>NC_047033.1:14328664-14928664 GCF_902652985.1 Pecten maximus | reverse complement strand
TGAATCTCGCCACGAGGAGAGACAGCAAGCCCTCATGGAACTACTGCATGCTGGAGGACTCCTACAGATAGATGAGGAAAGACTCCTTTATCTCGCTGAAAATGCAAAGTTGTGAGTTTACAAACTGATACGTTTTAACCCCATGGCACCATCGTCAGTTGAAATTGCCCTTCCTCAATTGTCCATCAACAGGCCTTGTTTACCCCCCAGCCCCCACACTTCGCATCCCACAACGATGTTAGGGGGGGGGGGGGGGGGGGGGGGGGTATATTTGAATTATCGTCTGACCGTAAATCTATCCAGAATATTGTGTCAAGTGTATCTAAAAAGGTACTGAAACAATATTTCTCAAACTTGGCATACTACATCCTTCTAATATAAAGTTGTACCCTTTAACTTTTTGTAAATTATTGACAATATTTGTTAGAGTAATGCCCCTGATAGTAGATATTTTGGGGGTGGGGGTGTTAACTATCCTCCACAGGATGACGGTTCCAGTTATTGTTATTAATTGAGAACTACCAGAAGAAACGATGATATTAATCTGTTTTGGGACTGATCAGAAGATAAAGTGCCAGTTGGCCATTTTGAACTTAAACAGTTGAGGTTTACTTTCACTATTAACCAGAAAGTTCTCATTGGATCTTTCTTCAATTCCGTATGTACATTTTCCTTGTTCATTGAGGTAGTTACCACCTACTATAATTTTATCTGATTTTAACGTTAAAAATAAAAACGATAGTATATTGTTTTGCCCTGAATGACCCTAGTTGTCGATGGGCCGTAAAACATAAACAAACAAACAAACCAACTACAAGGAGACCTTCCCAAAATTGACTGCCTGTTCAGTGTGATAATCCCAGAGAACAAAAAGCTACTATATTATAGGAAGGTTTTGTTAGTCTGTTGTGATATATACAATGATTTAGGATATAAAGGGTGTATGGAGTGATAAAAGATACGTTTTACTTTCTTTCTCCAGTTACCGGGTGTGTGAGCTCTTATATGAAAAGCAACGCAAATTTGGCAAAATCCTGTCCTGTTACCTCCGGGACTATTCCAGAAAGGTAGGTTATCTAAAGAGTTATCACAGAAAGGTGGGTTATCAGTAGGGTAATCACAGAAAGGTGGGTTATCTAAAGAGTTATCACAGAAAGGTGGGTTATCAGTAGGGTAATCACAGAAAGGTAGGTTATCTAAAGAGTTATCACAGAAAGGTGGGTTATCAGTAGGGTAATCACAGAAAGGTGGGTTATCTAAAGAGTTATCACAGAAAGGTGGGTTATCAGTAGGGTAATCACAGAAAGTTAGGTTATCTGTAGGGTAATCACAGAAAGTTGGGTTATCTGTAGGGTAGTCACAGAAAGTAGGTTATCTAAAGGGTAGTCACAGAAAGGTAGGTTATCTGTAGGGTAGTCACAGAAAGGTGGGTTATCTGTAGGGTAATCACAGAAAGGTAGGTTATCTGTAGGGTAATCACAGAAAGGTAGGTTATCTGTAGGGTAATCACAGAAAGGTGGGTTATCTGTAGGGTAATCACAGAAAGGTAGGTTATCTGTAGGGTAATCACAGAAAGGTGGGTTATCTGTAGGGTAGTCACATATAGGTAGGTTATCTGTAGGGTAATCACAGAAAAGTGGGTTATCTGTAGGGTAATCACAGAAAAGTGGGTTATCTGTAGGGTAATCACAGAAAGGTGGGTTATCTGTAGGGTAATCACAGAAAGGTGGGTTATCTCTAGGGTAATCACAGAAAGGTGGGTTATCTGTAGGGTAATCACAGAAAGGTAGGTTATCTGTAGGGTAATCACAGAAAGGTAGGTTATCTGTAGGGTAATCACAGAAAGGTAGGTTATCTGTAGGGTAATCACAGAAAGGTAGGTTATCTGTAGGGTAGTCACAGAAAGGTAGGTTATCTGTAGGGTAATCACAGAAAGGTAGGTTATCTGTAGGGTAATCACAGAAAGGTGGGTTATCTGTAGGGTAGTCACATATAGGTGGGTTATCTGTAGGGTAATCACAGAAAGGTGGGTTATCTGTAGGGTAGTCACAGAAAGGTGGGTTATCTGTAGGGTAATCACAGAAAGGTGGGTTATCTGTAGGGTAATCACAGAAAAGTAGGTTATCTGTAGGGTAATCACAGAAAGGTGGGTTATCTGTAGGGTAATCACAGAAAGGTAGGTTATCTGTAGGGTAGTCACAGAAAGGTAGGTTATCTAGGGTAATCACAGAAAGGTAGGTTATCTGGAGGGTAATCACAGAAAGGTAGGTTATCTGTAGGGTAATCACAGAAAGGTAGGTTATCTGTAGGGTAATCCCAGAAAGGTAGGTTATCTGTAGGGTAATCACAGAAAGGTGGGTTATCTGTAGGGTAATCACAGAAAGGTGGGTTATCTGTAGGGTAATCACAGAAAGGTGGGTTATCTCTAGGGTAATCACAGAAAGGTGGGTTATCTCTAGGGTAATCACAGAAAGGTAGGTTATATCTGTAGGGTAATCACAGAAAGGTAGGTTATCTGTAGGGTAATCACAGAAAGGTAGGTTATCTGTAGGGTAGTCACAGAAAGGTAGGTTATCTGTAGGGTAGTCACAGAAAGGTAGGTTATCTGTAGGGTAATCACAGAAAGGTAGGTTATCTGTAGGGTAGTCACAGAAAGGTAGGTTATCTGTAGGGTAATCACAGAAAGGTAGGTTATCTGTAGGGTAATCACAGAAAGGTGGGTTATCTGTAGGGTAGTCACACATAGGTAGGTTATCTGTAGGGTAATCACAGAAAGGTGGGTTATCTGTAGGGTAGTCACAGAAAGGTAGGTTATCTGTAGGGTAATCACAGAAAGGTAGGTTATCTGTAGGGTAATCACAGAAATGTAGGTTATCTGTAGGGTAATCACAGAAAGGTGGGTTATCTGTGGGGTAATCATAGAAGGTAAGTTATCTGTAGGGTAATCACAGAAATGTGGATTATCTGTATGGTAGTCACAGAAAGGTAGGTTATCTGTAGGGTAGTCACAGAAAGGTAGGTTATATGTAGGGTAATCACAGAAAGGTAGGTTATCTGTAGGGTAGTCACAGAAAGGTAGGTTATATGTAGGGTAATCACAGAAAGGTAGGTTATCTGTAGGGTAGTCACAGAAAGGTAGGTTATCTGGAGGGTAGTCACAGAAAGGTAGGTTATCTGGAGGGTAATCACAGAAAGGTAGGTTATCTGGAGGAGGGTAGTCACAGAAAGGTAGGTTATCTGGAGGGTAATCACAGAAAGGTAGGTTATATGTAGGGTAGTCACAGAAAGGTAGGTTATCTGTAGGGTAATCACAGAAAGGTGGGTTTTCTGTAGGGTAATCACAGAAAGGTAGGTTATCTGTAGGGTAATCACAGAAAGGTAGGTTATCTGTAGGGTAATCACAGAAAGGTAGGTTATCTGTAGGGTAATCACAGAAAGGTGGGTTATCTGTAGGGTAATCACAGAAAGGTAGGTTATCTGTAGGGTAATCACAGAAAGGTAGGTTATATGTAGGGTAATCACAGAAAGGTAGGTTATCTGTAGGGTAGTCACAGAAAGGTGGGTTATCTGTAGGGTAGTCACATATAGGTAGGTTATCTGTAGGGTAATCACAGAAAGGTAGGTTATCTGTAGGGTAATCACAGAAAGGTAGGTTATCTGTAGGGTAATCACAGAAAGGTAGGTTATCTGGAGGGTAATCACAGAAAGGTAGGTTATCTGTAGGGTAATCACAGAAAGGTAGGTTATCTGTAGGGTAATCCCAGAAAGGTAGGTTATCTGTAGGGTAATCACAGAAAGGTGGGTTATCTGTAGGGTAATCACAGAAAGGTGGGTTATCTGTAGGGTAATCACAGAAAGGTGGGTTATCTCTAGGGTAATCACAGAAAGGTGGGTTATCTCTAGGGTAATCACAGAAAGGTAGGTTATCTGTAGGGTAATCACAGAAAGGTAGGTTATCTGTAGGGTAATCACAGAAAGGTAGGTTATCTGTAGGGTAATCACAGAAAGGTAGGTTATCTGTAGGGTAGTCACAGAAAGGTAGGTTATCTGTAGGGTAGTCACAGAAAGGTAGGTTATCTGTAGGGTAATCACAGAAAGGTAGGTTATCTGTAGGGTAGTCACAGAAAGGTAGGTTATCTGTAGGGTAATCACAGAAAGGTAGGTTATCTGTAGGGTAATCACAGAAAGGTGGGTTATCTGTAGGGTAGTCACACATAGGTAGGTTATCTGTAGGGTAATCACAGAAAGGTGGGTTATCTGTAGGGTAGTCACAGAAAGGTAGGTTATCTGTAGGGTAATCACAGAAAGGTAGGTTATCTGTAGGGTAATCACAGAAATGTAGGTTATCTGTAGGGTAATCACAGAAAGGTGGGTTATCTGTGGGGTAATCATAGAAAGGTAAGTTATCTGTAGGGTAATCACAGAAATGTGGATTATCTGTATGGTAGTCACAGAAAGGTAGGTTATCTGTAGGGTAGTCACAGAAAGGTAGGTTATATGTAGGGTAATCACAGAAAGGTAGGTTATCTGTAGGGTAGTCACAGAAAGGTAGGTTATATGTAGGGTAATCACAGAAAGGTAGGTTATCTGTAGGGTAGTCACAGAAAGGTAGGTTATCTGGAGGGTAGTCACAGAAAGGTAGGTTATCTGGAGGGTAATCACAGAAAGGTAGGTTATCTGGAGGAGGGTAGTCACAGAAAGGTAGGTTATCTGGAGGGTAATCACAGAAAGGTAGGTTATATGTAGGGTAGTCACAGAAAGGTAGGTTATCTGTAGGGTAATCACAGAAAGGTAGGTTATCTGTAGGGTAATCACAGAAAGGTAGGTTATCTGTAGGGTAATCACAGAAAGGTAGGTTATCTGTAGGGTAATCACAGAAAGGTAGGTTATCTGTAGGGTAATCACAGAAAGGTGGGTTTTCTGTAGGGTAATCACAGAAAGGTAGGTATCTGTAGGGTAATCACAGAAAGGTAGGTTATCTGTAGGGTAATCACAGAAAGGTAGGTTATCTGTAGGGTAATCACAGAAAGGTGGGTTATCTGTAGGGTAATCACAGAAAGGTAGGTTATCTGTAGGGTAATCACAGAAAGGTAGGTTATATGTAGGGTAATCACAGAAAGGTAGGTTATCTGTAGGGTAGTCACAGAAAGGTGGGTTATCTGTAGGGTAGTCACATATAGGTAGGTTATCTGTAGGGTAATCACAGAAAGGTAGGTTATCTGTAGGGTAATCACAGAAAGGTAGGTTATCTGTAGGGTAATCACAGAAAGGTAGGTTATCTGTAGGGTAATCACAGAAAGGTAGGTTATCTGTAGGGTAATCACAGAAAGGTGGGTTATCTGTAGGGTAATCACAGAAGGTAGGTTATCTGTAGGGTAATCACAGAAAGGTAGGTTATATGTAGGGTAATCACAGAAAGGTAGGTTATCTGTAGGGTAGTCACAGAAAGGTAGGTTATCTGTAGGGTAATCACAGAAAGGTAGGTTATCTCTAGGGTAATCACAGAAAAGTAGGTTATCTCTAGGGTAATCACAGAAAGGTGGGTTATCTCTAGGGTAATCACAGAAAGGTGGGTTATCTGTAGGGTAATCACAGAAAGGTAGGTTATCTGGAGGGTAATCACAGAAAGGTAGGTTATATGTAGGGTAGTCACAGAAAGGTAGGTTATCTGTAGGGTAATCACAGAAAGGTAGGTTATCTGTAGGGTAATCACAGAAAGGTAGGTTATCTGTAGGGTAATCACAGAAAGGTAGGTTATCTGTAGGGTAATCACAGAAAGGTAGGTTATCTGTAGGGTAATCACAGAAAGGTGGGTTTTCTGTAGGGTAATCACAGAAAGGTAGGTTATCTGTAGGGTAATCACAGAAAGGTAGGTTATCTGTAGGGTAATCACAGAAAGGTGGGTTATCTGTAGGGTAATCACAGAAAGGTAGGTTATCTGTAGGGTAATCACAGAAAGGTAGGTTATATGTAGGGTAATCACAGAAAGGTAGGTTATCTGTAGGGTAGTCACAGAAAGGTGGGTTATCTGTAGGGTAGTCACATATAGGTAGGTTATCTGTAGGGTAATCACAGAAAGGTAGGTTATCTGTAGGGTAATCACAGAAAGGTAGGTTATCTGTAGGGTAATCACAGAAAGGTAGGTTATCTGTAGGGTAATCACAGAAAGGTAGGTTATCTGTAGGGTAATCACAGAAAGGTGGGTTATCTGTAGGGTAATCACAGAAAGGTAGGTTATCTGTAGGGTAATCACAGAAAGGTAGGTTATATGTAGGGTAATCACAGAAAGGTAGGTTATCTGTAGGGTAGTCACAGAAAGGTAGGTTATCTGTAGGGTAATCACAGAAAGGTAGGTTATCTCTAGGGTAATCACAGAAAAGTAGGTTATCTCTAGGGTAATCACAGAAAGGTGGGTTATCTCTAGGGTAATCACAGAAAGGTGGGTTATCTGTAGGGTAGTCACATATAGGTAGGTTATCTGTAGGGTAATCACAGAAAGGTGGGTTATCTGTAGGGTAGTCACAGAAAGGTGGGTTATCTGTAGGGTAATCACAGAAAGGTAGGTTATCTGTAGGGTAATCACAGAAAGGTGGGTTATCTGTGGGGTAATCACAGAAAAGTAGGTTATCTGTAGGGTAGTCACAGAAAGGTGGGTTATCTGTAGGGTAATCACAGAAAGGTAGGTTATCTGGAGGGTAATCACAGAAAGGTAGGTTATCTGTAGGGTAATCACAGAAAGGTAGGTTATCTGGAGGGTAATCACAGAAAGGTAGGTTATCTGTAGGGTAATCACAGAAATGTGGGTTATCTGTAGGGTAATCACAGAAATGTGGGTTATCTGTAGGGTAATCACAGAAAGGTGGGTTATCTGTAGGGTAATCATAGAAAGGTAAGTTATCTGTAGGGTAATCACAGAAAGGTGGGTTATCTGTGGGGTAGTCACAGAAAGGTAGGTTATCTGTAGGGTAATCACAGAAAGGTAGGTTATATGTAGGGTAATCACAGAAAGGTAGGTTATCTGTAGGGTAATCACAGAAAGGTAGGTTATCTGTAGGGTAATCACAGAAAGGTAGGTTATCTGTAGGGTAATCACAGAAAGGTAGGTTATCTGTAGGGTAATCACAGAAAGGTAGGTTATCTGTAGGGTAATCACAGAAAGGTAGGTTATCTGGAGGGTAGTCACAGAAAGGTAGGTTATCTGGAGGGTAATCGCAGAAAGGTAGGTTATCTGGAGGGTAGTCACAGAAAGGTAGGTTATCTGGAGGGTAATCACAGAAAGGTAGGTTATATGTAGGGTAGTCACAGAAAAATCACAGAAAGGTGGGTTATCTGTAGGGTAATCACAGAAAGGTGGGTTATCTGTAGGGTAATCACAGAAAGGTGGGTTATCTGTAGGGTAATCACAGAAAGGTGGGTTATCTGTAGGGTAATCACAGAAAGGTGGGTTATCTGTAGGGTAATCACAGAAAGGTGGGTTATCTGTAGGGTAATCACAGAAAGGTGGGTTATCTGTAGGGTAATCACAGAAAGGTAGGTTATCTGTAGGGTAATCACAGAAAGGTGGGTTATCTGTAGGGTAGTCACAGAAAGGTGGGTTATCTGTAGTGTAGTCACAGAAAGGTAGGTTATCTGTAGGGTAGTCACAGAAAGGTGGGTTATCTGTAGGGTAATCACAGAAAGGTGGGTTATCTGGAGGGTAGTCACAGAAAGGTAGGTTATCTGTAGGGTAATCACAGAAAGGTAGGTTATCTGTAGGGTAATCACAGAAAGGTAGGTTATCTGTAGGGTAGTCACAGAAAGGTAGGTTATCTGTAGGGTAATCACAGAAAGGTAGGTTATCTGTAGGGTAATCACAGAAAGGTAGGTTATCTGTAGGGTAATCACAGAAAGGTAGGTTATCTGTAGGGTAGTCACAGAAAGGTAGGTTATCTGTAGGGTAGTCACAGAAAGGTAGGTTATCTGTAGGGTAGTCACAGAAAGGTAGGTTATCTGTAGGGTAATCACAGAAAGGTGGGTTATCTGTAGGGTAATCACAGAAAGGTGGGTTATCTGTAGGGTAATCACAGAAAGGTGGGTTATCTGTAGGGTAATCACAGAAAGGTGGGTTATCTGTAGGGTAATCACAGAAAGGTAGGTTATCTGTAGGGTAATCACAGAAAGGTGGGTTATCTGTAGGGTAGTCACAGAAAGGTGGGTTATCTGTAGTGTAGTCACAGAAAGGTAGGTTATCTGTAGGGTAGTCACAGAAAGGTGGGTTATCTGTAGGGTAATCACAGAAAGGTGGGTTATCTGGAGGGTAGTCACAGAAAGGTAGGTTATCTGTAGGGTAATCACAGAAAGGTAGGTTATCTGTAGGGTAATCACAGAAAGGTAGGTTATCTGTAGGGTAGTCACAGAAAGGTAGGTTATCTGTAGGGTAATCACAGAAAGGTAGGTTATCTGTAGGGTAATCACAGAAAGGTAGGTTATCTGTAGGGTAATCACAGAAAGGTAGGTTATCTGTAGGGTAGTCACAGAAAGGTAGGTTATCTGTAGGGTAGTCACAGAAAGGTAGGTTATCTGTAGGGTAGTCACAGAAAGGTAGGTTATCTGTAGGGTAATCACAGAAAGGTAGGTTATCTGTAGGGTAGTCACAGAAAGGTAGGTTATCTGTAGGGTAATCACAGAAAGGTGGGTTATGTGTAGGGTAATCACAGAAAGGTAGGTTATCTGTAGGGTAATCACAGAAAGGTGGGTTATCTGTAGGGTAATCACATAAAGGTAGGTTATCTGTAGGGTAATCACAGAAAGGTAAGTTGTCTGAATCTGATGTTCCTGTTCAAACAAGGATATTTTGTTTCCTCACAAATATTATAGAATGTTATTGAAAATTATTTATTGATATAAAATGGAAGCTGTTGATACCTAACAAACAGTTCAAGTTTTGTTTCGAATAGAGATTAGGGGTATTTTTGTTGGTGTGGACAAACATGTTTTGTTGATTTTTGTAGTATTTCAGGCACAAATCTTAACAGTCCACAAAGTCTTTACTTGAAAGTCTTGAAATGAATCTTGATTTGAAAGCAACATTAAATCACAAGATCCGTCCTTATTACATAAGCAAACAACTTTGGTCTGACCAGTCAGATTGGATCGTTATAATAAACAGTTTACACAGTTGTAAGTCATGTTTCTCTAAAAACTGTACAAATTTTAAACATATATTTTTATCTAGTATCACTCGTTCAGCTACATCAACAGTATCGTAAATAGTGAGAGATTTACTGAGCTGGAGAAAGAGGACGTCCGACAAGAGGCCATGGTACATTTACAGGTGAGTATAATGTGCTGATACACACGAGTTATGTAGTAATTATTGTAGGGTATAACATGGAAAATTCATAGTGTTTAAACTTTCGTTGTTTTTGTGGTTGCTATCGAACTACAAATATAAATATAACAAATATTGTTGTATGTATTATTGTTATATTGTTGGTGCGTGGGCTAACCTTGAAAAGTTTATCCCCATGAAGGACTTTGAAAGCTCAAAACCACTAAAGAAAGAACACAGGAACGTTTCATGATATACATTTCTAGTATTTTTTGAATTTGAAAATTTTCTTTTCAAGATTTCAAAGGGCAGATAACTCTACCTTTACTTCCTATACTATCTTATAAAAAATAACAAGAGCTTCATTATTGTAACCATTTATGAGAACAGAGTTTTAATATGACAGCAATGTTAACAGTCTGCCTTTAATGATGTGATAATTGACCGATGGAAGTATCCCGTAAGAAGTTAAATATTTGATAGATATATAGTCCTGCAGATAAAAACCCTTCACTGCCCTATCCGGTGATAATTGTAGAATTTTAGACCTGCCAGGGCCCAGTTTTTCAAAAGGTGATTAGCTTAATCACTTGATTAGTGGAAATATTCTTTGTTTCAAAACCTGAGTGTGGGCATTCCTTAAAATGGACAGGTAGGGAGAGACTGATGAGGGTTATAGTTTCATAAAACTTTGTCAAGTCAGTTTTTCCAGAAATGATTTTATCAGGATTTTAAAAGTGTTTTTAAACTGTGATTAGCCTTATCACCTTTTGAAACAACTGAGCCCTGTAGATAATCTCTATATTAAATATAACATCTGGTATTGTTTGTAGGAGTTGGTAGCTATAGATTGTAAACAGGCAGCCCAAGTTGTGATAACGGCGTTGTCAAGTAACCTATCAGCAGTGGTCAAGGAACTGAGCAGTAATCCAGCTGTCCTGTTTGAGTTTCTACAGGGTGTCATGTCCTACAGGTAAAACAAAAATAAATCTCTCTTAGATCACCTACTGGGACAGTGAGCTCCCCAATAGATCACCTCCCAGGATTACAGGTGAGATCCCCAATAGATCACCTCCCAGGATTACAGGTGAGATCCCCAATAGATCACCTCCCAGGATTACAGGTGAGATCCCCAATAGATCACCTACCAGGATTACAGGTGAGATCCCCAATAGATCACCTACCAGGATTACAGGTGAGATCCCCAATAGATCACCTACCAGGATTACAGGTGAGATCCCCAATAGATCACCTCCCAGGATTACAGGTGAGATCCCCAATAGATCACCTACCAGGATTACAGGTGAGATCCCCAATAGATCACCTACCAGGATTACAGGTGAGATCCGCAATAGATCACCTACCAGGATTACAGGTGAGATCCCCAATAGATCACCTACCAGGATTACAGGTGAGATCCCCAATAGATCACCTCCCAGGATTACAGGTGAGATCCCCAATAGATCACCTCCCAGGATTACAGGTGAGATCCCCAATAGATCACCTACCAGGATTACAGGTGAGATCCCCAATAGATCACCTACCAGGATTACAGGTGAGATCCCCAATAGATCACCTACCAGGATTACAGGTGAGATCCCCAATAGATCACCTACCAGGATTACAGGTGAGATCCGCAATAGATCACCTACCAGGATTACAGGTGAGATCCCCAATAGATCACCTACCAGGATTACAGGTGAGATCCCCAATAGATCACCTCCCAGGATTACAGGTGAGATCCCCAATAGATCACCTCCCAGGATTACAGGTGAGATCCCCAATAGATCACCTCCCAGGATTACAGGTGAGATCCCCAATAGATCACCTACCAGGATTACAGGTGAGATCCCCAATAGATCACCTCCCAGGATTACAGGTGAGATCCCCAATAGATCACCTCCCAGGATGACAAGTGAGATCCCTGATAAATTCCCACGATGACAAGTGAGATCTCTGTTGGCTCACCTCCCAGGACGACAAATGAGATCTTTGTTAGCTCACCTTTGGGGATGGCAAGTGAGATCTCTGTTAGATCACCCTCCGGGATGGCAAGTGAGATCTCTGTTTTTTCAACTCCCAGGTCGACAAGTGAGATCTCTGTTAGCTCACCTCCCCACAAGGATTGACACTTAATTACCTTGACAGACCGCTGGGCTGCCAGGTTCTGGAATGAGGTAGCCCCGGCAGCCAAAGGTGATGCCCCTCTTGGGGGATGTGGGGGCATTGTCCCTCCAGCCCTAGGCCTTACCCCAACACTGAGGAAAAAATTGAATATTCTAGATGCAGTTTCCTGCATTCTTGTTCATTCTGAGCATAAAAATATTAGATCTTATACCAAATGGTTTCATGAAAAATGTTTTTTAAATAAAATTATTGAAGTAAATGAAGAAAATTTTAGCTGGACATTATACATTTGACTGAAAAACTGCCCACAGGGCTGCTGGTCTGGACATTCTGACAGCCCGACCAGATTCCAGGTAGCCCAGGACTGCCGGGCTACTGTTAGTGTTGATCCCTGCCCGGGATGACAAGCGAGATTGCTGTTAGTTCACTTCTTGGGTGGTGAGCTGATGTTGTGGTGCATTGTCAGTTTATATTGTCCATCTATCTGCTCAGCATCAACAAATAGATTACCTTGACCAACTTTCAGATTCATTTGGCCTATTTTGTCAAAATCTCCAAACCTCTTCTCAAAACCACCTAGGGCCATGATATTGGGCATTCTGGTGTAAAGGGTTACCAAGTTCGTTCAAATGAATAATTAAGGTTGCATGGAATGAAATACCCCGCTGATATTTAAACCTTGAATTGTTATCTGTGATTGTATAGTGTACCTGTTTGTTGTACAATTTTAACTGTTAAATGATGTTAATGAGTAATTCAGTCACTGTGAAGTAGTTCCTACCAGGAAATATTTTCATGCAAATCTATGTAGTACATATTATTTGCATAAGAGTAATCTCCCTTCCTATAACTCTTGTTGTTCAGATTTACTGGAGCATTTCCAGGAATTCATTTTTTGCACCTTTCAAATGTACCATCACTTTGAATGATTACTTTCCAGTGACTCCTTTTGAGTAGGGGCTATGTGTTCTGAGGTATGAGTTATCATTTACAGAGATTCCATGGGCAGTGCTATCCACCAGGAGAGACAGGTAGTCGTGGAGCCTCATATCTTTGAGCTGTACATTGATCTGATGGCACAGTACCGTCCAAATGATGTCTACAGTTATATCAAACTTAACGAGGGCTACAGACTGGAACAGACACTAGAGGTAGCAAAGACAATTACTAGATGCAAGAATCTTTTGGACAATTGTATTGATGTACTTTATTGTTCTTGGGTTAGGAATATACATTCATTAGCAAACACCACCTCAAATTAAATCTCTTGTCTGAGTCACAAATAAATATTTTAGATTTTAACAAAACTTTGAATGGAATTGTAAAATTGACGATAATATGCTATTTCATTTACAGATATGCAGAAAACACAAACTGTCGAATGCCACAGCGTATTTACTGGAGAAGGCCGGAGATATCCAGGGAGCTTTTGGTATTATGTTGGAGGTAGGTAGGATAAAAGTGGAGAGTATAGGTCACCTTTAAAGCTCTAGTTGGTGGAATTTCCCTTTGATCAAGTGTTACCATAGAGTTTATGTTTGA
The DNA here is from genome assembly GCF_902652985.1 of Pecten maximus. Lineage (NCBI taxonomy): Eukaryota > Metazoa > Mollusca > Bivalvia > Pectinida > Pectinidae > Pecten > Pecten maximus. The sequence continues at coordinate 14,915,685 of NC_047033.1, read as the reverse complement.
TAGTGAGAGGTCACTGGCCTGAGCCCCTCCACAGACAGGATGTTTGTCATTTCTCTGTATTTTTACAGGTAGCATTTAAATGTTATGTTATAAGACTTGTGAAATGTTTAACTGATGATCACAAAGTGTTTCATTTTGTTGTAGAATCTACAGGCCAAACTGAAGAATGTTACAGATGTATTACTGGGAGCGACAGTCCAGAAGGGTATGTAAACGTGTCAGACAAGGGAGATAATTATAACTGTATCAGACAAGGGAGATAATTGTAAAACGTGTCAGACAAGGGAGATAATTGTTAAACGTGTCAGACAAGGGAGATAATTGTAAACATGTCAGACAAGGGAGATAATTGTAAACGTGTCAGACAAGGGAGATAGTTGTAAAACGTGTCAGACAAGGGAGATAATTGTAAACGTGTCAGACAAGGGAGATAATTGTAAACGTGTCAGACAAGGGAGATAATTGTAAACGTGTCAGACAAGGGAGATAATTCTTTAGGTTAAACAGCAAAGTCAAATATTAAACAGATTAAACATCCTTTTTGCTTAAATACTGAATTTGAAAACTTATGCTTCTCATTATGTATTATATATGCTAAAAACTAAACAAGGTTAGCTGGTAGGGTTTTGACAAATAAAAGATTTATTTTTTATATTGGCAAATGTACAGAGGTAAAATATTTCCATCATCATAGTTAGAGGTGCATTACTAAGGATTTAAAGGCAAAATTTGAATTGCCATTGTTACAAAAGTAAACCTTTCATTAGCATAAGTTACAGAAATAGACTCATCATTGCCATGGTTGTATAAATAAACGTTTATTGTTAAGGTAACAAAGTAAACTTTTCATTAGTACGTTAACCAAGGTTAAATTTTCATTGTCGTAGTTACATAGTTTAAAAAAATTCATTGCCATGGTTACATAGGTAAAAAATAAATTTCATTGCCATGTTATGTAAGTGAACATTTCATTACTTTGGTTACATAGTTTAAATTTTCGTTGCCATATATGGTCACCTAGGTAATATTTTTCATTGCCATGGTTACAGATGCCAAAGTGCTGTTCTCTGAGGTGCAACTAGAGGTAGTAGTCATAGTCCAGCTCTGTCAAAGGAATTCTGGGAAAATGGACGAGGCCCAAAGGGAGGTAATTCCTTATAGATACATGTATTACTACCTATTCTACCATGTTTGCTATGCAACGCCAGTTTTGATTGGTTTAAAGCCATGTATTATTTTCCAATAACCCACGCTCGTGCCAACAATACACGGTCGGGAGTCAAGGCTGTAACAATTTTATATATCTAATATTCACCCATTTTATAAAAGGTTACCCTAGCCGAGTGGGCTAATGGGTTAGTCTTTTAAAGATAAAAAAAAATGGGTTAGTCTTTTAATAAATTTGTATCACGACGCGAGTTCGAATCCTACGGAGGCCCCCCTTTTTTTCTTCTTTTTTCTTTCTTTTTTTTTTTTTATCCTTTTTTTTATTTTCAAAATCAATGCTATATGATAGATGCTCTTGATCGTAGTACTGTATTGCCTGTATATTTCATCAACAAATAATGCAACACTCAAGAAATAAATTACAAGGTTTTCTCGGGGTTTCTTTGCTGTTTTTCTATTAGAAAGAGGTCGATCTCAGAACTAAACAGTACATGGTAGAATAGAAATAATCAACTTTGACTCGTGTATTGTTGCAGGATATACAACTCGGACTCGGATATTTTGCAATTTTAATTAATAACTCAGGCCTGTGGCCTTCGTTATTAATTCAATTGCAAAATATCCTTGTCCTCGTTGTATATCCTGCAATAATACACGAATCATCGTTAATTATTTCTTAAATAATGGTCAGCTAAATATTAGGGATTTTGAATTACTTGGTTGTTCATCAATTTATCACACATCAAACGGTTGTCTCTTTACACTTTAGCTTGACTTTGTGTTCGATATCTCCATATCATTATTATTTATTTTGTATGTTGAGAGGGTTTTGTATGTTGAAAGGGTTTGAAATTTAGCATCCATCTTATGGGGCTACCAATAGTTTATATGAACTTTATAAAAAAATAAACTTTTAGGGCCAAATATCTTCAGGTGGAAATTCTGATTAAATATTGCACTTGCAAAAAAAAAAGAAGTAGCCTAATTAACGTCAACAGAAATGATATGTGCATAAATATTTTCAAATTGAAAAAATGGTGTTTCAGCTCTCTCAATAATGATGTTGCCACACGGCATGCATAAAACCAGTTTTCATTGACAACAATGAAACAATGAAATTGATTATTCCTTGAGTTCATGCTAAAAAGATGATGGGGTACAGTTATAGGCCACTGTCTCCAGTCAGTACCACCAGATAGGGTCTAAAGGAGTGCCACCAGACAGAGACTATAGGTTTACAATCTGACTTTTCCTGTATCACAATTGCATATACTTGATCATTCAGCTGCCAAATTTTGTATTTGAGGACTTCTTTGGATTGTGGAGTGGGCATACAGAAATTAGATCTGGTGCTCCTTAACATATAAACTTAAGGCTGTTTTGTCTCTGCATTAATATAATAATCTACAATTTAATGGTGATGTACCTCTACAGTAATATAATATATATTTTATTTCTACACTTTAATGGTGATGTACCTCTACAGTTGCTGTGGTTTCCACTGTTAGAAGCTATGATGTCCCCTCAAAGGAAGCTCAAAGATGTAGAAGAGAAGGAGTTACTAGAAGGTTGGTATGGGAATTTAAATTAAGATTTTAATGGTCCATCGTGTTAATCAACAACATTATTATTTTATGGGTGTAAACAGATGCATGTATTCCTTACAACAGGTATAACAGGTATATACAGGTGTTCGTTTATGCATTTACTCCTAGACGACTTGAGCAGATGGAACTTTAAGAGAGGGATGTTTTGATAGGGAAGGCACATTAATTTGAGAAGCTTTCTATAGTATATCTAATTAACTAGTGATGGTAATGTGGATATCATAACAGTAATGTCTAATTACAATGGATATCATTATGGTAATGTCTAATTACATAGCGTATCATAATGGTAATGTCTAATTACTGTAGATATCATTATGGTAATGTCTAATTACAGTGTATAGCATTATGGTAATGTCTAATTACAGTGTATAGCATTATGGTAATGTCTAATTACTGTAGATATCATTATGGTAATGTCTAATTACAGTATATATCATTATGGTAATGTCTAATTACCGTAGATATCATTATGGTAATGTCTAATTACAGTGTATATCATTATGGTAATGTCTAATTACAGTGTATAGCATTATGGTAATGTCTAATTACAGTGTATAGCATTATGGTAATGTCTAATTACTGTAGATATCATTATGGTAATGTCTAATTACAGTGTATAGCATTATGGTAATGTCTAATTACTGTAGATATCATTATGGTAATGTCTAATTACAGTGTATAGCATTATGGTAATGTCTAATTACAGTATATATCATTATGGTAATGTCTAATTACTGTAGATATCATTATGGTAATGTCTAATTACTGTAGATATCATTATGGTAATGTCTAATTACTGTAGATATCATTATGGTAATGTCTAATTACTGTAGATATCATTATGGTAATGTCTAATTACTGTAGATATCATTATGGTAATGTCTAATTACAGTGTATAGCATTATGGTAATGTCTAATTACAATGGATATCATTATGGTAATGTCTAATTACAGTGGATATCATTATGGTAATGTCTAATTACAATGGGTATCATTATGGTAATGTCTAATTACCGCAGATATCATTATGGTAATGTCTAATTACAGTATATATCATTATGGTAATGTCTAATTACAATGGATATCATTATGGTAATGTCTAATTACCGCAGATATCATTATGGTAATGTCTAATTACAATGGATATCATTATGGTAATGTCTAATTACAGTATATATCATTATGGTAATGTCTAATTACTGTAGATATCATTATGGTAATGTCTAATTACAATGGATATCATTATGGTAATGTCTAATTACAGTGGATATCATTATGGTAATGTCTAATTACTGTATATATCATTATGGTAATGTCTAATTACCGCAGATATCATTATGGTAATGTCTAATTACCGCAGATATCATTATGGTAATGTCTAATTACAGTATATATCATTATGGTAATGTCTAATTACCGCAGATATCATTATGGTAATGTCTAATTACAATGGATATCATTATGGTAATGTCCAATTACAGTGGATATCATTATGGTAATGTCTAATTACTGTAGATATCATTATGGTAATGTCTAATTACAATGGATATCATTATGGTAATGTCTAATTACAGTGGATATCATTATGGTAATGTCTAATTACTGTATATATCATTATGGTAATGTCTAATTACCGCAGATATCATTATGGTAATGTCTAATTACAATGTATATCATTATGGTAATGTCTAATTACAGTATATATCATTATGGTAATGTCTAATTACAATGGATATCATTATGGTAATGTCCAATTACAATGGATATCATTATGGTAATGTCTAATTACAATGGATATCATTATGGTAATGTCTAATTACCGTGGATATCATTATGGTAATGTCTAATTACAGTATATATCATTATGGTAATGTCTAATTACTATGGATATCATTATGGTAATGTCCAATTACCGTAGATATCATTATGGTAATGTCTAATTACCGCGGATATCATTATGATAATCTCTAATTACAGTGGATATCATTATGGTAATGTCTAATTACAGTATATATCATTATGGTAATGTCTAATTACTGTAGATATCATTATGGTAATGTCTAATTACCGTAGATATCATTATGGTAATGTCTAATTACAATGGGTATCATTATGGTAATGTCTAATTACTGTAGATATCATTATGGTAATGTCTAATTACCGTAGATATCATTATGGTAATGTCCAATTACTGTAGATATCATTATGGTAATGTCTAATTACCGTAGATATCATTATGGTAATGTCTAATTACCATGGATATCATTATGGTAATGTCTAATTACAGTATATATCATTATGGTAATGTCTAATTACAGTGGATATTATAACAGTAATCTCTAATTACAGTGGATATTAATATGGTCATGTCTAGTTACATTGGATATCATAACGGTCATGTCTAGTTACATTGGATTCCATAGTCGTAATCTACAGAGAATATCATTTTAATTGTATACAAATAAAATGCAGCAGCTACTCCTGCAGAACTTTTTCATTTTACTGTAACATCAATTATTTTTAGAATTTAAAGAACCTACACAACATGTATTGACAAGCATGAGTGAATATATACAGCTACCGGCAATTCTACAGAAGATTATGCAGGTATGTGTACATTACAACCAAATTAAGGATTTACTTCTTTATCACTTTATATTTTTAAGATGTAGTGAATGTTCACATTAATATTCTAAGTTGTAAAGTTATGATTATGACAATAATGTGTTTCAGTTGAAGCTGTGCAGTCTTTGTTTTATATCTAATCTACAGATTTTATGGTAAAATGTCTGTCACATGTATGACCACAGCATTTGGAAATTTCCAAAAATCTTTATATGTCTCCAGAATTTCTAAACACCTTTATGCAGGGCAATATCCACACTAATTTAATCAAATTTGGTAATCAAAGTGTTCAAGTTGACTAAAACATTTTCCAAAAAAATAAAACAAGTGTATTTACAGGACCCTGCATACAGCACGGGCAAGTTTGGCGAGGTCAAGGATTTGATACTAGGCATGCTGGAAAAGTATAATTATGAAAAGGTAGGTAACTTTATTTACTAGCATCTTGAAAAGTATGATTATGAGAAGGTAGGTAAATTTTCATACTTGGCATACTGGAAAAGTATAATTATGAGTTTGTAAGTGGTTACAATTTTAAAATAGTTTTCCTCATTCGTAATTATCCATTTCAGACATTAATTAATTGGAAAAAAAATCCACATAAACTTCTTACAAATTATTTTTATTTTCAAGATTTTTAAAAACAAATTTTGTTTTCAGACATTAAGAAAGACCTGTAAGAATTTGTTAAATCACGACATCCATGTTCATCTCCGGAGTCTGACCAATGTGGCAGCCAAGGGCTTCGTGACAAAGGGAGATAACTGTAATTTGTGTAACAAGCCGTTTGTGACCCAATCTGATGTGGACAGTATCATTGTGTTCAGGTAGGTGGCTATTGACATCACTGTCCATTATAAAGATTATTCTAGTCTTAATAAATCAACTGGATTGATATTATAATATAACTTTTATACTTATGCTTGCTCGAATATTCATCAAGAGTTTTAGAGTCACAGATTAAATTGTGGCATTTCATATTGTGTACAATTAAGTTGAAACTTTTTAATTTAGGTGTTTAAGTTCATAACAGAACTTGACAAGGTATCCAAGTAGATGGTCACTACAACTACACTACACTATTTGAAAGTCTGCTGCTGTCACTTTTCTAAAAGAACTAAATATATTTGATAGTTGCAAATTATTCTGAACGAACTTGACTGATTGGCTAACCTCTCCCACAGGTGTGGCCATGGTTACCACCTCGGCTGCCTGCGGTCAGTAGGCTCTGTTCACTTACTGGATGGTGAGGAATTATGGGCCTGTTACTTATGTAGTCACACTAAACGCGGCCACGTCCATAGCAGTCGTTTCCATCGATCGCTCTCCACCGCTGCACAGTCTGTACATCATACACAAAAGGACAAACCAAAGGAGGTAGGTTATCATCTCAAGGTCAATCGGTTATCATCTCTAGGTCAATAGGTCAGCATCTCAGGGTAAATAGGTCCACAGCTCAAGGTTAATAGATTATCATCTCTAGGGGAATAGGTCACCAGCTCAAGATCGCTGGAATATAATGCTATCTTGTGTTATGTCAGACTTATCACAAACTTTTCATTGTAGTCCAGAACATAAATGAAAACTAAAGTTTAAGAAAAATTAAATTTTCATTTTTGAAGATCTACTGGTCAATTAAAATTGTAAAGTCAAACTTGAGGATATCGGTATCAAAGGTGAGTACAATTAGGTTGAGTATCATTTCTCAAAGTGGAACTCAAAATTGGTATGCGACCCCATCAGGAAGAAAGTTAATGATAAAAATGATATGTATCAGTAATTTTCACTAACCTTTGACCTTTCAGATGTCCCTGGATCCTCAGCATCTACAAGCCATTGATTATGTCCGCCGTTCCATGAGGACACCATCAAGGGTAGGAAAATCCATAACGGTTTCATCTCCTGTCAGTCTGCATAAAATATTTGATAATGATATTAAATTTTATCAGTTGTTTTACACACTGCCATTTGGAAGAGTATTCTTTAAAAAATGCTATTTTGAGAGAAAAACAATTATTTATTCAAATATTAATTTTTCAGATTGCCATTTTGACAGAGCTCTCAAAACCTGACCAGTCATCACGGGCCAGCAGGGCTGGCTCCACAATATTTAATGAGGAGAATTTCCGACTGAAATTAGCACCACCACCTGCTATGGAAGTTTCCTGACGGGGGTATTTAAATTAGACTTTTACATGTCAACATTATGTAGTGATATTACAACGCTACTGGTATCTAAGTCACATGATCAAGAAAACCTCGAATGAGTGCTGTGATTGTCTGACATATTATAAGACAAAACCACGGGATAAGTGCATTATGGGATACTGTAATACAGTAAACCTGTCGTCACAAGGAACTGTCTTCATGTGACCTTTTTCACCATTGTGAAGACAATAAACCTGGAATTAGCAAAATTTTCGTTTTTATCTATTAAGCTCTTAAATGTTTTTTGATAATAAATTAACATTCCTTTATCAGTTTAAACAGTAATCATGATAAAATCTTCCCTAGTTTACCAAGAATCAGCCACATGTTTCACTTGTTGCATTCCTCTGCTTATGTGGAGCAAAATGGACAGAAAATGTATGGTACTCTAAGTTGAGAGGACGGACGGAGAAATCAGAGTCTAAAGGGGGACTGTCTGTTCTTCTGTCATGTTCAAATGATGTCATTATTCAATAGTGAGGATGAAGTAGGTGTGTTTGTTGTGAGAGGATTAATAAATTGTGATATATGTTACTGAACTAAGTATACAATAAAATATTGTTGAAAATATACAATGTGTTAGTCTGATTGTTGTCATCATGTATCTGAAAAAATGTCTTTGGTCAGGACAGGTTTTTTTTTTTCCTGTGTCTGAAAAAGAACGCTTTTGATCAGGAGAGGATTTTATTTTGTCCTGTCTCGAAAAAGAATGCTTTTTACCATGACAGAATTATTGTTGTGCTGTGTCTGAAAAAGAATGTCTTTGATTAGGACAGGAATATTGTCGCCCTGTGTGTGAAAAAGAACGCCTCTGATAAGGATAGTGAAGCACTCGTTATTTTTATTGTTCAGTATTATACTATAATTATCGGTACTTAGATGATTGCCAGGTTATGAAATAATGATGATAATAATAAATTTATTTGCTTGTATATTCCTGTATCACAAAAATGTCTAAAATTGGTTTACAAAATTTTATTGTGGTTTTAAAGCCTTTAGCTATTTTATGACTCCTTGGGAAGTACACAGCCAGAACTGCCATTCTGTGCTGAAAGCTTGAACACGATATTTTCAACACTGCCGTAGCATGTTCTCACTGACAGTTGAGTCAACTAGAACATATACAACCTGTGCCGAAACAGCAATCCTTCAATCAATAGCCCAGCATCCTACCACTAGGGGGGTCCTGTATATCTCCTTTCATCCTTGCTGTGTCTATATTTGCTCACCTGGCCAAAAGAGCCAAGTAAGCTTATGTCTTGATGTGGCATCTGATGTCCAGTCGACTGGACTGGACAAGGACACGGGTCAAATATGATTAAAATCTTTGAACAACTACTTTTCCTAACCAGGGGGCCCACGATCACGACATTGGACCAATAACATGCTGGGAGGACGGGCTGCAAAGTTCTTCAAATGTACAGGGGTCAATTGAATTTTGTTTTACTGAGTCTGAATATTTAAATGCCAGGGTTATACTATTTGATATTGTTGGTGATTGGGTGTTGTAGTAGTCTATATTTGTCAAGATGCAGAACAGTTGGAGGATGCAGGCCCATTGTACATTAACTGAGGACTAGATACTGAACCCATACAGCTGGTTTTTAGCTCACCTGGACCGAAGGTCCGGTGAGCTTATGTCATGACGCAGCGTCCGTCGTCCGTCGTCCGTCCGTCCGTCCGTCCGTCAACATTTGCTTCAAATCGCTACTAGTCAAAAAGTTCTTATTGGATTTTGACCAAATTTTGTCAGAAACATCCTTGGCAGAAGGGGATATGATTTTGCATAAATGGTGACTCTGACCCCCAAGGGGGCGGAGAGGCGGGGCCCAATAGGAGAAATAGAGGTAATTCCTTTAAATCGCTACTAGTCATAAAGTTATGAATGGATTTGAACCCAATTTAGTCAGGAACATCCTTGGGGGAAGGGGAACAGATATTGCATAAATGGTGACTCTGACCCCCAAGGGGCCAAAGGGGTGGGGCCCAATAGGGGAAATAGAGGTAATTCCTTTAAATCGCTACTAGTCTTACGTTATGAATTTAGTCGGAAACATCCTTGGGGGAAGGGGAACAGATTTTGCATAAATGGTGACTCAGAACCCCGAGGGGCCAAAGGAGTGGGGCCCAATAGGGGAAGTTATGAAAGTTATGAATGGATTTGAACCCAATTTGGTCAGAAACATCCTTGGGGAAAGTGAAACAGATTTTGCATTTAATGATGACTTTGGCCAAAGTTGTGGGGCCCCATAGGAGAAATAAAGGTAATTCCTTAAAATCGCTACTAGTCATAGAGTTATGAATGCACGTTGTAAACTTAGAGAGTCTGGACTTCATTATTTCTTTAATGCAGTTGGGATCTTTATACTTTAGTCATATAAAGCATTGTTTGAGGTTGACAAATAAAACGAATTGAACATGAACATTATTTTGACATTTGGTCAAATCCAACCAGGTGAGCGATACAGGCCCCATGGGCCTCTTGTTTAACGTCTTGAATGGCTTTTCGCGATTTAATGAATGCTTGCTTACTATCCTAGTTATTTTAGCGGAAACTAATTTTTTCTTCCATTAATGTAAATTTTAAAGCACACTGCATTTTACAGACATTTTACAACATTACAGTATGTACACCATATACCATACAAAAGGATTGGTCATAGAATCTTACATAGGCAATCTCTATCCAATATGGAATAATATGAGAGAAAAGGATTTTTCCTACGCTTCACACGGGAGTTTTGTTCTTGTTTTCTTTTGATTGAAAAGACTAATTGAATCTTACGGGGACATTAAGTGTAAGAGTTTGGTCAGCGCTGATAGCCACGGGATCATCCGTGAAGTATGTGAGAATAACCTCTAAACCCTCGACATCCTTCAGACTAACCCTCGACATCCTTCAGACTAACCCTCGACATCCTTCAGACTAACGCTCGACATCCTTCAGACTAACCCTCGACATCCTTCAGACTAACACTCGACATCCTTCAGACTAACCTCGACATCCTTCAGACTAACGCTCGACATCCTTCAGACTAACACTCGACATCCTTCAGACTAACCCTCGACATCCTTCAGACTAACCCTCGACATCCTTCAGACTAACCCTCGACATCCTTCAGACTAACCCTCGACATCCTTCAGACTAACCCTCGACATCCTTCAGACTAACCCTCGACATCCTTCAGACTAACCCTCGACATCCTTCAGACTAACGCTCGACATCCTTCAGACTAACCCTCGACATCCTTCAGACTAACCCTCGACATCCTTCAGACTAACCCTCGACATCCTTCAGACTAACCTGTCATCCTTCAGACTAACCTCGACATCCTTCAGACTAACCCTCGACATCCTTCAGACTAACCCTCGACATCCTTCAGACTAACCCTCGACATCCTTCAGACTAACGCTCGACATCCTTCAGACTAACCCTCGACATCCTTCAGACTAACGCTCGACATCCTTCAGACTAACCCTCGACATCCTTCAGACTAACGCTCGACATCCTTCAGACTAACCCTCGACATCCTTCAGACTAACGCTCGACATCCTTCAGACTAACCCTCGACATCCTTCAGACTAACCCTCGACATCCTTCAGACTAACCTCGACATCCTTCAGACTAACGCTCGACATCCTTCAGACTAACACTCGACATCCTTCAGACTAACACTCGACATCCTTCAGACTAACCCTCGACATCCTTCAGACTAACCCTCGACATCCTTCAGACTAACGCTCGACATCCTTCAGACTAACCCTCGACATCCTTCAGACTAACCCTCGACATCCTTCAGACTAACCCTCGACATCCTTCAGACTAACGCTCGACATCCTTCAGACTAACCCTCGACATCCTTCAGACTAACGCTCGACATCCTTCAGACTAACGCTCGACATCCTTCAGACTAACCTCGACATCCTTCAGACTAACCTCGACATCCTTCAGACTAACCCTCGACATCCTTCAGACTAACCCTCGACATCCTTCAGACTAACCCTCGACATCCTTCAGACTAACCCTCGACATCCTTCAGACTAACCCTCGACATCCTTCAGACTAACCCTCGACATCCTTCAGACTACCCTCGACATCCTTCAGACTAACACTCGACATCCTTCAGACTAACCCTCGACATCCTTCAGACTAACACTCGACATCCTTCAGACTAACACTCGACATCCTTCAGACTAACCCTCGACATCCTTCAGACTAACACTCGACATCCTTCAGACTAACCCTCGACATCCTTCAGACTAACACTCGACATCCTTCAGACTAACCCTCGACATCCTTCAGACTAACCCTCGACATCCTTCAGACTAACCCTCGACATCCTTCAGACTAACACTCGACATCCTTCAGACTAACCCTCGACATCCTTCAGACTAACACTCGACATCCTTCAGACTAACCCTCGACATCCTTCAGACTAACACTCGACATCCTTCAGACTAACCCTCGACATCCTTCAGACTAACACTCGACATCCTTCAGACTAACGCTCGACATCCTTCAGACTAACCCTCGACATCCTTCAGACTAACCCTCGACATCCTTCAGACTAACCCTCGACATCCTTCAGACTAACCCTCGACATCCTTCAGACTAACCCTCGACATCCTTCAGACTAACACTCGACATCCTTCAGACTAACCCTCGACATCCTTCAGACTAACCCTCGACATCCTTCAGACTAACCCTCGACATCCTTCAGACTAACCCTCGACATCCTTCAGACTAACCCTCGACATCCTTCAGACTAACCCTCGACATCCTTCAGACTAACGCTCGACATCCTTCAGACTAACCCTCGACATCCTTCAGACTAACCCTCGACATCCTTCAGACTAACGCTCGACATCCTTCAGACTAACCCTCGACATCCTTCAGACTAACACTCGACATCCTTCAGACTAACCCTCGACATCCTTCAGACTAACCCTCGACATCCTTCAGACTAACCCTCGACATCCTTCAGACTAACCCTCGACATCCTTCAGACTAACACTCGACATCCTTCAGACTAACGCTCGACATCCTTCAGACTAACCCTCGACATCCTTCAGACTAACCCTCGACATCCTTCAGACTAACCCTCGACATCCTTCAGACTAACCCTCGACATCCTTCAGACTAACCCTCGACATCCTTCAGACTAACCCTCGACATCCTTCAGACTAACGCTCGACATCCTTCAGACTAACCCTCGACATCCTTCAGACTAACCCTCGACATCCTTCAGACTAACCCTCGACATCCTTCAGACTAACCCTCGACATCCTTCAGACTAACCCTCGACATCCTTCAGACTAACCCTCGACATCCTTCAGACTAACACTCGACATCCTTCAGACTAACGCTCGACATCCTTCAGACTAACGCTCGACATCCTTCAGACTAACCCTCGACATCCTTCAGACTAACACTCGACATCCTTCAGACTAACGCTCGACATCCTTCAGACTAACCCTCGACATCCTTCAGACTAACCCTCGACATCCTTCAGACTAACCCTCGACATCCTTCAGACTAACCCTCGACATCCTTCAGACTAACGCTCGACATCCTTCAGACTAACCCTCGACATCCTTCAGACTAACCCTCGACATCCTTCAGACTAACCCTCGACATCCTTCAGACTAACCCTCGACATCCTTCAGACTAACCCTCGACATCCTTCAGACTAACGCTCGACATCCTTCAGACTAACCCTCGACATCCTTCAGACTAACGCTCGACATCCTTCAGACTAACGCTCGACATCCTTCAGACTAACGCTCGACATCCTTCAGACTAACACTCGACATCCTTCAGACTAACCCTCGACATCCTTCAGACTAACGCTCGACATCCTTCAGACTAACCCTCGACATCCTTCAGACTAACCCTCGACATCCTTCAGACTAACGCTCGACATCCTTCAGACTAACGCTCGACATCCTTCAGACTAACCCTCGACATCCTTCAGACTAACACTCGACATCCTTCAGACTAACCCTCGACATCCTTCAGACTAACCTCGACATCCTTCAGACTAACCCTCGACATCCTTCAGACTAACCCTCGACATCCTTCAGACTAACCCTCGACATCCTTCAGACTAACCCTCGACATCCTTCAGACTAACCCTCGACATCCTTCAGACTAACCCTCGACATCCTTCAGACTAACCCTCGACATCCTTCAGACTAACCTGTCATCCATAAGACTAACGCTCGACATCCTTCAGACTAAGGCTCGACATCCTTCAGACTAACCCTCGACATCCTTCAGACTAACCCTCGACATCCTTCAGACTAACCCTCGACATCCTTCAGACTAACCCTCGACATCCTTCAGACTAACCCTCGACATCCTTCAGACTAACCCTCGACATCCTTCAGACTAACCCTCGACATCCTTCAGACTAACGCTCGACATCCTTCAGACTAACCCTCGACATCCTTCAGACTAACCCTCGACATCCTTCAGACTAACCCTCGACATCCTTCAGACTAACCCTCGACATCCTTCAGACTAACCCTCGACATCCTTCAGACTAACCTCGACATCCTTCAGACTAACCCTCGACATCCTTCAGACTAACCCTCGACATCCTTCAGACTAACGCTCGACATCCTTCAGACTAACCCTCGACATCCTTCAGACTAACCCTCGACATCCTTCAGACTAACCCTCGACATCCTTCAGACTAACCCTCGACATCCTTCAGACTAACCCTCGACATCCTTCAGACTAACCCTCGACATCCTTCAGACTAACGCTCGACATCCTTCAGACTAACCCTCGACATCCTCAGACTAACCTCGACATCCTTCAGACTAACCCTCGACATCCTTCAGACTAACCGCTCGACATCCTTCAGACTAACCCTCGACATCCTTCAGACTAACCTCGACATCCTTCAGACTAACCCTCGACATCCTTCAGACTAACCCTCGACATCCTTCAGACTAACGCTCGACATCCTTCAGACTAACCCTCGACATCCTTCAGACTAACCCTCGACATCCTTCAGACTAACCCTCGACATCCCTTCAGACTAACCCTCGACATCCTTCAGACTAACCCTCGACATCCTTCAGACTAACCCTCGACATCCTTCAGACTAACCCTCGACATCCTTCAGACTAACCCTCGACATCCTTCAGACTAACCCTCGACATCCTTCAGACTAACCCTCGACATCCTTCAGACTAACCCTCGACATCCTTCAGACTAACCCTCGACATCCTTCAGACTAACCCTCGACATCCTTCAGACTAACCCTCGACATCCTTCAGACTAACCCTCGACATCCTTCAGACTAACCCTCGACATCCTTCAGACTAACCCTCGACATCCTTCAGACTAACCCTCGACATCCTTCAGACTAACCCTCGACATCCTTCAGACTAACCCTCGACATCCTTCAGACTAACCCTCGACATCCTTCAGACTAACCCTCGACATCCTTCAGACTAACCCTCGACATCCTTCAGACTAACCCTCGACATCCTTCAGACTAACCCTCGACATCCTTCAGACTAACGCTCGACATCCTTCAGACTAACCCTCGACATCCTTCAGACTAACCTCGACATCCTTCAGACTAACCCTCGACATCCTTCAGACTAACCCTCGACATCCTTCAGACTAACCCTCCGACATCCTTCAGACTACCGCTCGACATCCTTCAGACTAACCCTCGACATCCTTCAGACTAACCCTCGACATCCTTCAGACTAACCCTCCCCATCCTTCAGACTACCCCTCGACATCCTTCAGACTAACGCTCGACATCCTTCAGACTAACCCTCGACATCCTTCAGACTAACCCTCGACATCCTTCAGACTAACCCTCGACATCCTTCAGACTAACCCTCGACATCCTTCAGACTAACCCTCGACATCCTTCAGACTAACCCTCGACATCCTCAGACTAACGCTCGACATCCTTCAGACTAACGCTCGACATCCTTCAGACTAACGCTCGACATCCTTCAGACTAACGCTCGACATCCTTCAGACTAACCCTCGACATCCTTCAGACTAACCCTCGACATCCTTCAGACTAACCCTCGACATCCTTCAGACTAACCCTCCATCCTTCAGACTAACCCTCGACATCCTTCAGACTAACCCTCGACATCCTTCAGACTAACCCTCGACATCCTTCAGACTAACCCTCGACATCCTTCAGACTAACCCTCGACATCCTTCAGACTAACCCTCGACATCCTTCAGACTAACCCTCGACATCCTTCAGACTAACCCTCGACATCCTTCAGACTAACCCTCGACATCCTTCAGACTAACCCTCGACATCCTTCAGACTAACCCTCGACATCCTTCAGACTAACCCTCGACATCCTTCAGACTAACCCTCGACATCCTTCAGACTAACCCTCGACATCCTTCAGACTAACCCTCGACATCCTTCAGACTAACCCTCGACATCCTTCAGACTAACGCTCGACATCCTTCAGACTAACCCTCGACATCCTTCAGACTAACCCTCGACATCCTTCAGACTAACCCTCGACATCCTTCAGACTAACCCTCGACATCCTTCAGACTAACCCTCGACATCCTTCAGACTAACCCTCGACATCCTTCAGACTAACCCTCGACATCCTTCAGACTAACCCTCGACATCCTTCAGACTAACCCTCGACATCCTTCAGACTAACCCTCGACATCCTTCAGACTAACCCTCGACATCCTTCAGACTAACCCTCGACATCCTTCAGACTAACCCTCGACATCCTTCAGACTAACCCTCGACATCCTTCAGACTAACCCTCGACATCCTTCAGACTAACCTCGACATCCTTCAGACTAACCCTCGACATCCTTCAGACTAACCCTCGACATCCTTCAGACTAACCCTCGACATCCTTCAGACTAACGCTCGACATCCTTCAGACTAACCCTCGACATCCTTCAGACTAACCCTCGACATCCTTCAGACTAACCCTCGACATCCTTCAGACTAACCCTCGACATCCTTCAGACTAACCCTCGACATCCTTCAGACTAACCCTCGACATCCTTCAGACTAACCCTCGACATCCTTCAGACTAACCCTCGACATCCTTCAGACTAACGCTCGACATCCTTCAGACCTAACCCTCGACATCCTTCAGACTAACGCTCGACAATCCTTCAGACTAACCTCGACCATCCTTCAGACTAACGCTCGACATCCTTCAGACTAACCCTCGACATCCTTCAGACTACCCTCGACATCCTTCAGACTAACCCTCGACATCCTTCAGACTAACACTCGACATCCTTCAGACTAACCTCGACATCCTCAGACTAACCTCGACTATCCTTCAGACTAACCTCGACATCCTTCAGACTAACCCTCGACATCCTTCAGACAACCATCGACATCCTTCAGACTAACCCTCGACATCCTTCAGACTAACCCTCGACATCCTTCAGACTAACGCACGACATCCTTCAGACTATCCCTCGACATCCTTCAGACAACCCTCGACATCCTTCAGACTAACCTCGACATCCTTCAGACTAACCTCGACATCCTTCAGAACTTAACCCTCGACATCCTTCAGACTAACGCTCGACATCCTTCAGACTAACCCTCGACATCCTCAAGACTTACCCCCGACACCCTCAAGACTAACCCCGACACCCTCAAGACTTACCCTTGACATCCTCAAGACTAACCCCCCGACACCCTTAAGACTAACCCCCCGACACCCTTAAGACTAAGCCGTCATCCATAAGACTACCCTTGACACCCACAAGACTAACCCCCGACACCCTCAAGACTTACCCTTGACACCCTCAAGACTAACCCCCTCGACACCCTCAAGACTAACCCGTCATCCATAAGACTACCCACCGACACCCTCAAGACTAACCCGTCATCCATAAGACTACCCTTGACACCTTCAAGACTTACCCTTGACACCCTCAAGACTAACTCCCGACACCCTCAAGACTAACCCGTCATCCATAAGACTACCCTTGACACCTTCAAGACTTACCCTTGACACCCTCAAGACTAACTCCCGACACCCTCAAGACTAACCCGTCATCCATAAGACTACCCACCGACACCCTCAAGACTAACCCGTCATCCATAAGACTACCCTTGACACCCTCAAGACTTATCCTTGACACCCTCAAGACTAACCCCCGACACCCTTAAGACTAACCCGTCATCCATAAGACTACCCCCCTCCCCCCTCCACACACACACACCCTGAAGACTTACCCTTGACACCCTCAAGACTAACCCACGACATCCTCAAGACTTACCCTTGACACCCCAGGACTAACCCCCCGACACCCTTAAGACTAACCCGTCATACATAAGACTACCACCTACACCTTAGAATTACCCTGGAACCTCAAAGACATACCTTTGATACCCTCAAGACTAACCCTCGACACCCTCAAGACTAACCCCCGACATCTCGAGACTAACCCCCGACATCTCGAGACTAACCCCCGACATCTCAAGACTAACCCCCGACATCTCGAGACTAACCCCCGACATCTCGAGACTAACCCCCGACATCTCGAGACTAACCCCCGACATCTCGAGACTAACCTCCGACATCTCAAGACTAACCCCCGACACCTTTAGCAAACTCACACATCTTAGTCAATGTCAGAAGGCACACATACAACGTATGTAATTCATTTGTACGTTATAAAAAACAATATCGGAAACGGAACCGGAGTTTGGTCCGGAAAACGAAAGTTATATCTATACACATACTAGTACAGCCATACAAAGCAGTTAACGACAAGGATATTGACCCTACAAGGAGTATCGCAATAGCTACAAGCCTGTGTGTTTAGGAACTACGGTTTACTGTGCCTGAGGGATGTTTTCGCGATAATGTTAATTTAGTCATAAGGAAAACTTTATTTGACGATGATTCAGCTTCAAATTCACATACTTACTAGGAATTTGCGAAGAAATACCGAACAAATCTAGTTCTCTTCATTGGAAGCAAACACTCGAAGTGCCAGGGAAACTAAAATACGTGACTTTTATGGTGCTGACTTTGTGGTCATTTATACGGAACAGAATGTTTTGATTTTATTATTTTCATTTCAACAAGGTTTCCATCCGAGTCAAACATGAATATTCAAGCTCTGCTACTGTTCGTCGCCAAGTGCTCTGCCCTAACGTTGGAATTTAGGCACGTCACCGAACCGCTGGCATGGAGAGATGCGTTTGTTTCAGGTCTGTGCACTACGTCACATTACGTCACAGGCTATGTTGCACCCGAAAGTCTACAAGCTGATTATTCGTTAACACTTAATGATATAACGGAAGCTTGGGTTGGCTTATATGGAATATCAACAAAGTTCTTGAAATTTGATGGCTGCTATATGTTTGAAGAAAATGCTTTGAACGATGAAAATGTTCCAAAAGTTTCATTTACAGACGGAGAGGATTTAATTGGTTCCTGCTACTTGTTTTGCAATGAGTCAATTGTTTGGTCTGTCCAAAGACACTTGCTATTGCCTAGCAACTGTATCACCCGTGAGCTCCGCGCTCTGTAATGTAAACAGTTACACTGGAGATCTGGTTCTGTACTTCAGCCCAGGGCGGTGTCTGTGGAGGAGGTTTGATACAAGAGACTAATTTGCGCTGTCTTTGTGGTTATCGTCCTGTTGGCGCCAAGCGTGAGTTTAACATCCGGGTCCCGGGAGACTGTATATCGTACGACGTCAGAGACCGCAAAGCTATACTGACGAAATGTAATGAACCAAAACATTATGTATGTACAGAAAATAACATGGAGGGAAGTGTTATATACCAAAACCTACAGCATTCCTGGTGGAACGCAGCTCTCTTATGTCAAAGTTCGGCACAGGTTTTCGGTAACAGATCCGCGGTTATCCACTATGTAGAATCGCCGAATTCTAGTTCCGTGGAATCCTATTGGACAAACAAGTTCCGGAAACAGTTTTATTCATTTCTATCACATGGACAAGATTATTATGACCAATGCGTCGCTGTTAGAAATGAATCAGGAACATTCAAGTTTTTTCTTCAGAACTGCTTACACCAGCTTCCAGCACTTTGTTTTTCTGTGAATTTTTCTTTGAATGCGGAAGTTACGTTACCAGCTCAAGAATCTACTTCCGGTCATGGTTTCATAAATGAACAAGACTTTCCCGTAAGTTCCACTACTATTGGTCACGAAGAGACTCCCTATGTTGGTACAGCCGGTCTAGCTTTATGCTGTGGAGAAGTCTACCACATGGCCTGTAATTTTTGTGATTCTTGGAATACTTGCTATCGTTGTTTTAATTCTGATTATGTACCATAGGAAAACGTACAAGGAATGTCAAAGTGACATTGAAGCCAGAAAGAGTACGCACGCTACGGAAACCGGAACCGGAAGTTGTCAACAGACCACTCGCGAATACGGCAGATACATTAGAGACACCAACCGTTTCCAAGGACGATAACGTACCAGTTGCACCAACAAACACTCAACTGTACACGTCACTGGCACCAAAAGACCACGAGACCCAGGAGCATGTGTACATGGAATTAAACGAAGACAACGTATCCATGACAACAAAAGATGTATTTCATAAGCAAAGCTCTAACTCAAAAAGCCAATCTGATTCACTGGTTGTCAGTTTAAATACCACTTCCCTCGAAAATAATATTGTTTCAGATGAAAGTGAAACTTACAACAAACTACACGAGGATGACATTGTAAACTTACATACCGTGTATGACCATACGTGTAACCAGGACGTTATGTATGACGAAATCCAGGCCAGGAAGAGTAAAGCACAAGAGGACGTCCTATATGATGACGTAGTGGAACTTATGAAATGATACTTAAATAGATATGGTGTAGTGGTGTAAGATGCAGGTATTTCTGGCTAGGCAATTCGGTGCCGTAGATCGTGAATTTGAGGTCTGATCACGGCCCGAGTCATGAAACTGTCTTTGTGTTTCTATGTTATATACCCATAATAATTTGATAACTCATGCCCTGACTCGACCTCGAACTCACGATCTACGGTACCGAATCGCCTAGCCAGAAATACCTGCTGCTTACACCACTACACCAACATTCTTCTGAAAACTTTTCAATGGCGCATTGATGGTCGGCCCGATACAGTGACATAATCATAGAGACAAATCTTCTATTAGATGAAGATGACAACCTGCATTTTCTGAGTCGATCACCGGAGATTGTTGTATTGCTCTAGTTACAAAGGATTCCGCGACAAAGCTAAGATCTGATGAGCCAAAGTAATTAGGTATGGGAACCTGGAAGTATCGATGATTTGACGATTGTTTTCATCATTTTCAAATGCAAGCATCATATTCCATCGCCGCATATTTGTTATACTTTAGGGATATAGTATCTGAAACAATCGGGATCTGTCGGCACTTTCCGTAAACGGGAACAATTATTTTCTCGTTTACGGAAAGTGCCGACGGTTCCCGATTGACTCTGAATTTCTTCTCAAAATGACCATAGCTATAGATGGGTCGTTACACACAATACATTTCCTAACACCGTATTGTTTCCTTCAATGACGAATTTTAGCACACATTTTATAATTATATTATTTTATTATATATGTTTTAATCATGCATCGCAATATTGTATTTATAAATTTATATTATTTGCATATAAAAGTTAGTGATACCATTCATAGTTGTGCATAATTATTATTTACTCGTTTAACATTTTATAAACATTTGTAGATAAATTATATAGTAAATAACTGTAAAATGTACAAATATTGTCACCTTTGATCATTTCCGGTAAGTTTGCGATAGTCATTTCCTGTACCTCGCACGACGGATATGGATGGTCATATCTCTTTCGCGCATGCGTGAAAAAGTTATGATTTTTTTAAAGATAGCACTCTTTGGACAGTAAACGACAGCGTTGACCAGAGCAGATTGTATCTATAAATAACCCACTGACCGAAACAACCTTTCCCATGCGACTATTGTCATCTGTCCAATTGACCTTAGCTTACAAACCTGCCGAGGGCCATATCCGTCCATAACACGTCTCGTTGATCATGACCCGTGACTGTCCAATCAGTGACTGTCGATTCGGTCCACTTGTCACCCGACTGGTCAGCTTGAGGGATAATTTACAATGTAGATACACATTTTAACTGTTAAATTATCTATGATAGAAACAGTCAAGTCTTTCGTAAGACTTTATAATATAAATATTTCCGCTCACATATACTAAGTATGTCGATGTATTTGAACGATAGATAGAAAAGATCGGATTTGAAGATATGAGATATGATGTTGGTTAAACTGACATCAATCTTTGTGAAGGTTTTAGGAGAATTTAATTTTCAGAAAGACTCGGATATTTATTTGTTCCTGTTTGTATGACCGGGTTCATTTTTCGAACAACGAGGAAGATAAAACATATTTCTATCAGCTCCAGTGTATGAAGACGTGGCGATGAAAACACCAGTGTTATATATGCCCCTGTATTTATGGTAAGTATCAGTGTTTTTGACACTGTTAACGCAGAGTTTATTTATGTGTTATTGAGTAGTAAAGCTGTGTAAGGTGTACATTGTAAAACAAATTGGTCGTCATGATTACATTCAGTAATACATGGATATATCTTACTTTCTCTTGTCTCTCATGTCGACAAAATACGTAATTAGTACTACAGTATGTAGTGTT
The DNA here is from genome assembly GCF_902652985.1 of Pecten maximus. Taxonomy (NCBI): domain Eukaryota; kingdom Metazoa; phylum Mollusca; class Bivalvia; order Pectinida; family Pectinidae; genus Pecten; species Pecten maximus. The sequence continues at coordinate 14,893,388 of NC_047033.1, read as the reverse complement.
ATATAGTGTTACAGTGTGTAGTGTTATATAGTGTTACAGTGTGTAGTGTTACAGTGTGTAGTGTTATGTATTGTTACAGTGTGTAGTGTTGTGTAGTGTTACAGTGTGTAGTGTTGTGTAGTGTTACAGTGTGTAGTGTTATGTATTGTTACAGTGTGTAGTGTTATGTAGTGTTACAGTGTGTAGTGTTATGTAGTGTTACAGTGTGTAGTGTTACAGTGTGTAGTGTTACAGTGTGTAGTGTTATATAGTGTTACAGTGTGTAGTGTTACAGTGTGTAGTGTTATGTTGTGTTACAGTGTGTAGTGTTGTGTAGTGTTACAGTGTGTAGTGTTGTGTAGTGTTACAGTGTGTAGTGTTATGTATTGTTACAGTGTGTAGTGTTGTGTAGTGTTACGGTGTGTAGTGTTACAGTGTGTAGTGTTACAGTGTGTAGTGTTATGTTGTGTTACAGTGTGTAGTGTTGTGTAGTGTTACAGTGTGTAGTGTTACAGTGTGTAGTGTTATGTTGTGTTACAGTGTGTAGTGTTTTGTAGTGTTACAGTGTGTAGTGTTACAGTGTGTAGTGTTATGTAGTGTTACAGTGAGTAGTGTTGTGTAGTGTTACACTGTGTAGTATTAAAGTGTGTAGTGTTACAGTGTGTAGTGTTACAGTGTGTAGTGTTGTGTAGTGTTACAGTGTGTAGTGTTATGAAGTGTTACAGTGTGTAGTGTTACAGTGTGTAGTGTTGTGTAGTGTTACAGTGTGTAGTGTTACAGTGTGTAGTGTTACAGTGTGTAGTGTTATGTTGTGTTACAGTGTGTAGTGTTATGTAATGTTACAGTGTGTAGTGTTATGAAGTGTTACAGTGTGTAGTGTTACAGTGTGTAGTGTTGTGTAGTGTTACAGTGTGTAGTGTTACAGTGTGTAGTGTTACAGTGTGTAGTGTTATGTTGTGTTACAGTGTGTAGTGTTGTGTAGTGTTACAGTGTGTAGTGTTACAGTGTGTAGTGTTATGTTGTGTTACAGTGTGTAGTGTTTTGTAGTGTTACAGTGTGTAGTGTTACAGTGTGTAGTGTTACAATGTGCGGTGTTATGTAGTGTTACATTGTGTAGTATTAAAGTGTGTAGTGTTACAGTGTGTAGTGTTAAAGTGTGTAGTGTTGTGTAGTGTTACAGTGTGTAGTGTTACAGTGTGTAGTGTTATGTTGTGTTACAGTGTGTAGTGTTACAGTGTGTAGTGTTACAGTGTGTAGTGTTGTGTAGTGTTACAGTGTGTAGTGTTACAGTGTGTAGTGTCACAGTGTGTAGTGTTATGTAGTGTTACAGTGTGTAATGTTACAGTGTGTAGTGTTACAGTGTGTAGTGTTACAGTGTGTAGTGTTATGTAGTGTTACAGTGTGTAGTGTTATGTAATGTTACAGTGTGTAGTGTTACAGTGTGTAGTGTTACAGTGTGTAGTGTTATGTAGTGTTACAGTGTGTAGTGTTATGTAGTGTTACAGTGTGTAGTGTTATGTAGTGTTACAGTGTGTAGTGTTATGTAATGTTACCTTGTGTAGTGTTATGTAGTGTTACAGTGTGTAGTGTTATGTAGTGTTACAGTGTGTAGTGTCACAGTGTGTAGTGTTACAGTGTGTAGTGTTACAGTGTGTAGGGTTATGTAGTGTTACAGTGTGTAGTGTTATGTAGTGTTACAGTGTGTAGTGTTATGTAGTGTTACAGTGTGTAGTGTTATGTAGTATTACAGTGTGTAGTGTTAGTGTGTAGTGTTATGTAGTGTTACAGTGTGTAGGGTTATGTAGTGTTACAGTGTGTAGTGTTACAGTGGTAGTGTTATGTAGTGTTACAGTGTGTAGTGTTATGTAGTGTTACAGTGTGTAGTGTTACAGTGTGTAGTGTTATGTATTGTTACAGTGTGTAGTGTTATGTAGTGTTACAGTGTGTAGTGTTACAATGTGTAGTGTTACAGTGTGTAGTGTTATGTAGTCTTACAGTGTGTAGTGTTAGTATGAAGTGTTAGGTTTTGTTATGTAGTGTTACAGTGTGTAGTGTTATGTAGTGTTACAGTGTATAGTGTTATGTAGTGTTATAGTGTGTAGTGTTGTGTAGTGTTATGTAGTGTTACAGTGTGTAGTGTGTAGTGTTAGTGTGTAGTTTTATGTAGTGTTACAGTGTGTAGTGTTATGTAGTGTTACAGTGTGTAGTGTTAGTGTGTAGTTTTATGTAGTGTTACAGTGTGCAGTGTTACAGTGTGTAGTGTTATGCATTGTTACAGTGTGTAGTTTTATGTAGTGTTACAGTGTGTAGTGTTACAGTGTGTAGTGTTACAGTGTGTAGTGTTATGTAGTGTTACAGTGTGTAGTGTTGTGTAGTGTTACAGTGTGTAGTGTTATGTAGTGTTACAGTGTGCAGTGTTATGTAGTGATACAGTATGAAATGCATTGATACACATTTGTGTTAACCTTAAACAACTAAGATATGTTTAAATCATGTTTACTATCTGATAGTGACTTGTAAAATTGATAATTTATTACTAATGAAACGCTACTATCTTAAAAAATATTGAAGAAAAGAGTATTTACTTTTTTTTCAATGGGCCGCGATAGCTCATTCGGTAAAAACGTCGGCCACGTAACCTCAGGTTAAGATCCGAGGTCGTGGTTCGACGCTCCTAGTTCGTGTCGGTTAGTGTTTCTCGGGAAGCTGAAAAGCGCGCCAGTCTGTGCTGTCCTGGGAATGTCTTTGGGAAAGACACACACTTACTTCTCTGGATGGCATGCGGCAGGCTTCATGTATGTAGTTCAGTGAGATAGTCACCAACTATTACAAGGAGACCCCGCCTCAAAATGGCCCAGGCTGTACATGGGGAGATTTCCTCAGCAATCAAATCCCTTGTTTTGACGTTCATTTGATTCGACTAGGTATGTGTTAATTAAGCATCATTTACTGATGTTTATTTTTAGGTAAAGCATGGACTTGACATACCATGTCTTAGGGGTTATACTAACTTCAGCATGATTATAATTGGACAAATACGTAGTTTAATTTATAATCCACATAATCATTGTAGGTAAACTTAAACTGGTCATTCACCGGAAACTGGACACTGGGGAGAGGATGGACACATAATGCATCACTTCCGTTGGTCAACTTGGACCAGAAAGAGACCAACGGTGACACGAAGCAAAACCATTGAGATTGTTGTTTGTGAGCGGATGAGGATATATATGTGTACAAAATCGTTAGAATGTTTGGAGCGTTCAGCAGGAAGTTACAGATATTTCTCCACGTGTTTGATAATGTAGCCACACTCTGGAGACACCAGGAAGTCCTTTCAACATTTGTTGAGATGTAAAACTGTGTCCGTGACGATTGGAAATTCTCTTGTATGGAAACGCCTACACATGGGTTTAAAAGCAAACTAAATCTCAGTACAATTGAACTGGTAACAGAAAGATAATGATCCAAGTAAGATTTTCCGGAAACGGATATGCATACACGAGTGCATGTTTTCAGCAGGCCATTTTCGTCACGAGAAATCTAACGGCACTCTCCACGTCTCGTTATAGTAGTGTACTGTATAGTTGTACGTGCCATGTTTAGTCTGGTATCTGCTAAGCACACAAGCATTGTCACACTGTTTCTCGTACTAGAATTGTTTGTGATGACAGAAATGGCTACCTTTATGACCGGAAGTGTTCTGAAACTTGTGTTAGCTACCTTTCTCATAAGAATAAGTTCCAGTGTCGTTTTAGAATTGACAGAAATAACGACACCTATGTCATGGAACGAAGCGTTCTACTCCGGTAAGTGTCGTATACAGAGTGACGTCATAGGTGACTTGGACTTCAATAAAATAAGATTTAATCGTCCAATTGATGACGTCACAGAGGCGTGGGTAGGGATATTCGCAACATCCTCTGTTACACTAACATTTGAAAATTGTCGATTGTATAGAGAAGAAACCCTCGCCGGATTAAAACATTTTGTATTTGACCATAATACTGACATTTTGGAATCGTGTCTTCATTTCTGTAACTCCTCAAGATTTGGGCTCTCAAACGATACGTGCTTTTGTTTCGAAGGTAACGTACCTTTCTACCATCCTATCATTTTGGTTGACACTGAGCCTTGGTGCCTGTCTGACTACGACGCGCTGTGTGGTTCAGGGCCAACACAACCTCATGACACTTTGATCCTAGTAATTTGTACCTACAGACCGATAAACATATCTACCGGCATCACTGGGCCCGGGGACTGTGCTACGTACAACAAGACAAATCAACGGACTAAAATGGTGGAGTGTGACCTTAAAAACGATTACGTGTGTAAGCCAGATAATCAACAAGCTACCATACCTAGTGAAACTAAGAGAAGTTGGTGGGAAGCAGCACAGAAATGTACGCAACAAAAATCTTTCTTTGGAAACAAGACATCTGTTATCGGTGATGCGGGGTCTCCCGGAACAAGCGTTGATTCTTATTGGATAAACCTTTTCCGAAGGACATCGTTCTCGTTTATAGCGCCAGGGGAAGTAGAGGTCGGGCGCTGTGTTGCTGTTCGGAACAACTCTGGAATCTTTACATTATTAGTGAAGGAGTGTAATGTGCCACTTCCAGTCCTTTGTAACTCTGCAAGCACTATTGTAACAACGACTGATAAATCTGTCACCACTTCGGTCAAAACAGATGTTTCAACGTCAACGCATGACGTCACTGCTGACCAGACGATGGCTGTCGATGAAACAAAACCAGTGCTATGGCCGTTGGCTTTTGTTGCTCTCGGAATTGTCATCATCTTAGTAGTCTCTGTGATATTATGGCGCAAGAATCGAGAGTCGACAAGGAAAATGCGAACATCCAAATTAATGAAACATATGAGCTATGGTGCAGCAAAACCAGAACATAACTACGGATTTAAGATGGGAAATGTTTTGTCTTATGAGACAAGCTTTATAGAAACGGAACCCAACAGAGTTCCAGCTCAAACTGAATCACTGTCTGTTTCATCAAACATCGGTACAATAGAGAATAAGCAAGTGAACTCTTCTGAATCACCTCCAGACGACATTTACAATAGCCTCCACGAGAAGAAAACAGACAATCAAACTGATGACGTATACGATCACACACGTGATCCAAACTTGGGTGACGACACATATGATAGCTTCCTCCGTTCGAATGCTCTCGAGAATAACAGAACGGCTGACTGTTCGGAATACGATACTATGTCTAATATTAATGCTCAAAGCACTGGAGACTCGAGTATTTATGACACGTGTCGTAAGGAGCATGTGGCAAAACCGGAAGTGACTGGTTTAGATGATTATGATTCTATGATTAATATAAATAGTGCTTAATATGGAATATATGTGTGCAATACAAATGTCTGAAACACTCAATCGGAACCTTTCGGGAGTGTGGGATGTAATCAATAATTGCCCCTAGTAATGCCTCCTAAGTCTTCCAAATTCTGATGTTGTAATGTGAATTAATACACTTTCATACACAATTACATGTATACTTATTTATGATTTTAGTGTGATTCGCGTCGAAGCTTAAAGTTCCTATGTGTTTGCCCGTTTGATAACATATATATACATATATATAACATTATTTATTTATCAAAATGCACTGAAATGTAGACTATACGAATAAACCATGACGATATTTTGGTGTACCAGGTAGTCATTTCTAAGTATTATACCCCAGTATTGGTCTTGATCAAGCAAATTCGTTTTTATCGAATAGCTTGTGATGAACATAATTTACATATATTGGGGTATACATGGTTATGCCCCTTGTTTTTTCAGAACTTCTTAAAAAAGACTCAGGTGCTCAGAAGTGACACCACGCCTACCATGGACATAATAAATGATAATTAATTAAATATAACATTTCTTTAACGCACTATTTAATTTGTAAACCTTCTGTCGACTCGAGTAGTTAGATGATAATGTTTACAGAATCTCTACAAGAGACCCTAAAAAGCACACATCAACAAATGAGTTTTAATCACCTTCTTGAATTTGGCCAGGGATTTGGTCGTCTTCCTGGTAACAGATGGTAAGGTTTTCGTCAAAGTGGCCGCTCCCTTTCCAAAGGACTGGTTATCATGAATGACAGTACTAGAGCTTGGAACGTACAAGAAATAGTGTGGCTCTGATTATAGTGATCGCGAGCCCTAGTAGAGAGTGACAATTTCCTGGAAATACTCCAAAGCTGTTCCATTTATTGCTTTATATGTGTAAATCAAATATTTATACTCTGACCTGAAACCCACAGGTAGCCAATGCAATGGATAAAGCACTGGCGTGATGAGTTCTCTCTTTCCATTACGGACAGGTAGGCGTGCTGCAGTGTTCTGGAGCCTCGGCAAGCGGTTTATCAGAGCATTAGATACACCAAACAGAAAAGCATTACCAAAATATAAAAAGCGAATGTACAAATATCGTTCATGAATCTGTGTTGATGAACTTCCGGACACACCCAAAGTTTCTGATTTGGTATTAACAAAAACTTGCGATAGCGTCTACCTGTTTCTCCATGTTCAAAGAGCTATCAAAGTGTTTACCAAGGTTCGTCACAGCTGTTACCTTTAGCTGCAGACTTTTGGTATTTTGACACTTATGGAGAAAGACTATGAGGTCTTTATTATCCTGATTTAGCTTGAGCATATTGGAGTTCATCAAAATACTGATGTCATTTAGACATGCTTCTAGACTTACTGTTATGTATGTTAGTTGCTTTTTGGGGTCTGACAACCATGTCGATTTGCCTATGCAACATTCGATTTTTACCTAGTCAAATTCAATATTCTATTTCTGCATAGGCAATATTCGTATTCCGTTCAATCTATTAGCCAATCAAAAATAACCTTACAACTTTGTAAGTATTGCTTCACGATCAAAGTTTCAGCGGGAAAAAACGCAAATGGATGACGTCAACGTCGCCAACGTTGCTAAAATTACTCTCCCCTGAGAGCATGTTAAGTCTAAGATGCAGTAAGCTTACTGGATGGTAACCAAGTCTAAAATATCCGTGCGTTCCTTTACCGGGTTCGTACATGTATCAGAGGCCTCTTCGTTTATGCGGGCAAACCTCACAGAAGTCTGGACAATATGGTCACGCTGTCGACGAAACCGGTCGCGACCGGCTGCCACTTTTTCAAGAACACGATTCACTTCCCTTTGAAATATAGATTTCCTTGGAATCGCTGAATAAACTAGTCCCTATTTGTAAAAGTTGTTTTCATTGGTTGAAGCATTATGAATTTTGCATATGCAAAAATGATTTTGTTTCGATTTTTGCCGATGCAAAATTACTTTTGTATTCACGCTGTATACTATACTGGGCGATTTCCCCAGCAATCAGATACCTTGTTTTTGCGTTCATATAATTCTACTAGTTGTGTTTTAATTAAATATAATCTACTGATGTTTCCGATAATTAAAATTTGCATCACTAACTTGAATAAACATATCTTGGGGTTATACTTACTTCAGTGTGGTTATAAATCGACAAATACGTAATACAAGTTAAGTAGAATGCACATATCTAATGTAGGTTTACTAGTTATTCATCGGAAACTGGACACTCCGGACAGGACGGAAACATAATGCATCACTTCCGTTGGTCAACTTGGACCAGAAAGAGACCAACGGTGACACAAAGCTATGCCATTAAGATTGTTGTTTGTGAGCGGATTAGAATATGTATGTGTACGAAATCAGTAGAATGTTTGGAACATTTAGCAGGAAGTTACAGATATTTCCCCCACGTGTTTGATAATGTAGCCACACTCTGGAGACATCGGGAATTTCTTTAAAAAATGTAGAGATGTAAAACCGTGTCCATGACGATGGGAAATTCTCTTGTATGGTAACGCCCACACATTGGTTTAAAAAAAAAAACTAAATTGAACTGGAAACAGAAAGATAATGTTCCAAATGAACTTTTCTGGGAACGGATATGCATACACGAGTGCATATTTTCAGCAGGCCATTTTCGTCACGAGAAATCTAACGGCACTCTCCACGTCTCGTTATATTAGTGTACTGTATAGTTGTACGTGCCATACTTAGTCTGGTAAAAACACTGCTAGAACTGTTTGTGATGACAGTAATGGCTACCTTTATGACCGGAAGTGTTCTGAAACTTGTGTTAGCTATCTTTCTCATAAGAATAAGTTCCAGTGTCGTGTTAGAATTGACAAAAATAACGACACCTATGTCATGGAACGAAGCGTTCTACTCCGGTAAGTGACGTATACATAGTGACGTCATAGGTGACTTGGACTTCAATAATATAAGATTTAATCGTCCGATCGATGACGTCACAGAGGCGTGGGTAGGGATATTCACGACACCATCCAATACACTCACATTTGAAAATACGACGCGCTGTGATTGATCCTAGTAATTTGTACCTACAGACCGATAAACATATCTACCGGCATCACGGGGCCCGGGGACTGTGCTACGTACAACAAAACCAGTGCTATGGCCGTTGGCTTTTGTTGCCCTCGGATTTGTCATCATCTTAGTAGTCTCTGTGATATTATGGCGCAAGAATCGAGAGTCGACAAGGAAAATGCGAACATCCAAATTAATGAAACATATGAGCTATGGTGCAGCAAAACCAGAACATAACTACGGATTTAAGATGGGAAATGTTTTGTCTTATGAGACAAGCTTTATAGAAACGGAACCCAACAGACCTCCAGCTCAAACTGAATCACTGTCTGTTTCATCAAACATCGGTACAATAGAGAATAAGCAAGTGAACTCTTCTGAATCACCTCCAGACGACATTTACAATAGCCTCCATGAGAAGAAAACAGACAATCAAACTGATGACTTATGCGATCACACATGTGAACCAAACTTTGGTGACGACACATATGATAGCTTCCTCCGTTCGAATGCTCTCGAGAATAACAGAACGGCTGAATGTACGGAATACGATACTATGTCTAGTATTAATGGTCAAAGCACTGGAGACTCAAGTATTTATGACACGTGTCGTAAGGAGCATGTGGCAAAACCGGAAGTGACTGGTTTAGATGATTATGAGTCTATGATTAATATAAATAGTGCTTAATATGGAATATTTGTGTGCAATACGAATGTCTGAAACACTCAATCGGTACCTTTCGGGAGTGTGGGATGTAAACAATCAAGACATTTTGGTTATGTGGGACACAAGTGATTTTTTCATAGGAATGTGATTAAGGAATTCATTATCTGTGTGAATGTTCTGATTGTCACCTAGTATTGCCCCTTAAGTCACCTAAATTATGATTTTGCTATGCGAATGAATGCGCTTTCTTACAAAATAATGTATAATCATTTATAATTTTAGTGTGACAGTTCAAATGTGTTTCGTACGTTTGATTACATGTATATAGATCACATCCTTTATTTATAAAATACACAGAAATGTAGTATGTACCGTGACGATATTTTGCTGTGGTCATTTCTTAGTGCTGTATCCCTAGTATTTATCGTGATTAAACATATTTTTATCGAACAGCTTGCGATGCACATGGTTTACATCTTCTGGTGTATACATTGCTGTGCCGCTCGTTGAACTGCATACAAAATGGGTAGGTGCTCAGCAGTGACACTGCACCTACCAGGACATAATAAATGATGTGTATAGCGCTCTATTTAAAAGAAATACTCTAATGTGATGCACATTATACAATTATTAACCATTTTTCAGGTAAATACGATGATTTAATGAGAAAGTGCTCTCTTTCGAAGGTTGGTAAATCGCATTATTATACCTCATGTTTATAACAGTGCCTGTGATTAGCCAAAACGCATCACGTGGAAGGGAAAGAAAACATCATATCTCCCTGAGGGGCGTGAGCCAGTGAGATAAATATCATATCTCCCTGGACCGCGTACTCCCATTGACGACCCCAACATTCTGTTGCGAGGAGTTGTCTCCCTTCCACTTATATACAAATGGCAGACGAACAGAAACGCCAACGTTTTTGTGCAGTGGAAGAAGCAGAAATAGATACAATTCTGCAAAACAAGATTGCTCAGAACACGAAAATATCAACAAATGTACACGCAAACTGTTACCAAGAGTTTCTAAAAGAAATTGTCAATAACACCTTCACTTGGAATCGTATCAATTGAGCGACCGCGGGATCACAAAAAAAAAATGATATTTCATATCTTCAGTTTATTTTTGAGTATCATTATTACTAATTCTGTTTCGGTATAATAAACAATTTATGGCAGTGGATGCAGGGTAATATGAAGGTTTGTTTACCCTCAGCTCTCATATTTCCCTCGGGCAAGCCCTCAGGGAATATGATACCTCGGGTAAACAAATCTTCATATTACCCTACATCCAGGGCCATAAATGCAAAGTAGTAACATGAAAAAGGTTGATAACTGTTTTATTATATGACATTTTACTTGTTTTAAAGCAAAAGTTGTTCGTCAACATTCATTTAGAGGAAGACGGTTTCAATGTCCTTCTCCTCCATGTAGAATAACAGGACAGTGATTGCCGTTTCCGTGGCTCTCCTTGTATGTTTTGCATCCATTAAGTTCAAGAATCTTGCTACTTCCTCCTCGGAAACATTTCAAAAACGCGATTTGTCAGTTTTGTTTACGCATATCATGACCTAAGCGACCGAGTCGCCTGCAATATTTACCGTACGGAGTTAATTTTTACTGACGTCTGATTGGTCAATATTTTACAGCGGGTGTTTTGGATTCAGTTATTAACCTGCGAGGGTCACGGAGGGGTTTTGGATTTCAATATTAACCTCTCGTGCTAATTTTCGTCATTGCAGGTTAAAATCGCATCTAATTTTGACTTGTGCAGACTGTTTAGACCAATCAGCGTTGAGTAAATAGTATAGTCATAAAATAATACATAGTATAATACATTTTATTTCGAGTGTTACAAAATGTACAGAACATTATGTTAACATGTCGACCCGAGCAGTTGGATAATAATGTGTACACTGATCTCTGGAGGAGACTCTTAAAAGGCACACATAAGCAAAGTGAGTTTTCGTCTTGAATTTGTCCAGGGTTTTCGACTTCTTTGCAACAGGTGATAAAGCTGTTCCACAAAGTGGCCGCTAGCTTTCTAAGCACCGGTTAACATAATTCCCAGTATAGCAGTTTGGAACGCCTAACATTCAATTCCAGAGATCGTGACAGCTGGTAGAGAGTGGCAAGTTCTTTTGACTAATCTGAAGCTTTCCCACCAATTAACCTTTAGCTGGAGACCGCAAGTGCTGACACTTTGTGAAAAGACTACTAGGTCTCTCATTCCTGATTTAGCTTGAGCATATCGGAGTTCATCCAAGTACTGATGTCATTTAGACAGGCTTCTAGACTCGCTGTTGTATCCCAGTGTCTTGTGGTCTGACAACCATGTAGATTTACGTGTCGTCTACATACCAATGGTACTGAAGACTGTGATGATGACGACGTCGACGATAAATTCCCCCGATTGGTTTGAAATAAAGACAATATTCTCTTGGTCACAGTACGGACCCATGAGGAACCCCGAAGTCTAAGATGCAGTCGTCCGAAATAGTTGATCCAATGGCCACGTACTGTCGTCGTTCCCTCAAGTAGGATCGAATCCAACATATTACATCACCAGTCATCCAATAATAGTACTCCAAACGTTTGAAAAGTATGCCATGGTCAATGATGTCAAATGCAGTGGACAGAAGAAGCATTATAAGTTATAGTATACACCTGTTATCCAGAGGCGGCAGCTATATCATTGTAGACACAAAGTAGGGTCATCTTAGTGGAATGTCTCGTGCGGTAGTCTGGTTGCAATTAGTCATGAAGACTTAACGCTTGGCCACAATCTTCTCCGAGGCCTTGGACAGGATAGAATATTTAACACTGAACGGTAGTTCTTTAGTTTCTCCTTGCCATTCCAGGCTTCTTCTACAGTGGTCTAACATGAGCCTTCTTGAAACACAATGGAACCCTGGTCTCAGCCAATGATTTGTTTATGAATGAGGTTATCAGGGGGAGTAGTGCTTCAAGAATCTGCTTCAGTAAAACTGTGGGAAGCGGATTTTTTTCACAGGATTTAGATTGCGAGTTTGTAATTACCCTGCGCAGCTCATCTTTGGTGTGGACTGCGTCAAAGTTTCGCCGTCGAATTGGATGTCGGCAGCCATGGCAGAAATATTGGTGTCAATAGTTGAATTCACATCATAAATCTTTTGTCTGATTATGTGGATTCTATCATGGAAGAAATCGCTGAAATCGGTGGGCAGGACTTTATCAGAAAAACAGTTCGGTAAGATATTTCACCATTATGACCCACTATGTTTTCTTTTGAGTCTAAAAAGCTGTGTACTTGATCCGAACCACATTCTTTAATTTTACTAGAATAACAGCCCTTCTTTCATTAAATGATAAGTGAAGTGGCTAGCCGACATTGCTCTCTATATATCTACCAATGGATGTCTTTTGCCATTGTTTCTCCGCCTTTCTTCGTATCTGTTTATCACCACGAAGTTGCTCATTGTACCAAGGAACTTTATATCTCAGAGTAATCACCTTTTCTGAAGAGATGCAAGCGGCAATACCAGATTGCTATGCTTAACAAGACATTCAACTCCACCGTCAGAAAACTTGAGGTCTAAGAAGTCTGAATGTCATAATATATTGTATTGTCGGAATATGTCTGTTTATGATGAAAAGGGGTTATTTGTGCGATAACAATCAAGTTTTGGTACAATACGTATGAAGTTTGGCAATTAGTCACTATTTCATATAAAACACACAGCAGTTCCTGTCGAGCGTCGAGTCTCTATAATGACGTCATGTAGTTACAGTCCAACGATAACCCCACTGTATCATGTGTTGTGGTTATTGAAGACTGCTGAAACGGTTAAAAACATCCGAGACTCTGTTTAAAAATAATCCAAAGTTACCAATGAAATATATTTCAAATAAGGTGGCAGAGTGAAAAAATTCGGTCTGGTACGCAGAGTATTATCAAACTAGATGCAAAAGGCCACCAGGCGCGTAGCCAGACCTAAATGACAGTGGAAGCCCGGTCGGACAAAAGGTCCGACGGAAGGACGTAGGGCTTCCTACAGAATGCCCCATCGTAAGGGGAGTTTTTTTTGGTATTTCTAGATAGACAGCGCTGATTAGCATATTTTACGAGAAACATATTAGCACGAAACATATACCGTGAAAGTCATGACTTATAATCTGTAATACATTGTAAATTATGTAATGATGTTGATTGAAAATATATATCGTGTACATATTCAGGTGATAAATGATACAAATGTCATATACATATATATGGAAACTAAGGTGTGGGTTTTAATATACGATGGATTAATAGCTTTTATAAATAATAAAAAAAATATGGTCACCACTGTGTCTATATCTACAAAATCGCAACACACATGCAACAAATTCAGAGAGGCATTCGTTCTCCGTCCGTGGTTGATCTCAGGTGCGAGGGCCGATTGATATGATGTGAGCCTCATATTGTATTATCTTTCAACAAAATCCCTTCAGTATCTATACACTTTTGCCAGCGGTGTTAAAGGGTCCCAATGCCACTTTTGTAGAAATGCCTTTCTTGGCTGTTCAGAAAGAACCATCCACTGCATGCATGACGCCATAATCGGACTGAAAGTGGGTGCCTAAAATAGCTGTTTTCAGTTTTAGAAATAGATGAAAGTCGGATGAAGCGAGATCAGGTGAATAAGGCGGATGCTCAATCAATTTAAAGCCACAATCACCAATGGCAGCCATGGCAATAACAGACTTGTGAACAGGAGCATTGTCCCGATGGAATAACACACCTTTAGTGAGCTTTCCGCGCCGTTTAAATTTAATATTTTCCCGTAACTGCTTCAGAAGTGAAGCATTATATGTGCCCTTGATTGTTTGTCCCTTTTGGAGATGATACTATATAAGCAGAATACCATTCGCATCCCAGAAAACCGAGGCCATAACCTTCCCAGCTGATGGAACATCCATTGCCTTCTTTGGCGGGGGAGAGCCAGGATGCTTCCATTGTTTCTATTGTTGTTTGGCCTCTGGAGTAAAATGATGGACCCATGTGTCATCCATAGTGACAAATCTCTGAAGAAAGTGGGCATGATCTTCCTCAAAAAAGTTAACATCAGCACGCGATGATATGCGTCTGGTGTGCTTCTGATCAACTGTCAGAAGTATTGGTACCCTTCGGACAGAAAGCCTACTCATTGCAAGATCCTCGGTCAGAATGGAATGTACTGCTCTCTGTGAAATGCCAATTATACTGGCTATATATCTTTCTGTGACTCGTCTGTCAGTCATAACAATATCATGAACTGTATTGACCATTTCTGGGGTGGAACATTGACAGACCATCCAGGACGGGGTCATCCTCAAGACTCTGTCGGCCGCGCTTAAATTCCACCACCCACCTTTTCACTGAAGCATATGAAGGGGCATCTTTCCCTAGTGTTGCTTGCAAGTCATTTTCGATACCCTTATGTGTTAAACCATTTTTATGCAAATATTGGATCACTGCTCTTTCACCGATTTTGTCCATTTTGCAAAAGCCGCTTGTCTTGTTTACTTTAGAGTGCTACCTCGTCGATATAAACTAACCAAATGAGACCAGTCCTTGAGTACACGGCCCTATATAGTCAGAGAATAGTGGGACTTAAAAAGAACATCCTTGAGTGCCTCCTTCAATATGAGGCTCACAACATATCAATCAGTCCTCGTATGTCTTCAGCCGACGCATGATGCTGAAGACGTAACAGACATATACATGTAGAATCTCTAGAAACCTGGAGACGTTCGGATACAGTGTCAAACAATCTAGACGCCGATGAATAGGCCTACATTAATTGCAGGTTAATGTAGGGTTTGATGGGAAACCATCCACAGGAATTTCATCATTTTCATATCATATTATTAAAACAAAGTATTTGTTTGAAAATCACCAAATGAAAAAAAAAAGTTATCTTGACAAAATGATGTGGAAGCCCGGGCGTACTGGCGTACGCCTGGCTACGCGCCTGGCCACGAGGTTCTCAGCGGAAATAAACCATTTAACTTTAATCCATTTTCTACTAACTTTAATTTGTACTTTTTCTTAATAACATTTTTAATTTGTTTTACAAACACGAAATTTTGTAGGTACATGTATGTATATGCACTAATTGAACATAACGACAGGCTATCTGTAGTCTACTTCAATTTCCTTTGCTATGATGTCACAACTCAGCATATAGACGGTTAATACCCGGTATGTAAACATCTTGATCTTGATCTAGCGATACATGTGTAAAATAATTAAGTGTAATGTGTAACCCCTCCGTGATAAGTCGGCAGCTGCTGGTGTACGCTTTTATAGTGATACTAAATGGCGTTATCATGAAAACATCTGTGGTATTATTTGATAGTTTGAATTCATCGGTCATAGATATATACAGACACAGGTATATGTAGCTACGAAATACGCTGTGCAAAATAATACTTAAATGATACGAGCTGTAACGGGAGAGGCTGGCTGGACATGTTACCTCCTCCTTTATAGATTAACTGTAACGGGAGAGGCCGGCGGGACATGTTACCTCCTCCTTACTAGATTATCTGTAACAAGAGAGGCTGGTGGGACATGTTACCTCCTCCTTACTAGATTATATGTAACGGGAGAGGCTGGCGGGACATGTTACCCCAACCTTACTAGATTATATGTAACGGAAGAGGCTGGTGGGACATGTTACCTCCTCCTTACTAGATTATCTGTAACGGGAGAGGCTGGCGGGACATGTTACCTCCTCCTTACTAGATTATCTATAACGAGAGAGGCTGGGGGACATGTTACCTCCTCCTTACTAGATTATCTATAACGGGAGAGGCTGGTGGGACATGTTACCTCCTCCTTACTAGATTATCTATAACGAGAGAGGCTGGCGGGACATGTTACCTCCTCCTTACTAGATTATCTGTAACAGGAGAGGCTGGCGGGACATGTTACCTCCTCCTTACTAGATTAACTGTAACAGGAGAGGCTGGCGGGACATGTTACCCCATCCTTACTAGATTAACTGTAACGGGAGAGGCTGGCGGGACATGTTACCTCCTCCTTACTAGATTATATATAACGGGAGAGGCTGGCGGGACATGTTACCTCCTCCTTACTAGATTAACTGTAACGAGAGAGGCTGGCGGGACATGTTACCTCCTCCTTACTAGATTATATGTAACGGGAGAGGCTGGCGGGACATGTTACCTCCTCCTTACTAGATTATCTGTAACGGGAGAGGCTGACGGGACATGTTACCTCCTCTTTACTAGATTATCTGTAACGGGAGAGGCTGGCGGGACATGTTACCTCCTCCTTACTAGATTATCTGTAACGGGAGAGGCTGGCGGGACATGTTACCTCCTCCTTACTAGATTATATATAACGGGAGAGGCTGGCGGGACATGTTACCTCCTCCTTACTAAATTAACTGTAACGAGAGAGGCTGGCGGGACATGTTACCTCCTCCTTACTAGATTATATGTTACGGGAGAGGCTGGCAGGACAGGTTACCTCCTCCTTACTAGATTATCTGTAACGGGAGAGGCTGGCGGGACATGTTACCTCCTCCTTACTAGATTATCAGTAACGGGAGAGGCTGGCGGGACATGTTACCTCCTCCTTACTAGATTATCTGTAACGGGAGAGGCTGGCGGGACATGTTACCTCCTCCTTACTAAATTAACTGTAACGAGAGAGGCTGGCGGGACATGTTACCTCCTCCTTACTAGATTATCAGTAACGGGAGAGGCTGGCGGGACATGTTACCTCCTCCTTACTAGATTATCTGTAACGGGAGAGGCTGGCGGGACATGTTACCTCCTACTTACTAGATTATCTGTAACGGGAGAGGCTGGCGGGACATGTTACCTCCTCCTTACTAGATTATATATAACGGGAGAGGCTGGCGGGACATGTTACCTCCTCCTTACTAGATTATCTGTAACGAAAGAGGCTGGCGGGACATGTTACCTCCTCCTTACTAGATTATCTATAACGGGAGAGGCTGGCGGGACATGTTACCCCCTCCTTACTAGATTAGATGTAACGGGAGAGGCTGGCGGGACATGTTACCCCCTCCTTACTAGATTATCTATAACGGGAGAGGCTGGCGGGACATGTTACCCGCTCCTTACTAGATTATCTGTAACGGGAGAGGTTGGCGGGACATGTTACCTCCTCCTTACTAGATTATCTGTAACGGGAGAGGCTGGCGGGACATGTTACCTCCTCCTTACTAGATTATCTGTAACGGGAAAGGCTGGCGGGACATGTTACCTCCTCCTTACTAAATTATATATAACGGGAGAGGCTGGCGGGACATGTTACCTCCTCCTTACTAGATTATCTGTAACGGGAGAGGCTGGCGGGACATGTTACCTCCTCCTTACTAGATTATCTGTAACGAGAAAGGCTGGCGGGACATGTTACCCCATCCTTACTAGATTACCTGTAACGGGAGAGGCTGGCGGGACATGTTACCTCCTCCTTACTAGATTAGCTTAACTGGAGAGGCTGGCGGGACAAGCATTTATACAAAGTTTTTTTTCAATCAGTTAATTTTGATTAGAAGTACAAAATTCATTCTCATATGTGTAATTACAAAGTCGCACGAAAAGTTATAACTTGTCTAATGCGCAAAATTCTACATGTTGTAGTTTTGCTGGGAAAGTTGCCACAAAATACTAGTTTCGTTGCCGGGTATAGCTACATATGCCCTCGGCTATCGCCGAAGGCCGCCAGAAATCACTACAACAGATTTTTATCACAATTGCTTGCAACTGCTGTTAGTTATGTCGTCATTGGAAGCTTGGCTGCCATTCAGCATTTTCTAATAGTAATAACATGTTTTGAATCGCTTTGATTTAATACAAAATTGCGCGAAACCAATTGTTTACCGAGAGTTATCTCTCTTGAAACGTGTACTCTGCCACGATCAACAGTGGCGAGGTCAATTAAAGATGCTACACCTCCGACAGAAAAGAGTGAAATAAATTGTTAATATTTTAACAATAAATGACATTTAGTCCCTCATGGAAAGATTCCGTTCAAGCGTGGGAGCGTGTCTACTACAACACGGCAAGACTATAGCTTATGCATCGAGATCTTTCACATTCGCTGAAGAAAATTACGCTCAAATTGAGAAGGAGCTCTTAGCAATAATCTTCAGCTGCAATAAATTCCATCAGTATGTCTACGGTCAGAAGGTTGAAGTACACTCGGATCACAAGCCACTAGAGTGGATAATAAAGAAACCCTTGTCAAAAGCCTCCCCAAGGCCGCAAAGGATGCTTCTTAAACTCCAAAAATACTTTTGTAATATCATACGACATTGATATTACGTATGTTCCAGGAAAGCACATGTATGTTGCAGATACGCTTTCCCGCGCAGCCGAAAAGTGAAACGTTAGATGATGATGAGTTACAAAGTGTTCTTGGCATGGTACGAAATGGATGGCCAAAACATAAATCGGACATCCCAGTATCAGTCAGACAATACTGGAATCTACTAGATGAACTGCTTGAGGCAGAAGGCATATTCTTCTTCAGTGACCGAATCATCATTCCAAAAGAAATGAGAAAGGAAATGCTTAGTGTTATCCACGAATCCTATCTCGGTATCGAAAAAGGCATAAAACGGAGCACGGTCCACCATATATTGGCCAGGTATGTCAGCGGATATTGAAAACCAGGTTTCGAAATGTGCAACATGTAACCGCTTTAAGAAAAAGCAACAAAAGGAACCACTTATGCCGCATGAAGTACCGGAACGGCCCTGGCAAACACTTGGTATGGATCTTTTCGAGTATGGAGCACGAAAGACTATTTGGTAGTTGTAGAATACAACTCAAAGTATCCATAGATATGTGTGCTGGAGAACTAGACCGCAGCGAATGTGATCTTACACCTGAAAGGTACAATTCAATTAAAGATAGGTTCAATTCAGTTGAAGATAGGTACAATTCTATTTAATATAGGTTTAAATAAGACTAATTGAACCTATCTTCAATTGATTTGAACCTATCTTTAATTGAATTGTACCTATCACTAATTGAATGTACCTATCTCTAATTAAATTGAAACTCTCTCTTATTGAATTGAACCTATCTTAAATTACGAACAAATAGGGAAAAGGGACCGCCCCCTTGTTCTTCCGGTAATTTCGCTACCAAGATACTTGTTTCTGGTACTTTTTCCATCTGCAGCTGGCTTTCGTATCTCCCTGAAGGAGAGTTCCAAGGGGGAGACATCGTTATTCTCGTTTTGGCGCCAATGAATTAAATATAGGTTCCATTGAATTAAAAATAGGAGCGATTGATTAAAAGATAGGTCCGATTGAATTGAAGATAGGTTTAATTTAATTAGAAATAGGTTCAATTAAATTAGAGATGAATTCAATTCAATTAGAGATATGTTCAATTCTATTGGAGATAGGTTCAATTTAATTAAAGATAGGTTCAATTCAATTGTACCTATCTTTAAATAATTAAAGAAATGTACAAATAACTGGACCTACATGTATCTTCAATTAAACCTATCTTCAATAAAATTGAACCTATCTTCAATTAATTGAACCTATCTTCAAATAATTGAAGATAGGTTCAATTAATTGAATATACATTTGTATGTTAATTTGGCGTTCCATACAAAAGCTTTATTTAAAAGCAGAGATGTCATATATTTATGTATAAGACTTATAACAGTAATTACCTCCCTGATATTGTATTAGTATGTAATTCCGGAACTGTAAATCCGTCCTTACTAAATACAAGTTACCCCTGTATAATTGACCAAACAGAATTCAATAAATAATTAGTTCTGTCTCAGAGGACAAGCTTGTTAACATGTGTTTATGTTGTAATAATTATATATATATATGTGCCTATTTAAGACCTACAAATTCAAAAACAATTTCATAACGTCAAAATTGTCGTAATGAAGCCAAGAACTGACCAACATTATAATCTACTTTGCATACACATGACCTTGATCGCAGTGCATTCTAGGAGAGATTTACATACAGAAAAAAAACCAAAGATGGTGGACTTATTTTTTTTTTAGATTTAGCTGGGACAACTATATATTGCCTGTTGCCTATCATAACTTCAAATTTTGAATGCCGAGGTTTTAATGCACAATCACGACCCTCTGCATGCTGCAGCCGACGAACCGAAACGCTTTCTTAGCGTTACCCCCTTCGGCCTCATTTCGTAGGATTTATTCAAGTGTGATTTATCAATACATTTGTAAGTCAAAGCTAGTGAACTATGAATAGAGAATCTGCAATCAATACATATCACAAAAGAAAGCTTAACCATTAGATGGTAACAGACCGAACGCTACACTACGTACGTGTGTACGTTACACACTTGCTTCTCAAACAAAACCTCAACTGTGATATTTCCGCATGTGTTCCGATTCCATTGTCGTTTATAATTCCACCTGTCTTTGCAGTCTCCGATTTGAATCCTTTCCTTTTTTCGTTCTTTTTCACAATTTTGTTTATGCTCCTTTCTGTTAGGCTAACACATGTGGCCTTTCTCGCTTCGAAAATTTGGTTCCTACTCGTTTGAGTTTCTGTTTTAAATAATAACAATTAAATTAAATTAATTAAATAATTACAATAATAATTTTTTTTTAGTATTTAAGATAAATAAGAAGATGAAACTTTCCGAGGGTGGTAATAATGTAAAGTGTGTTACTTTTATTGCTGAATAAAAAAACATACGAGGCTATTCGAGATTTTAATTGATAAAAAATACTATTTGTCGGAGGTGTAGCACCTTAAACAAATAAGACGAATTTTAAAAATGATGAAAATGACTCTTTTTCATCAAATCTATTTCTTCAGATCCATCTCGTTGCTTCCTGTTCTCTAGTCACCTTTTTCGTTACTTCCTGTTCTCTATAGACCTACGTCGTTAATCAGGTTCTCTTAAGACCCATCTTGTTACTTCATGTTCTCTATACAGCCATTTTGCTACTTCCGGTTCTTAAAGAACCCATCTCGTTACCTCCTGTCTATATAGACCCGTCTTGTTACTTCCTGTTCTCTATATGCCTATTCCGTTACTTTAGGTTCCCTATAGACCGTTCTTGTTACTTCCTGTTCTCTATATGCCTATTCCGTTACTTTAGGTTCCCTATAGACCATTCTTGTTACTTCCTGTTCTCTATATGCCTATTCCGTTACTTTAGGTTCCCTATAGACCATTCTTGTAACCTTCCTGTTCTCTATAACCTATTTCTTTGCTTACGGTTCCCTATAGACAATTCTTGTTACTTCCTGTTCTCTATACAACTGTTTCGTTACCTCTGGTTCTCTTTTGACCAGTTTTGCTACTTCCGGTTCTCTATATACTCTTCTCGTTACTTTTGGGTTTCTATAGACCCATCATGTTGCTTCCTGTTCGCTATACACTTATTTCGTCACTTCCGGTTCTCTATAGACCCATCTTGTAACTTCCTGTTTTTTGACACGGTTCCACGCTTAAAGTTACTTAGTCACTGTCAGTCCATAAATTTAATTCTGAGATATATGTTATATTTGGAGTCTTTTTGGATATGACAGCACACAGAGGTATAAAAACGATACTTATCTATAGGTATACATGTGATTAAATGTAAATAATGCCCTTATGATGGTATATATGTGTGTACTTTGTTGAGGGGCCGCGGTGGTCGAGTGGTTAAGGTGTCCCGATACTTTAACACTAGCCCTCCACCTCTGGGTTGCGAGTTCGAAACCTACGTGGGGCAGTACTGACCGTAGGTCGGTGGTTTTTTCTCCGGGTACATCAGCTTTCCTCCACCTCCAAAACCTGGCACGTCCTTAATCAATCGTCCTTAAATAACCCTGGCTGTTAATAGGAC
Organism: Pecten maximus; assembly: GCF_902652985.1. Taxonomy (NCBI): domain Eukaryota; kingdom Metazoa; phylum Mollusca; class Bivalvia; order Pectinida; family Pectinidae; genus Pecten; species Pecten maximus. The sequence goes on along the minus strand of NC_047033.1, from coordinate 14,871,465 downwards.
GTTAAACAAAAACAAACCAAACTTTGTTGTGACTCATTTGATTCTCCGTCACGTCGATCCTGACTTGAACAACAAGAGAGACGAGTAACGATATCATACTTATTGAATTCGACGCTATTTGCGCCGAGTGGAATACGTTTAATTTGCCGGGTGTGATAATTCTACTGTTACTGACGAAGTGCTCGATTTACTACAAATCTGAGGCATTGAACATTCTGTTTCAAGTGCAAAAAATAACGTTTTAAATTTTCCTAGTTATGTGTCGGAATACAATATATATCTATCTTCCAAAATACGTGTAGAAATCTTGATTAGGTTTTGAACAATAACACGTCAGATGTAAGACATGGGGACACCCTTAGGAAATCATCTCTCATCTAATTCGAGAAAATCCCACTGGCAGCATCAAACAGAAAACGTAAATCCATTGATTCTGTTTACACTTAATCTAGTCTGTTTGGTGTTATAAGGATGGGAACTGTAGAATTACTAGAGTAACTGTGATGTTTGAAATCCGGTAACTTCTCAGCGTAATACAAATAAAAATAAAATAAATAATAAAATCAATCCAATTAATATTAGGCCTGTAATTGAAGTATTCTGTCCTTCGTCATCGGTCGATATTTTTTTCTGAGGTTGATATAACCATATATCAACCTTATCAAAATTCTATAATTGTATAATATCTTTGAAAAAAGGTAATTATGACCGATCATTACAAAAATAGGTTGTATGTTATTTTTTACAATACCAAAGGTTTCATACTTTTACCATCCTTCAAAAATTTGAATTTCTCTTTTTATCTTTCAAATTTAAAGCGAGTAAATATTTGCACCCCGAAGAAATTCTATCGTACACCCTCCTCTATATTCGATATATAACTTTCTTATACAGTTTTTTTCTGTGTTCATATTTTGTAATAATTATAATTATAATATAGCTCGATATAATTCTGTCATTTAATGCATTTTGTGACAAGCTGTGTTTACACTGTGGACATTGTAGCATATTAAAAACAACAAAATAATCAACATGTTCTCAAAGGTTCTGTTAGAGAGTAGACATTGTATAATGTGGTTTGTAGATATTACAAGGTAACTCCAGGCCAAGTACAGGAAAGTCAGTGACACATATATCGAATGATGTCATACTGATTACGGGAATAAATATGACACCTACATCGTGTCGTTTACATTAGAACACGAATATAAAAGGCAGCTCGATCGTCACAATTACACTAGAGATGTTAATGTTACCGATATATACAATTAATTAATCATGAACGGGAGTGTTTTGAAAGGTTTTATTTAGGATATGGACGTGCTGGATTCCGTATTGACGAATCATGAGTTAATTATGAGACTGTTTATATAACTAGAAGACTAGATCGGCAAGGGTCCAGTCGCGTGGCAATACATACCCCATAATCATTGAGAAGCCAGCAAGGGCCTGTCGTGTGGCAATACATACCCCATAACCACTGGGAAGCAAGCAAGGACCCGTCGTGTGGCAATTCATACCCCATAGCCACTGGGAAGTCAGCAAAGGTCCTGTCGTAAGGCAATACATACCCCATAACCAATGGGAAGCAAGCAAGGACCCGTCGTGTGGCAATTCATACCCCATAGCCACTGGGAAGTCAGCAAAGGTCCTGTCGTGTGGCAATTCATACCCCATAATCATTGAGAAGCAAGCAAGGACCCGTCGTGTGGCAATACATACCCCATAGCCACTGGGAAGTCAGCAAGGGTCCTGTCGTGTGGCAATTCATACCCCATAGCCACTGGGAAGTCAGCAAAGGTCCCGTCGTGTGGCAATATACATGAACCCCCATAACTATTGAGAAGCCAGCGAGGGTCCCGTCGTGTGGCAATACATACCCCATAGCCACTGGGAAGTCAGCAAGGGTCCTGTCGTGTGGCAATTCATACCCCATAGCCACTGGGAAGCAAGCAAGGACCCGTCGTGTGACAATACATACCCCATAACCATTGAGAAGCCAGCAAGGGCCCGTTGTGTGGCAATACATACCCCATAATCATTGAGAAGCCAGCAAGGACCCGTCGTGTGGCAATACATACCCCATAGCCACTGGGAAGTCAGCAAAGGTCCTGTCGTAAGGCAATACATACCCCATAACCAATGGGAAGCAAGCAAGGACCCGTCGTGTGACAATACATACCCCATAGCCACTGGGAAGTCAGCAAGGGTCCCGTCGTGTGCAATATACAAGAATCCCCATAACCATTGAGAAGCCCATGTCGCTGAAAATTGCTTTGACATTTGGACTTCAAAAACAATCGCAAGGGAGCAAAATGTAAATTTTACACATTCACCTCCATATATCCCGAGCTAACGGAAATGAAAATATTGCTATAAAACCCTTTCGTGAAAGATTCGTTTTATTTAAGCCATAAGTTCCTCCACAACTTTGAACCAGGGTCATAATCGGAGAACTACTTTAATCTTTCCTTTTTGAAATCAAATATCCTTGAAATTTGACCAAGTGGCCTTGATAGTTGGATCGTTGACTTCTTGTTTAATTCTAACCTACACTTATATTTTACTTCCTAATATCTTAACAAGATGTTTATAAATAAAAAGATACAAAATTTGACCTTGACTTTGATCCAGTGACCTTGACATCTGACTATGTAATTTAGACATTTGGTCAGTTGCTTGGTTGCTAAATTTTGACCAACATTCACAGTTAACAGCCTCTCATTTGACAATATGACCTTGACCTTTAGCTAGCTGACTCATTATGGTCAGTTCCATTTGCTTTATTCCACCTGACATTGCTTCATGTCATAACAAAATGTTCATTAGTAGAAAAATGACATTAGCCTTTGACCTAGTGACCTTGACCTTTGACTAATATACTCATTGTTGTATTCCCACCAACTTTGCTTCAGAGTGTCATAATGAAATGTTGACCACTGAACAGATTGGCTTTGACCCTGTGATCTAGACCTTGGTCAATTTAATCTTTGTTCAATTCCGACCAGCTATGCTTCATGATGTCATCACAAAATGTTCATAAGTTGCACAGTTTGACCATGACCTTTGAATGAAATTTCTTTGTCATTTGACCTTGGTGTATATTATTGTAACCTAAACATCTTGACCGCGTTTTCATACGACAGTTTTTCTTCAATTTGCAAATAATCACGGGGCTATTTCTATTCAATTAACACAAAAATTGTATTATCTGAAAAATCTTGATAAACCAAAGGTTAACACGCCCCCCCCCCCCCCCCCCCCCCCCCCCCCCCCCCCCCCCTCCCTTACTGAAATTAAAATTATGGTGTCCTGCTGACTCCTGTGTATGCTCAAATCATGACTTACCAGATTTCGTGTTAATATGGACAATCGCGCCATTAAATGAGTGACAATCAATGATCTGCTGGAGGCTTCAAGCACCGTAATGGACAAGCCGAGGCTATACTTTGTTTCTCACTTCGATGAGGACGGAATGGTATGGAATGGTTAGTCACTTGACGGCATAAATAAGATTAATGAGCTATTTTGTCAGCACAATCACTAACACAAAATGTATTTCAATTAAAACAAATGTATGTTGGCCACAGCTGGGTGCTTTGTATACCATTCGTCTAGCGCTTGTGTACGGTTGTTGTTTGGTAGTTGTTTGTAATAGTTTGATAGTTATATGATAGTTGTTTGATAGTTATATGATAGTTGTTTATATATAAACTTTATTTTGCGAAACAAGTTATATCAACTTATATTAATCACGCTTGTTGGCCCGGATGGAAGCGCGCGAGGGGTCTTACTGTGGGAGGAAACCGGAGTACCCGGGGAAAACCCAGTGGCCGGGCAGGTGACCCCATACCTTTTCACGTCCGATCGGGGAATCGAACCCCGGCCGCATAGGTGAAAGGCAGGTGTGTTACCACTGTGCCACCCGACCACCCAATGGTATGATAGCTGTTTGAAAGTAATATGATAGTTGCTTGATAGATGTTTGATAGTTGTTTGATCGTTATTTGATAGTTATGTGATAGTTATATGGTAGTTGTTTGATAGCTGTTTGTTTGAAAAGAAGTTATGCAGTTGAGTAAACCGAAAGAGAAAAGCTGGAACCAGGAAAGTGTAGCACGAACATCGTACCTCATAGGGGCAAACCTAGATTGGAGAAACCGAGTCCAAGAAAGAAGAAAGGCCTATCAACCAACCCTGAAACTGCTACCTGAGGTTAAACTCCGGTTTGAAAATTAATGTTTTGTGTTTTGTTTGAGACCATCTTACTCGATAGTGCTGGTTGGATTTTCGTTTATTTGTTTCCTTTCCCGTCAGTACTCGTGTAGCGGAAGTCAGGGAATATTTTTCAGGTTATTGATCAGGAAAACCATAACATGTTAGGACCGACACGCTTTTATAAAATACAAACCTGGTAGCAATCATTGTGATCTCTCTTGCACAGTAAAGGACGTGTTCATCAATACCCATGATGCATTTCGATGTTTTTCTATTCCTATTGTTTCCATATGAATCACTATTTTTTTCATTACGCCGTCTGACACGTTACTTGTCAAATTGTTTTTGTCTGTCATGGAATATCTTCTGACGAACAGTACAGCATGTCCTTCTCCTTGTCATGTTTTACAGCTAATTAGGAACGTCTCGTTTATTCTCATACAACTCACCGACATATTGGCATTCGTTCTGATTCCGATGGATCTTAATTATCACATTTTTACTTTATACATTAAACTTCAATACAACTCTTTCATTGCCCTTGTCCAGTGTTTGATGGAATTTCCAATAACACATCTTGGCGTTTCGACATACGACATACACTTTTATATTGCCGTATGGGACAATCTAGGAAGGAACATTGATATTTTACCAAACGACAAATCATTTGTTAAACCTTGATTTTGAGTGTGGTTTCCTTTCGTAAAAATCGTTATATCGATAAATGATATGACAATTTGTCATCCTGTTGATGTCGACCATTGTACATTGTATGCTGACGTTCATTAAGGTAGCAGGTGTTTACCTGTGTAAACACCGGTGCAGCCTAGCCTAATCAAACCTTGGTAAAGTTACCTGGTAATTAGCTGACGAGCAGGTAGACAGGCCATCACAATGACAAGACAAACGTATGTGTAGCCATTCCGCGTGATTAGTGACATTCATCACATACCGTAAATCACTGTTCTAGGACATGCGTATAGACCCTTCGTCCCTAACTCGGATACCTACCAATACGCAAAACATCTGAGCACTCAATGCCCCCTTAGCATTCCGGTTTTTTTATGTTTCGATTACCCAGATAGAAATCAGACTTTTGTCATTCATCTTACCATACCCGTTCTTTTTCGAAAGATTTACTTATTTTGAGAAGTCGCTAGGGGAATTCGTATTGATTTTGTCTGCTTTCACCCATTACATGATTTTTAGTATGCGACTAAATTATAAATCGTAATATCTTCCTTATTTCCTAACAAGTTTTTCCTTCAGAGTGTCACCTTGGGTACTTCTTTTTTCTTGGTAATATAATTTACAGGAATTTCTAGGTTGGGTGCCGACGGTTCGGTTACCAGTAATACTACTGCAGGAATAACTTCAAGGTCAGAAATAGGGTTCCACATATGATTTTACTGAGAAAAGTTTTAGAATATCTGAAAATCCAATCCACTTTCAACAAAACCCTGAAATTCTCCCATATCTCAAAAAAATTAATAAATATATATATATATATACATGTAAAGAAATGATACATGTGTAATTGTGTAATGATGCAATGTATTTACAATACAGAAATTTTAACTATTTAGTTTTCTCTGCATTTAATGTGTTTGTGTGGGACATATGTATGTGTGTGTATAAATGTGTGTATGTGATTAATGATTAATTACGGTAATTTTGAATATCTTTGATTTATACAAATTCAGTAAATTTAATTGATTGAGTTTATACAAGCCTTGGTACGTGTGTGTGTGTATGTATGTGTGAGAAAGTTATGTATTGTACTTTTTTTGATGGAAAAACTGAATAAAAAGTAAATTATAAAAAAAAAAAGAAAAAAAAAAAGGAACGAATCTGATTTTTAACACCACCTGTCCATTGTCAATGAATGTGCATTGTTACTTATACCAAATTACTTGGGCGATAATTATATCTTACATATCTTTTCTTTCATTTTACTGGGGAATATAGGATATCATGAATGATTGCTATTGTCACAAAATGTGAATTATTCAATAACTAAACGTACGTAATTAAGTATTGTCAGATTGATATATACGATAACCTTATGTAATAATAAAGGATAATCTTCTACCAGACAGCTTTTGTGGCTCCTCTCTGTCATTTTATGACGTAATCGTATCGATGGTGAGGCTCCCGATGGGGTGTAGCGTGTGAGATGTGATGACGGAATTCAGATGGTTTACCATATAAGTATGACGTAGTATGTAAAACAAGAACATATCTATCAACAGAACGTCTCGTCTTAGTGAATAGAACATGCGAAACTATGAGAATGAAATGGTTCCAACAGTATATTTTCAGGTAATTTTCATATCCGACATTTTTATTTATTCTATCTGAACAACAAAGTCGTGTTGTTCCCAAATCTCTGACTTCTTCTTGCCAAGTCATCCAGACAAAGATGGCAGCGAAATTGAGAAAGAAAACATTTAAAAAAAAAGTCCTATTTATGGCGTGTACGGAATTTCGTTTCCTAATTATCATTAATCTAGGCCCTTTACTGACGAGTCCTAGAACAACGAAACAACTGCACAATGATGTTGAATAAACCTGGACTCTACTGCAACTAACTCTAAATTGGTATTGAATAGTGACGATTTTAAGTGCGTCATTTGTGCAATCCTTCGAAATATGTCTTGAAGTCGTGAATATTTTTAATGGGGAAATGAAAAGTAAGCTTTTCCACCCAATTCTCCTTACGCAATGTAGGGAAACAGACCCTCGCACATCTATGGCCATGTATTTTATATAGCGTAGCCGATTCGACTACAGTACATCATACCATCTCGTACACTTGTTTGATTCTATTTTATTTTTACAACCTCGTCACACTATTTTCGAACTTTGATACTACATAAGACAGTGCTAGTACACTTCGCATTGGTCATTAGTCTGATGAAGGTGACAGTGTAGTCATCGAAACGTCACACTCTTAAATACTATATTGGTTGTGTCATAACTTCTATCATATTAATACCATCACGTTATCGATTCTTTTTCGCTTATATAATCTTACATAATTACCACAACATATTTGATTAGATTTGAAATGTTTACTAAAACAGACGAACATGAGGGAATGCAAATAAATATGATTAACGTTGAAACAAGTAACGTACCCATGTACAATGGAAACAAACACTGTGTTCCGGTACGATAAACGTGTTCTGTTCCTTGACGACATTATCCGTGTAAATCTAGATCAAACAACAATGATAATATGACATCAATTAACTTTACATACTTTTTACCGAGCTGATTGTCATGACTTCTGGTAATGTTAACACCGAGCTGATAGCCATGACTTCCGGTAATGTTATCTACAAGCTGATAGCCATGACTTCCGGAAATGTTAACACCGAGCTGATAGCCATGACTTCCGGTAATGTTAACACCGGGCTGATAGCCATGACTTCCGGTAATGTAAACACCGAGCTGATAACCATGACGTGCGGTAATGTTAACACCGAGTTGATAACCATGACGTGCGGTAATGTTAACACCGAGCTGATAACCATGACGTGCGGTGATGTTAACACCGAGCTGATAACCATGACGTGCGGTGATGTTAACACCGAGCTGATAACCATGACGTGCGGTAATGTTAACACCGAGCTGATAACCATGACGTGCGGTAATGTTAACACCGAGCTGATAACCATGACGTGCGGTAATGTTAACACCGAGCTGATAACCATGACTTCCGGTAATGTTAACACCGAGCTGATAGCCATGACTTCCGGTAATGTTAACACCGAGCTGATAACCATGACGTGCGGTAATGTTAACACCGAGCTGATAACCATGACGTGCGGTAATGTAAACACCGAGCTGATAACCATGACGTGCGGTAATGTTAACACCGAGCTGATAACCATGACGTGCGGTAATGTTAACACCGAGCTGATAACCATGACGTGCGGTAATGTTAACACCGAGCTGATAACCATGACGTGCGGTAATGTTAACACCGAGCTGATAACCATGACTTCCGGAAATGTTAACATCGATCTGACAGCCATGTTTTCTGGTTATGTTAACTCTGAGCTGATGGCTGTTATGTGTGTGTGAGGACTCAACAAAGATCAGCAGTAATACTGTGTATTCACTTGAGGCCTTTTACATCAATGTTTACCTGTCGCCATGATTTCTGGTCATGATAAGTACGGAATGATAGCCAATACTTCCGGTAATGTTAATCACTAGTTGGAAGCCATGACTTCCGTGATATATAAAATGACATTTTGATTTCTTTCTCCTATCTGTTATGAAAACGGCAATGCCGATGATCATATTTGTGCAGCGGGTCCAATTTCTTCTCCAACGAAATCCAAAACGCCCGATATATGTCAAGATTCAATCTATCGTGAGAATATTATATCAAATAATATCAAATGAATTGAAAAAAGGTTCAATTTCGGTCCCTGCTTTTTGCCTTTACTGCCACCATCCCAATCCCATAGCTTGAAAATAGATAACATTGTTTAGGACCAACTATAAATCAAAATCGATCAGGCGCTTTTGTAGTATTTAATCATTGTCAGTCTGCGTTTACGTAGATACTGTTTCTCGTGAGTTTTGGTAAAAAAAGTCAGTATAATATAACATTCACCCCAACGTACGGTCCATGTTTAATGTCTAGATATATCAGTCTGTGGGGTTATACAGACATGGTCATGGCTTAGGTGACACTGTTTTAGTTACTAGAATGGATTGCTAACATCACTACGCAGTATATGGACATGTAATAACAATTTGTGTCAATATCATTAAATGAAGAGGTAATCAAGTAAAATTATCTATTCTGTTATGATAATGGTTTGGTGCAATATTGGTACCAACACCTAAGAAACCTATCCTATGTTTGTTAGGTCTGTATCACTAGAATATTTATATAAGCTTGATAAAGTGATAGTGTTAGTGGGGACCCCCCTCACAAACACACAAAGAAGAAAAACAACAACAACAAAAGAACAAAAAAACTAAATCAAAAAGCACACACACGCGATATACCGCAGAGTCAGCTGGCCGGCAATATGCTCCATGCTCAGAATATAGCAATATGGAGAGAAACTATTGATGTTATGACAATGTCAATTGGTTTTAACTTCAGTATTGGACAAATACATTGATAAAGAAAACCAAATCCTTATGTAATCTTCGTTTAGATGTTAGAAATAGTGATAGGTTTGACAACTTTAGGTAATTATGTTCTCAAGGGAGGAACGTAGGTGTGCATGTTAAATATAATTTGTTTCATCTCAGTGATTTTATAACCCGCGAAATCAAGTGTCATTGTCCTTGGTTGTGTTTTCTTTGAAGTCATACCTTGAGGTCCAAGTCGTGAATACATAGAAGTTTTCTGGTGCTCTCGTGAAATATAATGATATTGAACGGAAAGCCATTAGCATTCCTCTTTATCTGTCGCGAGCATGCATGGTGATACTCAATTACTATGTCAGTCTTAAAAATATCCCTATTCGAGGCCTCAATTAGCACCGATTGCGCACACCGGAAATAGATAATCGGAAATGGTAACGCGAAAGAAGAAAATTGGCCGCGGACACATAAATTCGTCCATAAATAGACCAGTTATCAAATAATTATCTACATTAAGGCAGCATGGAATCGGTACATCGACCGTGAAATGCCGCCCAGCTTCGCGACAGGTGACTTCACTATAATTAATGCGAACATCGTCGCGTCATGTCCGGAACTTTGTGTCACGTAATCGACTCGATTGATTAGAATCATACCATCCTCAGTAAATGGTGATACGATCTCACTATCAGTCCGGGATGATCTCGCTCCAAGTACTACACATAATGTCAAATGTTACTGTGATAATTCTAATTATGTCATGTTTGAAAAACTCTTACTTTGATTCCGTAAATAAAACATGATCTTTACAGTTTATATATCATTTGAATGAGATAATAGTCAAGTAAAACGTTAGTTTAATGAAGTTTCTTCATAAAGCGGTCTCTTATGGGAAAAATGACCGCCGAACGGACAGAAGACGGATGGAACAGAGCAACATATATACGTTTGGTGCGACTGTATTAGCTACTGTCAGGGTAACAGCTTTCAGGTCCTATGCCCTAGACATTTCAGGGTGATCAGCACAGCTGCTTATAGAAATACTTATATTCCATTACACAGACCACACGTGTAAAGTGACGAGTTGGGGAGATTTCCGCGGCAGACATTGGAACTATGACGTCATAATGGTGTTATGTCTGACACATCACGTGACTAATGATGTCTTGTAGACGCACGGTAACTCCCGCCATATTTGTAGCCTGATTAGACGGGGCCACAGACACTAGATGTCCCGGTCGGATCTGTCCATAATGAGGAAATGTTGTTGTAAAAATCCGAAGCGCATACCTGACATTTATGGTTTAGATATCTATAACACAATCTGAATGGATGCCGTTTGTTTAGAATAACTAATTTAGTATGATAAGCTTCAATAATAACTATTAACTATTGTTTCTTTGTGATGGGATAAATTTCCTTATCCAATCATCAGTATATTCATATATCAGCGCAGTAAGTGCTAACACTATCACAAACATGGCGGCTTTTTTTGTCATTGGATTACTTCATGTATATAATTATAACGTTCTGCCGTCAGAATTTGTTTTATATTGAAATGGAGGCGGAGTTTTTGAAGAACCGGCAGCATGACATGGTGTCGTAGAATTCATAATTGGTTTTAATCTAAATTCTGCAACTTTAAAAGTAAGTTAACTGATCGCAGCACACAGAAATAATAAGAATATTGAACATAATTATTATAAAGTTAACTTCCGCTGTTTCTTGTCTTGACTTTCAACCTGAATCAAATCTTCTGGTTGTTGCTTTCGTTTACTAATTGTTGCGTCTGGACATCTGAAGGTGCCGCGCTGGTGTTCAGATGACTTCTATGCAGATAAAAACTCATTAAATATTAACCATTCGAGTTTTTCAAACAGAATACGTAATGACCGAGGTCATTAACAGCTGATTTTAATAATAAATATATGGCTTTATTACCTTGATTATGATTTAGTTTCAATAACATATTGAGTTCATTGTGTTGCATGGCACATGATTCCTCGCGACAGTGTTTGTCAGGACCAATCAGAAACATTGCGATACTTGTATGTCAGGACCACTCAGAAACTTTGTGATATGTCAGGACCAATCAGAAACATTGCGATACTTGTATGTCAGGGCCAATCAGAAACATTGTATATGTCGGGACCAATCAGAGACATTGCGATACTTGTATGTCAGGGCCAATCAGAAACATTGTATATGTCAGGGACCAATCAGAGACATTGCGATACTTGTGTGTCAGGACCAATCAGAAACATTGTGATATGTCTAGACCAATCAAAAACATTGTGATATGTCAGGACAAATCTATTCGTGATATTCCGTCATGGTGTTGCGGTAATCGATAACTAGCCGTGTCAGGTGATGTCGAATTCAAAACAATAAATAGATAATAATTGGTACATTGTATTTTTTAAAAAGGGGTTCGTCGGCTGTCCTAGCAGTAAACTATAGACAACCCACTGTTCAGTTCAAAAGTAACCTAAAGAAAAAAGGATCATTTACAATGTACATGTATTTCAATTTAAACATCTATGATAGTATTCAATAATCAAGACTAACTGTTACACCCCAGGTCTCGACCAGTAGTGTACATGTGATTTTGGCTACCTGTGGCTCTTACCTGTACAGTTGTAATATCTTATATATTCTTATTTAATATGCTTAACAATTAAATTTTATGGTATATTTCGTTCTGTTGGAAGAAACTGATACGAAAAAAAAACAAAAAACATCGATGTATTGTATTTGAATGAAACAAATACAAACAGTTTGATATAATCTACATGATTTTTTCTGGTAGTGACATCTTGGCATGAGTGCTTGCATTTTAAAGTTTATTATACCGATACAAACTGGAGAAATTATTTTAGCAGATTTTGTTCAAAATCATAAGCTGTGAAACAATCTTCCATGTGATTGTACCAGCCACCATTTTGATATACTGTAGCAAAGGGGCCAAGTGATTATATGCCTTTTTTCATTCAAAGCAGGGAACATGATTTCAAATATTTCCCATAGCAAAACTTAATTTTCATTGAGGTAGCCATCAGCTGCTACATGGGAAATACCACCTGACATTCAGCATAAAATTTTCTTAACAGCTGATCGCATTCGGCACACTGACAACTGTCAATCTCCTCAATTGTTTTGTCCCTTGCCTCCAAATAATGCACCAACACTGCCACAGAGGCCTTAACTGTTTCCCTAGTGCTTTAAGAGTCTTTTTCTTCAAGTAGGGACTTCAAATCACTTTCATCTAGCCCGAAAATCTTGACGGCGCTATTTCGGTTGACAGGTCGTTTGCAAGTAGGCGGCGCGTTCAGTAGCAAGCTCCGCCCATTTGGCTACGCTAGTAACTAACGTCATCTTCAGAAACAAGCTCCGCCCACCTTGCGTCTGATTCTATGCAGGTGTGTGTTAGCTCAGGGATGTCCTAGTTCTCAAGACTAACGCACAGGACTAGCCCACAGCAAAGCGAGGTTAAACAAAAAGAAGGGAAGTAGTCTATTTAACCAGTTAGCTTTTATATAGAGTAAATAAAGTAGAGGTATGATAATAAAATGGTTAAAGAATGGGGTTGAGTGATAAAGCAAGTTTCTGGCTTGACCATGCCTATTTCCCACGGTTTCGCCTCTGGAAATAGACATGGTCTAACTTGCTATATCCCTCAACCACATACTTTAACTGTATATATATGTAGAGGATGCGTAACCTTCTGGGGTGTCAGCAATGCTAAATTCCCATAGGAATCGGTCTAAAGATTTTCTACACTTACAGACCACTCACCGATACATTGCTTTGTAGCATCAAATTGGGTTCGTGACTATACATTTAACCGTAATTAATCCATAACGCACTTGCATAATTAACTACGTTATTTAATTTCTTAATTTAGAACGCAGATTGTCACAAAACAGATAAAAATAATTGACTATTTTAACGAAATAGGAAAGCTTAAACCATAAACTAACCACCAAAATACTAAAACAGTCAGTAAACCGCGGATAATATTTTATTTTTGAGCATTTTGTAAAAAAAAAAAAAAAAAAAAAAAGACGTTTTAAATGTCTTCCATATTCAGTCCATTCATAGTTATTTAGAGTATAGATAGCTTTATCACTTACATTAATCCTGCCCAAAGATAAAAGTGTTGATTTTTGGCTTTGATGTTAGTCATCCCAATGACTTGTTGAACTATAGTTGAGATAATACTCCACCTTGTTACACTCCAAACCTTAAAGTATACATGTGCCTTTCCTCACAAGTAATGCCGACATGTGTAGGCCACGTTTTTAAATGACCTTCGCTATTATAATTAGGACGTTAAATACGATATAATACATGACCAATAGTGACTAAAACAATCTTGAATCAATAAATGCCATAAACCCCAATCTCCCTGTTCTTTTGCTATTATGTTTTACATTTTCTTCAAAAAGTTTATATATCTATCATTTAAAATATTATATTAAAGCGCTTCTATCCTATTTATAAAATCGCGTCTTACGAAGTCTTTTAACACCTAATACAGTAGCGATCTCACAATGGAGAGGTAGGCATGAAGTTGTAGGTTGTAAAGTTGTCTTTAGGAGAGACATTAAAACAAAGAGATCTGCTGGAAACATATGTATTCGCCCAGCACAATTGGTTGCTTGATGGCAATAACTTAACTGATGGTCAAGAAATTGGCATATGTTTAAAAAATTATCATAAATAAAAGCCGCAAAAAAACCTGAACATCAAAACGTTGGTTTTGATGATGATAAGTGGCGGAGCATTCCATTATGATCCATAAATGATCTATTTTATGGCCAGTCTTTCCACGCATAACGCATAATAGTTCAATCAAAACTCGACATTTTCGCCCAAGCGCGCAAACACCAACTCATCTTTCATTGCAAGCAGTAGAGTCATTTGTCCTGACGTTCACATCATCTCATAGGTAAGATCCTAATTGTAACATTAAAATTCGCACTGATCAAAAAGAAATGTTGACTATCCAGGTACCTAGTTTCAAGATCAAAGGAAATCATCTGCTATGAAATCAGGGGTCTTCCTTTACTCTGCGTTTTTCCTCTCTGGATGATGCAGATTAGGATAGTCTCTCCTGGCTGGAGAAAAATGACAATGTAATATTTTTATGGTACAAATATTTTATTCCCCTAGCTGGAAAAACTATTAATGTATTTATACAATTATGGCTAAGCAATAACTGTATACACACATCCTTGCCCTAGATTCATCACCCCGAACAATAGTGTTGTTCACGCACAGGAGGGCACTATACTTGTAATTATATCACAATATTTTATAAATATGAATATAATGCCGTTGTTGATCGAAAGTATTAGGGATGCTTTGTCAGAGTTTTAATCATGTGGTTTGACAACAAAGACGCCTTCTTGTCTAAATTATGGGCAGACTAAACATGACGACTTGTAAGCTAACATTGATAGATCCATAACTAGATCCAGATGGGATGGGTAGTCGAGTCAGAGCATGGGCACTTCAAACAATGGTTATTGTTTCAAAACACAACTTCCCTCCAACTATTTCATTGATGTTATTGAGGCACTCGTCAGGAATGTAACAGCCTGTCTCAATGGAATCCGATGACCGATATATGTTAGAACACCAGAGCGAGACGTAAATGATAGGGCGCTGGCTGAAAACAATGCAAGCACTCCTTAGTGTTGACAACACCTTAGCTCAGTAAGTATAAGAATAGTCAGATCTTACCAGAATGGCGAGGTCACTATATGTGAAACTAGATGCAACTGCGGATAATCGTGTACTTTCAAAAGTTAGACATGGAATACCTTCAGCCAATCTCCTGTGGTACATACCAAATATCACTGGCAATGACAGCTGACTACATCAGAGAGCACTTCACTGATGATGATGATGACTATGCGATCTGGATCTATTGGCACTCACCGGGGAATTGTACGATGTCAGATCCACTCGGGCATAAACGCAGCGTAAAGTACAAAGTTTGGATCCAGCATGACGGCTCTGACACCATTAATCCCATAAAGGATTATGATTGCATGTGTCCCACAGGACAGAGAACCATGGGGGTATGTGCCCACGAAACCAGTATCATATACTAGTAAGGATACTACAAGCATTTGGAAACCAGTAAGTCGTTGCATCCAAAAGTCCAAAGGTTTAAGACAATCTCAAGTTATACAGATTTCGTTACCAACGGTCATCTTCTAGGTATCAGGTATGGTCGACATACACAATAAGAACTACAATGTAGAATAACATTGACATGGCCAATCAGATTCTTCGACGAGGAAGTAATATTGGATTCTAGATTAGGCGGTTAATGTGTAAACCAACATAAATATATCATGTAGCGTTCTTGTGAGAAAATTGATTCAGCAGATGTAAGAGCAATATTGTCAATAATTTTTGATTACTTTGCACATAACTCCTATTTCGGGCAATTTATTTTATATTGTTGAAGATGTTTTAAGCACATAATTATGAATAGACTGCATTAGGAAGTTGTATATTTGACCTTTAGAAAATGTCCCTTTATGTAAAAAGAGTTTTTTTTTTCTCAAAATCTATCACATTTTTATCTTCTGTTCTTCGTATACCTTAACTTCTTGTTTTGCATATATGATATCTAACATGCTATTAACAACCTATTTATTTGAGCTTTCTCAAAATTAAAGAAATGATACTGTAGCATTTCCCCCCAAAATACTTTTTTTTTTCATTTTCTTGCACAAAAACGGACTCTAAATTCCTGCGTATGTACATGTTCTGATTTAAATGCCTAATTGTAAACGTAGGACTACAAAGGCAATAGCACCTTTACTCTTTTACACATTCATACATATGTTTTTAAAATGAAAATATTATCGGTGTTTTAAATCATAAGGTTATTTTTTTTTTTTTTTAGATTTCAATGAACCCATTTTCCTACTTTCCCTCTGATTTGTAACCGGATTTTGTATTTTACAGTGAAATATTCAGAAGTACCCTTGTTGCTGAAGCTGATAATGACTCTCACCTGTGACACGGCTGGGTTAGGTTTCAAGATAAAAGGCTCTTGTTTATTTCAGCATGGTTACCTGTCTGAGGATCCATTTCCATTGATAGTAGTCTCGTTTACCTTACCTAATTAGTTAGTCAAACGCACACCTGCACCATGGAATAAACGGTTTCTCACATCCTTCTTCCTGAGGTCTTTAGCATCATTCATACTTTAGCATCATCTATAATTTTGATACTTAAGACCACTTTATAAATGGCCCTGTGTTGTCAGATCGGGGGGGGGGGGGGGGGGGGGGGGGGCAAATTGGTTCGGCATACGACGGTAGACAGTTCATGATAGCAATAGGCAATCCTGAAACTTTGGGTGAGATGGCATAATATACAAAGCCAACCATAGGCGTCATTCATATTTGTTATGTACATTTCAGATAAACATATAGTATATTTCAAATGGAAACTTTCATTTCTATCTTGTAATAAATTGTCCAGATTTGGTGACTTTTTGTTTTCCCCTGAACGGTGAAATCAATGTCACCTCTTACACAGTATTTGTTGTATTGATCTTTTGTGTATTTTTTTTAATTCACAGGAAATATGATATCACGTGATAGAGAATATTTTTCTTTGATTTAGGATTTAATTAATCAATTTAGTTTCTCATGATGTTTTCCCGTCACATGAGATTGGAATGTTAAGAAAATGCTCTTCACAAAAACGTGTAATTGAGAATTTTGTGTCATTTTGATTAGATAGTTTTGGTATCAATTAGAGAAATAGACCGAATTTAGAGGAATCTCGTTTTATCTGTGACATTAACATGTCAATTAATAACTGGCCTTCACGTGAAAAGTAGTTACGTCTCTCGGCAATGATAATCACTGACGCGTTTTGACTTGTTTCTTTAAAAAAATTCTTGATGTAATTTTTAGATGTTCACCGTCGCCATCCCACGCGTCGGTCTCAAATCCGGGAACAGGCGGGGACAAATATCTTCCGACACATACAAACAAGCAGGCATCATTATAGAATAGGGATGTCATTCCGAAACAAATCTGATGCTTCCCAAAATTGACTGAGAACATTGTTCCCTATAAAGAACATAATTTTCATAAAAGATTATAAAAGAAATGGTTACAGAGTCCGTCTAGAGTTCGAAGGTCACTGGTTCGAGTCCGGTCTGTTCGTTTCATTTCCAACTCTTCTGTTACACTAATATCAATCCCAACCGGAAGTTTTTTTTAAACCTCTATCCATGAGATGTTCACTACATTCGTGTTTATTGTAAATATTTCGTTTTTACTTCCTATCTTTTGTTTTATTCTAACAATATCGCAACGAAAAAGTAACAATGGTTTATCTCATCACGTATTTGGTAAGAATGTGTAAACAATGCAACGAACAGATCTGTTCACGCCTTCAACAAATCATCCGATAAGACTTAATCATAGCTGGCGATGTGATACTGCAGGGCGATGGCTGTCCAGTCTATCACCCACAGACCTGTGTGAAGAGTAACACAAGGTGCGGCAGACTGGATATCAATCCCAAGGTGTTATGCGTGTGTGGCTTTGACGGTCATTGTTTACAAGGATCACCGGCTGTCATCCGTGGTGTCGTACTATAAATATAGTCGTCTGGTGGTAAGTAACAGCGATTAACCAATATTATCAATAAGGCAAGAAAAATTAACCAATGAAATCAATACGCCAACGAAAAGTTACAATTGAAATCAATACGCCAATGGAACAAAAATGAAATCAATACGCCAACGAAAAGTAACCACTGAAATCAATACGCCAACGAAAAGTAACCACTGAAATCAATACGCCAACGAAAAGTAACCACTGAAATCAATACGCCAACGAAAAGTAACCACTGAAATCAATACGCCAACAAAAAGTAACAACTGAAATCAATACGCCAACGAAAAGTTACAATTGAAATCAATACGCCAATGGAACAAAAATGAAATCAATACGCCAACGAAAAGTAACCACTGAAATCAATACGCCAACGAAAAGTAACCACTGAAATCAATACGCCAACGAAAAGTAACCACTGAAATCAATACGCCAACGAAAAGTAACCACTGAAATCAATACGCCAACGAAAAGTAACCACTGAACTCAATACGCCAACGAAAAGTAGCCACTGAAATCAATACGCCAACAAAAAGTAACCACTGAAATCAATACGCCAACGAAAAGTAACCACTGAAATCAATACGCCAACGAAAAGTAACCACTGAACTCAATACGCCAACGAAAAGTAACCACTGAAATCAATACGCCAACGAAAACACAAACTCACTCACACAAAACAAAAAAAACCAATGAAATCAATACGCCAACAAAAAATAACCAATGGAAACAATACGCCAACGGAACAAAAATGAAATCAATACGCCAACGAAAATTAACCAATGAAATCAACAAGCTAATGTAAATTAACCAATGAAATCAATACGCCAACGAAAAGTAACCACTGAAATCAATACGCCAACGAAAAGTAACCACTGAAATCAATACGCCAACGAAAAGTAACCACTGAAATCAATACGCCAACGAAAAGTAACCAATGGAAACAATACGCCAACAGAACAAAAATGAAATTAATACGCCAACGAAAATTAACCAATGAAATCAACAAGCTAATGTAAATTAACCAATGAAATCAGTACGCAAACAAAAATTAACCGATGAAATAAATACGCAAATAGAAATTAACCAATGAAATCAATCACCAAACGAAAATTAATAAGTAAAATAAGTTCGATTATGAAAATTTACCAATAAAATCAATACGGCGACGAAAATTAACCAATGAAATCTTAACGAGCAAGCGAAAATTGACCATTGAAATCTCAGTTCACCATCGAAAATTAACCAACGAAATAAAACAGATTAATGAAAAAATTACCAATGAAATCAATACGCAAACGAAAATTAACCGATGAAATAAATACGCCAATACAAATTAACCAATGAAATAAATCACCAACAAAAATTAACAAGTAAAATAAGTCCGATCATGAAAATTTACCAATAAAATCAATACGTTAACGAATATTAAACAATAGAATCTCAACACACCAGGGAAAATTGACAAATGAAATCTCAGTTCGCCATCGAAAATTAAACAATGAAATCAATACACCATCGGGGGGAAAATACCAACGCCATCAATACGCCAATGAAAAATAACTAATGATGTTTTCGACGTGTTTCTCGAAAATCGTAGGGGGGATTCAACGAAACATTACATGAGCATTTGTTTATGACAGGCGGGATCCGGACCAAAGCATCTGATTGGTCGAAATTTAGATAGGATTGATTTTGATAAAATTCGGTTTATATGTGTAGCATGACACCGTTACGATATCTGGGGACCTATATGTAACGGTGACCGTTACTATCAGTAACGTTTACTGCCGTTGAACCCTATCTGGGGGCAACTTAAGTATCAAACTATTGCAAACAGCATCAATAGTACACTATCCAATACAAACCGCGGCTTCTAAGAGTAAAACGTTTCTTCGTTGGACAGTTTGCTAAAAGTAGGCGGAGCTTCAATGCCTTTCAAAGACACCGACTTATTGTGCACGTGTGTCCGGCTGTGTACAGGGGTTTCTCATGTGGGAAGATTTCGAACTTGCAATTTTTGCATCAATTGCAATATCAGTATGATTGAAAGCAAAATAGAACGATTGTTTATACCGATGGTTGATTAGTTTCTAGGAAGCTTCTTTAAGGTTACCACACACCACCCCCAACCCCCCGCACACACACATACACACACCCACCCACCCACCCACCCACACACACAAAACAATAAAATAAAATAAATAAATAGAATAAATTAAAAAACCAAAAATAAAAACCCACACATATTGTTGGTCATGCGAAACAAGTTAGACCAAGATGACAACTATCCCTGACTACAACAGCGCTTCGGCTTGAAGAATTCTTTTTTATAGACTGGCTTGAATTTACACTATTGTTTAGCGTTTTTGTTACCTGTTGGTTTCTCTCAAGGCTTGGTTTTTAAATGACGTATGTCCATATTTGGGAAAGCTTCACGTTACACCTGATAATTACATCAAAAGGTCCTAACCACGTCACACAGATGTACCTTTACCAATCCTGTGACGATCAGTCATTATCGTAGGACCACCAAATGCACTATTAGCAGTCATCGATCGAACTTCAGCCACAGATCAATGACTTCATGTGATCTTGTTTACGAAACCATGGAGATGTGTAATAAATTTGATCAGCATCAAGTTTTAAATCTATTCCTGTTTTTTAACATCATCACTGAACCGTTTTTAAAAGTCATCGATAATTATCCAGCATTTTTTTAATGTTTAAGTATATTATGTTTTATTCATAAGATGATGCTTTACATATAATTAATTCCTCTTTCGAAATTATCAATCAAATACGGTTAACATACTCCAGTGTTAAACTGCAGTATTTCAATCACGGACGTGAGGCTATCGTATTATAACGGACGTCAGAGACATACCATTGGGGTTGTTTTGTTTTGTTTTGTTTTTGTTTTTCAGCTGGAACCGTATAATACCCGGTAATCAAAGTTGGAATAGTCAACTTGTTGTCGACTGTCTATCACAAGGCAGGGTTTTCCCATGGAAATCATTTTCAGCTTCGATGTCCATAATCATACATACATATATATGTGCAGGTGAGAAAAAATATGATGACATTAACACAGTCAGAACATTACTCTCAAAACATACTACTCAGTGGAATAGACCAGTGCAAACTTCAGGCAATTTGCAGCAAATAGGTTCCTTTGATAGATAAGTCCAAAAATATTATGTAGATAATTTCTTTAAGGTAAAGCGATTTTATATCTAACGTGTACGTCTAGAATGCGAACAAGTCCGATAGACAAACAAATACCAGAATTTCGTGTTCTTTCCAAATTTTTGACGTTGTAAACAAGCGGATCGAAAAGATCCTCTACCTTTACTTTCAGTATGTCCATCCTGTCCGTATGGTGGATGATTACGGCCATGTAATTAAAACATGCATCTATATGTATACATATTTTTTTTTTTACATAATGCGTTTTATTTTCCTTAACTTTACGCATAAGGTATATTATGTACTATAGCACGGCCAACATTACTATTGCACGAGACTTTTCGGCCTCGTGCAATAGAACAACGGTCGATTACCAGTACCGAGGGTCAAATATTCTGGACTATTACACTGACAGCCATGATATATTTGTATAATACAAAATGTATATAGGTTACAATAAAGTTAAATGTATTGTATGGATCAAACTTCTAATTACTAGAAGCCAGCAGAGTAAAAAGTAGCAAATTAAACATACATGATATATTATACAAACATACATTGTGTGATGGGTTTCTGTGCAATAGTCCAGAATATTTGACACGAGGTACTGGTAATCGAGGGTCAAATATGCTGGACTATTACACAGACACCCATGATTTACTTGGTTTTTTTGGTGTTTTTTTTTGACATAATCACTAAAACACACTTAGAATCACTGAAATCTCGACTTTCCTGTATGCCTAGAAGTCGCCATGACTGTCGTCTGGCAGTGTTGATATATGAGTGACTTAAACGCTTGAAAGGGTAAGACTAAACTCCGAAACGCCACAGGTGTCCGATAGTTCGCACGTGACCGTGCAATAGTCATTTTAACCCTGTAATACTTCAAATTGTTATATTAGAGTGTAAAATTCCCTTTATAAAAAAACAACAACAAAAGACAGAAAACAACTTCCCCGGCCAGGTTTTTTGATTTTTACTGTCCGTCTTCGCGTGATTGCCAAGGTAAAGCAACATTTCAAATTCCCTGCGATATGTGTTAAACTTGCAATTTGATTGGCTGATGGTTCAAGCATCTCGGGGACCATGCACGTAATGTTGACGTCTATCAGCTGGTGGAAGGCTCAACTTGATTTGCTTCTTACGATGAAGAACAGTTGACAAAAATAAAAAAAATATTGAATGACAGCGACAGAACAATCAATGCCAATGTAATCAATGTTACTGTTAGGATCCTGGGAGATTATCGTGGCAATTCCAATTCGCCTACAACATGATATGCGATCTAACAATGACGAAAAATTGTACACTTTTTCGTTTTAGTGTTGTGTTTTCAACATTCAAGCTGACAGAAGTAAGTTTAATATAATAAATTAAATAGCATAGGCCGTCCAGTTTTTTTAACAGATTATGCGAGCACAAACGTATTTTGATAAAGGCTTACTTAAGTAAAGTTGCAGACATACATGGTCAAAATATGTTCATTTAGACGAGACGAGACTCAAGACTTATTAAAAACTGTCTTATGATCTTCGTTTTACTACCGCCGAAAACGTTCTAGTGTTAAAATTACCCTGAGCCTGCCAATACTACACCAAACCAGTGGTATATAATGTTTGTTCATCTGAAACCATCCAATATTAGCATGTTGGTTAGATTCACATCGAACGTATATACAATCGCTAAGACTCAGCAATTTACACCAGTACCAAGTTTGAAATAGATCATTGCGTCCGGTGTAGATTTACGAACTCCTGAAATATTTTTTTTTTTACAAAAAGTCTATATGTTTATTTTCAAAATCAGGTGCTTTGTGTAAACCCCACAACACGCACGCATAGTTAGTTGGCTACACTGCCGACGTACGTGTCAAAATGAGACCGCAAAGTACATAAGTTAAATACATTGAATTACATGATCTTTTCAGGAAAAAAAGACTGTGCTTTGGTATATACGTCTCTGGTGAAACTAGCTGTTTCCGGGACAGATAAACGATCACATGTCCCTACCCCCGGGCCAGATTGACGATCGCGTGGACATGTACGCAATGGCCACGGTATTTGATGTCGACTAGATTATACGTCCATGACCACGTGGTCAAAGGCACGACAAGGTGTGCTTTTGTCACTGGCCTATTTCACCTGTAACGAATTGCATATTAATTTGATAAACTACTACTCGGAAACATCAATCAAGTCTGCAAATACCCAATATTGACAGAAAAGATAATTAGAATATTCAAAAGGGCCAAAACGTCAAATCTGGAACATAGTACTTAGCCAATCGATTACATGGGGCAATTGACCGTGCATGCTCGGTAGAAAAATCTCGCGCCTCATCAGATACCAAGATTTATACATCACCCCGGGGCTCAGCTGGGGTGCGTCTACGCATTATAATAGTCCAGCCGGATGAGTAACGAACAAACTATTTACGGCATATATACTTACGGCAGATCTCTTTTGTCACGCGGATTCATGAATCGTGCCTGAATAGAAAAAAGTCCCTCATTGGCCTTACTGGCTCGCCCGATATGGTATTGACATGTGTAAATAATGCATTTTAAACAGTTCTTAACAATTCAAAGAAAACCGTTTCCGGTTAAAAAATTAAGTTACACTAGCATTTTGTCATTAAGACTATAGTATAGCTATGATACACAACCAAAGCCATAGGCAAGACACTGGTCCCTGTCTCTAGTATATTACGATTACAAATAATATCGAGATTTATAATTGTCGTTTAAAGGGAGATAATCTAGTATATGGATATTTTGTTACAAGGGAGCAATGTTAAGTTGATGCGTTTAACCATATTCTCATGATTTCCCCCCACATGCACCAATGTTGTATTGATAATTGAAATTCTTCTTCGGCAGGCCTCGTGTTGACCATCCACATTCTTACATTTGGACTGAGAAATACCTGTCCACAACACAGAGTCATGTAAGATTCTATCAATCCCACCCTTTCTAGGGACAAATATCATAGATTTGGTGTCAGCAGGCATCATTGTGTTGTGAAGGTTACGTTGTAACAGAAATTGAAAATGTGTGCTTATTGTTAAGTCGGATGTCATTGTTTTATTTGTATCATTAATGCCATATGAAACACGTTTATCTTGAAGTCAGTGAGGTCACGAAATAAAATCGAGATATCGTGAATATTCAAGATAACCGAGTTTTATATAAGTTTTTTTTTACGAGCGGAACAGAATTTTTAATTGGAGTTATGCACGATCTTCAAATCATCTGAGTTTAAGATGACGAAGCTTGACTTATTTGATTACTCATCAACTAAATTGATACTCACTGTGTTATATACATGTAATATATATATTGTGATCACAAGAGAAATATCCGGAATTATTGTCTGTATACGCTTTCATTGCGTATGAATTATATGTAACTTTTTTTTTATTCATCAGATGCGAGACTGTTATGCAACATGGTGGTTATCCGGGTAACCGTAAGATGTAGGCCTAGTTTCGTGACATTTTCAGCCGACCGTTGTCGGTTGGAACGCAACAAGCGAGTGTCCCCGTAGCAGTTACAAGACTATAAAAGTCGACAGTACTAGTGTCTGAATGACGACGTTGTAAGATGAACTTGAGCTTATAACTGATATATTTTGTTCAACCATGCTACTTCCGGACAATTTACTTAAGGTGCCTGATAATTACAGTGTTGAATACAAGAACTTGATTCCATCGTATGTTATCAAGGAGAATGGACATACTTTGTCATTTCCTATCACGTGGAACAAATTGTCATATCATTGTAACAAGGCCAAGGACTACGGCAGTGATCATTGTTGTGACCAAGATAAGATACCAGATGCTGCACTTGTATCTACGCCTTACCACTGTCCCTGACGTAAGCACAAGTCGCCGTCACAGATTCGTCACGAGAAAAAAAAAGTCGAAAGCAGTGGCTACTTGATCGGAAACGTCATGAATTTAGCAAGGTTAGTACAAAGCAGGCGTATGTACAGTGTGTTGATATAAACAAGGAAAAGAGACTGATGATGCGGTACGTAGTGCTCCAGTTGACACCCCAGAGACAGTTGGTTATCCTTTGGACAGTAAGTGTCACACTTAACGGAAGGACACCCTTAGAACATCCTGATAATAAACCTGATCAAGTGAAGACTGAACTTTGTGGACAATCATTTTCTGAGCAGTCATTTGCTACTAAATGTACATCGATGAAAACTTCAGATACTGTGAATACTTTGTTTGGAAATGTGTGCAAACCAAACCCTGTACAGACATTTCTGTTTGTTCATCAATGACTGAAGTTACACCTGGAGTTGTGGATGCCTGTGATGTTACCAACTCGGATCAGGTCAACTCAATGTCCATCAACAGTAAAGATATACTAGCATATATGACTGGCAAGCGGAAAGACTTACCTGCACGTGTAGCATAATCAAAGTTATGATTATGTATAATATATACTTTTCCGATGTAATTTGTCTCATATTCTAAAATGAAGACATTCCGAAATTGATAACAATGGCAATCTACCATGCTCATTTCGTTGGGCCTATATGTCAATTATGTCATCAAATTGATGTATAAGTTGGTAGGCCTAAATATCATGTAATTTCCATTGACTTTTCCATGCGCTACTTTATGATCTTTTAATTTGTATGTTTAGATACTTCCTTGGTTGTTGTTTAAGATTTCGCTGTGGTTCAATTTTTTGAGGGGGCGAGATGTTATATATATGATATATATATTTTGTGGCTACCAGAGAAGTATCCGGAATTATTGTCCGTATTCTGTTTCATTGCGTATGGATTATATGTAACTTTGAGTTTCCGCAAGAAATTTGAGATACGAAAGCGAATCGAAGAAAGGAGAGGTTTTTTTTCATTCATCAAGTGCGAGTCTTGCAACAACTGTCACATGTAGAAATCACAACATACACG
Organism: Pecten maximus; assembly: GCF_902652985.1. Taxonomy (NCBI): domain Eukaryota; kingdom Metazoa; phylum Mollusca; class Bivalvia; order Pectinida; family Pectinidae; genus Pecten; species Pecten maximus. The sequence goes on along the minus strand of NC_047033.1, from coordinate 14,845,340 downwards.
TTTGATACGGACCATTGGCTCTTTATCAACTCCTTATCATAAAGATAAACAGTCTGTTCTCTCACAGACAATAACACTTTTTATAAACCAACAAGGATATCTCAACCCTCGTGTAAGAGTTTGGCTGGCCAGCACTCGGCAAGCCCTGTCCACCGAACAGACCCATGATAGATTCTATTAATCTCAGCCCGAGCGGAAAAAAATTAAGTTGCCAAACACAGGACTTGCCGATTGTTTGACAGCTTATTATCTTACCCCGAGGGTTGAGATTCCCCTGTATCTCTTCCGTGGGGGTGAATGATTATTTTTCTCTTACCCTGTTTACCCTCTTATGTATCTGAAAAGAGCATGTGTAGAAAATCTCACCCCGGTAAAACTGCGGATATCTCTGTCCAGGGTAAGAGAAGAGTATTCCCCTCGGGTTGAGATTCCGCTGTCTCACCCCAAAGGGGGTGAAAGGTTCTATTAATCTTAACCCGAGGGGGAAGTTTGCTTAAGTTGCCAAACACGAACTGTCTTTACCCCCTGTGTAAGATCGATTTATCTTTTCCCTAGCAACTGCGGGATAACCCTGTGAAATATGTGAGAATAATAGAATCTATCACGGGTCTGTTCCGTTGACAGGGATATATCAACCCGAGTGTAAGAGTTTGGCCAGCCAAACTCTTACACGAGGGTTGAGATATCCTTGTTCGCGGTACAGACCCGTGATAGATTATTTTTCTCACATACTTGCAACCAAACGTAAGTTGTTATGAAAGTTTTTTGTCGCGCCATCTTCAATGCTCCTTGGAATGTGCGTCAAAATGTATGACGTCATCATTTACGACTTGGTTACTCAACGTAAAATGATGACGTTACGTTATTGTGAGCAGCGTCATATAGCGCGTGCCGGCTGTCTTTACCTACCCTGTGTAAGATCGATTTATCTTTTCCCTAGCAACTGCGGGATAACCCTGTGAAGTATGTGAGAATAATAGAATCTTTCCCTACCTTGAGGGTGTGACAGAGAAATCTCAACCTGAGGGGGAGATTCTTGAATGTCCAACCCGAGGCTTGCCGAGGGTTTGGACATTCAAGAATCTCCCCCGAAGGTTGAGATTTCTTTGTTACACCCTCAAGGTAGGGAATGATTATTTTTCTCCCACCTCTTTTCTTTGTGTGTTTTCCCATCGGCGATCTCCGTCTGTTTGTAAACAAGTACACATGTCAAAAAAACCGCGGGAAATATGCACACATTTCCATTCATCCATTTCACGTGGGGTGACGTCACTCACTCATCACTGTCCGACTCGGAGTAAATCACACGAGGTCGCTTTGAAATCGACTTTGTGTTGTCATCATGGCTGTGGAAATGGATGTTAAATGTTCCCCCACTGATTGTGGATCCATAAAACACCGATCTTGTGACATCGGACGGAGTTGGGCACAAGGAAATGCTGTTGTGCGATCTTTTTACTTGTGACAGTTGAACAATTTTGTCGCAATCGGTGCAGGTAGGTGCACTTGTGCTCTCAGGTTCAGTTGTAGGCCTACAGTTGGGGGGATTCATTTGTATTTGAAAGAATGGCAGACATTTTTTGTTTTTGGAAACTGTTCATATGTCTGTAGTTGTTTAGAGACTGGGGATTTTTGTATTATTTTGTACACAATTTGTTTGTTGACGTAGCAGACGACGTAATGTAAACAAAAAAAGCAGTTCCGGTAGTACTTCCGGTGAAGAAAGTGATCGCGTGCAATCTGTCACACCCCAGGGTATGACAGATTGCACGCGCTAAAAAAAACTGCGGATATCCCTGGGTAAGCGAATACGTGGTCAGCCATATTGCGGCCCCTCACCTGAGATTACGTGGTCAGCGCTCTAACCGACGGAACTTTATCGCGGTCCCATCACCCCAGATTACGTGGTCAGCGTTCCATCACCTCAGATTACGTGGTCAGCGCTCTAATCGACTGAGCTATAACTCGGCCTATGATATTTCAAATCAACCGAACATGCTATTACGAGTTATATTTCAGGGTGTGTTTAAGTGGCAATACGTTAACCACCCTGTGTAGAAGTCATCGACACATTCAATGAGAACGTGCGGTGCGATGTATCATTTTACCTCGGATCATGCACAGAAAAGCATGTCGAACAAAGAGTATGTATTTCAGTAGTATTAACATATCATTATAGATTGATGCGAACTCACAAAATCTTGTGTTTTTAATAGCATACTATATATGTAGCGGAGCAAAACATACCTGTTTGTAAAACAGACTTACTGCATCACTTAGCGACTGAAGAATTGTCCTAATAGGGTCAACTCCTCTTTGTTTTCGTAAAAATAACAATTTATGGGCATGTCGGAGAGATTCGAAGTCGAATGTATGAATACTTTCTAGTGTGTAGTTTGGATTGATCAATTTACTAGAATATTGAGCGCGGGCAGAATATTTGCTCGTGAGAACGGTTAATGAGGACGATTTTGATTAGTGAGTTTTGCTTACGTCGTTGTAATATCCAAGGTCATATTAAGATGATGATAGTGTTAGTGGCGTCAATCAATTACAACTTCAAAGTAACACGATACAACGATAAACTAATCTGTACCCGATAGTATGACCCTCATCAGCAATATTCTCCAAGAGACGTGTGTATAACAGAAGGTCACATTCAAATACGATACATTGCGTGATAGCACGCTTAAGGTATTCCGGATATTCAAGGTCTGATTTAGGCACGCAGACACATGAACACGTGCATCATTAGAAATGACAGAACACGTGCAAATGCATGCACGAGGGTATCAACAATACCATAACTATGTCGTTTATTTCCAAAGAGCTATTTTTTGTCACTACTTTTGGGGATTTGTCTATTATGAGGTTGGTTGGATCTAACATAAGTATTAGTGTGATCAGTTAAACTGTTCAAATGAGAAAATGAAGAAAATTTGTGAGCGAGTAATTATATAATTGTACTTGTGAAATGTAACCTGTTTGATGTTTATCATGCAAAATGTTTAAAAAATAAAAGAAATATATAAAAAAAAAAAAAAAAAAAATCTATATACAAAACATATCGTCTGTTATCTTATTTCACACATATTTACTAATTACAAATACTAAAAACAGAAATTAAACTGCCCTCTGTTACAGCAGAATGTATTCATTCAATGCTCCCCCATAATTTCTCAAGGCAAAAACATATTTTTAGTCACTCCCCATCCATTCATTTGCAAATCACTGACATAACCTTCAGCTAGTTGAAGTATGTCAGTATATGGTAGAAGAAGAAGTAGAATAAACAAAGAAGATATAAGGAGCGGTGGAGTTCAAAGAGATGGGAATATCAACGATAGGAAATAGAACAAAGAAGATATAAGGAGCGGTGGAGATCAAAGAGATTGTGACATCGACGATAGGAAATAGAACAAAGAGGATATAAGGGGCGGTGGAGATCAAAGAGATTGGGACATCAACAATAGAAAATAGAACAAAGAAGATATAAGGGGCGGCGGAGATCAAAGAGATGGGGATATCAACGATAGGAAATAGAACAAAGAAGATATAAGGGGCGGCGGAGATCAAAGAGATTGGGACATCAACGATAGGAAATAGAACAAAGAGGATACAAGGAGCGGCGAAGATCAAAGAGATTGTGACATCGACGATAGGAAATAGAACAAAGGAGATATAAGGACCGGCGAAGATCAAAGAGATTGTGACATCAACAATAGGAAATAGAACATAGAGGATATAAGGGGCGGCGAAGATCAAAGATATTGTGACATCAACAATAGGAAATAGAACAAAGCAGATATGAGGCGGAGATCAAAGAGATGGCGATATCAACAATAGGAAATAGAACAAAGGAGATATAAGGAGCGGTTGAGATCAAAGAGATTGTGACATCAACAATAGGAAATAGAACAAAGCAGATATAAGGGGCGGTGGAGATCAAAGAGATGGGAATATCGACAATAGGAAATAGAAAAAAGGAGAGATAAGTGGCGGCGGAGATCAAAGAGATGGGTATATCAAAGATAGGAAATAGAACAAAAAAGATATAAGGAGCGGTGGAGATCGAAGAGATGGGGATATCAACGATAGGAAATAGAACAAAGAAGATATAAGGAGCGGTGGAGATCAAAGGGATAGGAATATTGACTATAGGAAATAGAAGCAAAGAGATATAAAGAGCGGCGGAGATCAAAAGAGATTGTGACATCGACGATAGGAAATAGAACAAAGAAGATATAAGGGGCGGCGGAGATCAAAGAGATGGGAATATCAACGATAGGAAATAGAACAAAGAAGATATAAGAGGCGGCGGAGATCAAAGAGATTGGGACATCAACAATAGGAAATAGAACAAAGAGGATATAAGGAGCGGCGGAGATCAAAGAGATTGTGACGTCAACAATAGGAAATTAAATAAAGAGGATATAAGGAGCGGCGGAGATCAAAGAGATTGGGACATCAACAATAGGAAATAGAACAAAGAAGATATAAGGAGCGGCGGAGATCAAAGAGATTGTGATGTCAACAATAGGAAATAGAACAAAGGAGATATAAGGAGCGGCGGAGATCAAAGAGATGGGAAGATCGACGATAGGAAATAGAACAAAGAGGATATAAGGAGCGGCGGAGATCAAAGATATTGTGACATCAGCAATAGGAAATAGAACACAAATGATATAAGGAGCGGTGGAGATCAAAGAGATGGGAATATCAACGATAGGAAATAGAACAAAGAGGATAAAAGGAGCGGCAGATAATATATCTGTCTGTCTAAAGACACTTTTACACGATGAAATATGTGTGATACTCAGAGCATGCATGAAGAGGAGAAATTCCCTTGAAATGTAGGTCGTCGTGGCTAACATATTATGACCTATGTGATAGCTGATTGAATACTTGACATGATACGTTGATCACACATTCACGTGCATGTTGAATTGCCAGGGTTAGCGGGAGGTTAATTCGGGCGTGGTTGCACCATTGTAAACGAACATGCATTGTCGTCTAATGAACCTTTGGTTATCTTCGATACGCCAGACATGGGTATATTTCTTTTGTGTACCCTCCTTGCTATAGCAATGTCAAAGTAGATATCAAGTTTTATATTCAAATATCTGTTCAAGTCATATAATTTGAGAGCAATCTTATTTCGGATTCAAGTATTAATTGACAATATCCGACAGGTAATCACATCGTCATAGCAGATGATATCTGATTTGCCACTTTCTATATCTAAGATATTTTCAACATTGTATTTTTAAAACAGTTTTTGTTACGTGTAGATTATAATAGTCGGTATACTGTCACATATTCCTACCAGTCTAACTTATCTTTATACATATATGAAACAATGCCAATATTCTAGTTTGAAGGTAACCCCCTCGAAAATTTCTGTATTCGCGCCAGGGAGTAAACGTGTCGAAAATCATGCTGATCTTGAACGGAATCTTGTTATATTCGTACATAGCGATGGGGGTAAAATGCATTGTTCAAAGCCACAACATTTACAGGATAGTCTGTAAACGAATACCGCCGCGGGAATGGTAATCGAGCCACATATAAGCTTATATATAAACATCCAGGACATCGTCTGATTGTACTTAAGTCCGAACGCTGCCTTATCGCGGCAGTCAACAATGATCGTAAATTAGGCTAGGTAGAATAACATAAATAAATAAATAAAAATGCTTAATGCATACCAATCGAAAGCAAATTCTTTCTGAATAATTTAAGGACAGGGCACCTCAGCGTAAAGATTGCCACATGATTTAACTACATCAATATTCAGGCAAATATCAATATATCTTCGGAATTAAAGATGATATCGAAATACAATAAAAAAAATCTGGTAGAGGTGTTATTACTTAAATTATCATTAAAAATATCTTAAATTTCAGTTTAATTTCAGTAGCATGCTGTTGTACGGAATAGATACCATATCAAATGTAAAAAAGTTAAATAGCATACAGTGTTAAAATCTGGTTTGGAAATTCCTGGCTGACTAATGTTTTACATCACTTTTGCCATAAATATGACACTAAAAATCACGAGAGCGGGTAATGTGTTACGCTTGCCTAAACTAACGGATTATCACTGAAAACTCACGTGCTGATCACGCGATGAGGCGACATGCTGTTTATTGCGATACAATTACCACACTTGTTATATGTAAGGTCACCAGGGGCGACGAACATCTCCATGGCTTACAGCGCCACACCGTTATTGCCGAATCGTGACCGGATATATCAGTATACGGGCGATAACTCTATGTAGCAATACATATCGAGCAGTGGATACTCCCCGAGGCGCAATTACAAGCGGTGATTTCTTTAAACGATAAAACACTCGTGGTATTTAAAAGCACATAGTGACGACACATAATCAATTTGTTTACTCAAGAGTAAAAAAGGACTACGCGCGAGATCTATGTATTTGATTGTGTGTTTTGATAGCGTTGTGAAATGGTTATCGAAATAGGGGATAGACACGCACGGAACCAGTTGGTAACAAAACCTATTTCACGGAATCCGTAAGCTCTGCTGGTGCAATATTTCTATTGAAGTGTAATTGAATATTCTTTTCAATTACTTTACATTCAAACGAAAAATAGATCTTGCCGATATCTATGTTAACAAATTATCTATTGCGATTGGCACGATTTATTTTAGAATATTTCAGACTTATTTTGTTGAATAAAGTGAAATGATAATTTGTATCAAAATTAAACAGGATCATTTCATCGATATCAAAAAACTATAAAACAATGGATTGTGTGAAATAATTGATGATGGTATTTTTTGAACTCTTTTAAAATGGATGACATCCCTAATTCCCAAACATGGATAGCATCCCTAATTCCCATGTATGTATGACATTCCTAAAGTCCAAACATTGATGACAGCCTAAACACCTAAACATGGATGCAATCCCTAATTCAAAACAATAGATGGCATCCCTAATTCCCGAACATGAATGACAACCCTAATTCCCAAACTTTGATGGCATCCCTATTCACGAATATGGATGACATCCCTAATTACAATACAAGGAGGACACCCCTAATATACCAAACATGGATGACACCCCTAACTACCATATATGGATGACATTCCTAATTACCAAACATGGATGACATCCCTACATAATAACCATATATGGATGACATCCCTAATATACCAAACATGGATGACATCCCTAATTACCATATATGGATGACATTCCTAATTACCATATATGGATGACATTCCTAATTACCAAACATGGACAACATCCCTAATTACCATATATGGATGACATTCCTAATTACAAAACATTGATGGCATCCCTAATTCCCAAACATGGATGACACCCATAATTACCAAACATGGATGACATCCCTAATTATCAAACATGGATGACATCCCTAATTATCAAACATGGATGACACCCCTAATTCCAAAACATGGATGACACCCTAATTACCATATATGGATGACATTCCTAATTACCAAACATTGATGGCATACCGAATTCCTAAACAGGGATGGCATCTCTAATTCCTTAAAATGAATTGCATCTTGAAACGTTGAACCATAACAGTAGAGAAAGACTGATAAAACGGAAGTTATGCTACAGTTGTTTTACCTTCATCGCTATCTTATGGCTGATGGCGTAGTATGGTGTTAAAATGGGACCGAAGGACTACCTTAACGCCTCCGTCAGTAGGATTTATGAGGTAGTCCCATCGAGAGGGCGAGTGTACTTATATATCCGATACCATGACTTCTACACATTTCTCAATCTTGCGCGTTGACCCATCATTCAATAAAACACGAAACCGGTTAGTAACATGTGAATTGGACATGTTGCCCACACGTACTCGATATTATTTCGAATTGCTGGATGTAACGTCACACGAAATGAAAGTCACATACGAAATAGACATGTTATTGGGTCAAGTGACTAATGGAGCGTCAACAGTTGGACATTATGGATGTTTTAGAAACCAATTAGTATGGTGACCTTATATGTTAGTACTTTAGGATATTCTGACCTTTCCAATTATTTTTTGTTTTGTTTATTTTGACATTTTTTGGTGACCCGACGTTGAAGTGTATTTTGTTGTTTTTGTCGTTATCATGTAACGCGACAGTGTATTTTGTTGTTTTTGTCGTTATGATGTAACACGACGTCGTAGTCTTTTGTCGTTATTATGTAACACGACATTGTAGTCTGTTGTCGTTGTTTGGTGACGCGACGTTGAAGCTTTTATGTCATTGTTAGGTGACGCGACGCTGTAGGTTTTTTGTAGCTGTTTGGTGACGCAACACTTGTTTCTTTTTTCTTTGTTCTGTCATTGCTTGTATACGTGACGCTGTAGCTTGTATGTCATTGTTCGGTGACGCGATGCTGTAGTTTATTTGCCGTTGTTTTTTGACCCGAGGTTGTAATGCTTTTTGATTATATTGGTGCTAGGATGCATTTGCTAAGGTTGATTAACGTTATGATCAGTTTATCCCCGTCTATTAACACTGGTATATCTTTGTGTAGACACTGTAATATATTGTCATTGTGTGTAGACACTGTAGTATATTGTCCTCGTGGGTAGACACTGTAGTACATTGTCATTGTGTGTAGACACTGTAGTATATTGTCATTGTGTGTAAACACTGTAGTATATTGTCATGGTGTGTAGACACTGTAGTATATTGTCCTCGTGTGTAGACACTGTAGTATATTGTCCTCGTGTGGAGACACTGTAGTATATTGTCCTCGTGTGTAGACACTCTAGTATATTGTCATTGTGTGTAGACACTGTAGTATATTGTCCTCGTGTAGACACTGTAGTATACTGTCCTCGTGTGTAGACACTGTAGTGTATTTTCCTGGTGTAGACACTGTAGTATATTGTCCTCGTGTGTAGACACTATAGTATATTGTCCTCGTGTGTAGACACTGTAGTATATTGTCCTCGTGTGTAGACACTGTAGTATATTGTCATCGTGTGTAGACACTGTAGTATATTGTCCTCGTGTGTAGACACTGTAGTATATTGTCCTCGTGTGTAGACACTGTAGTATATTGTCATTGTGTGTAGACACTGTAGTATATTGTCATTGTGTGTAGACACTGTAGTATATTGTCATTGTGTGTAGACACTGTAGTATATTGTCATTGTGTGTAGACACTGTAGTATATTGTCATTGTGTGTAGACACTGTAGTATATTGTCCATTGTGTGTAGACACTGTAGTATATTGTCCTTGTGTGTAGACACTGTAGTATATTGTCATTGTGTGTAGACACTGTAGTATATTGTCCTCGTGTGTAGACACTGTAGTATATTGTCCTCGTGTGTAGACACTGTAGTATATTGTCCTCGTGTGTAGACACTGTAATATATTGTCATTGTGTGTAGACACTGTAATATATTGTCATCGTGTGTAGACACTGTAGTATATTGTCCTCGTGTGTAGACACTGTTGTATATTGTCCTCGTGTGTAGACACTGTAGTATATTGTCCTCGTGTGTAGACACTGTAGTATATTGTCATTGTGTGTAGACACTATAGTATATTGTCCTCGTGTGTAGACACTGTAGTATATTGTCCTCGTGTGTAGACACTGTAGTATATTGTCATCGTGTGTAGACACTGTAATATATTGTCATTGTGTGGAGACACTGTAGTATATTGTCCTCGTGTGTAGACACTGTAGTATATTGTCCTCATGTGGAGACACTGTAGTATATTGTCCTCGTGTGTAGACACTGTAGTATATTGTCCTCTGTGTAGACACCGTAGTATATTGTCCTCGTGTGTAGACACTGTTGTATATTGTCCTCGTGTGTAGACACTGTAGTATATTGTCCTCGTGTGTAGACACTGTAGTACATTGTCATTGTGTGTAGACACTGTAGTATATTGTCCTCGTGTGTAGACACTGTAGTATATTGTCCTTGTGTGTAGACACTGTAGTATATTGTCATTGTGTGTAGACACTTTAGTGTATTGTCATTGTGTGTAGACACTGTAATATATTGTCATTATGTGTAGACACTGTAGTATATTGTCCTCGTGTGTAGACACTGTAGTATATTGTCATTGTGTGTAGACACTGTAGTACATTGTCCTCGTGTGTAGACACTGTAGTATATTGTCCTCGTGTGTAGACACTGTAGTATATTGTCCTCGTGTGTAGACACTGTAGTATATTGTCCTCGTGTGTAGACACTGTAGTACATTGTCCTCGTGTGTAGACACTGTAGTATATTGTCCTTGTGTGTAGACACTGCAGTACATTGTCATTGTGTGTAGACACTGTAGTACATTGTCATTGTGTGTAGACACTGTAGTACATTGTCCTCGTGTGTAGACACTGTAGTGTATTGTCATTGTGTGTAGACACTGTAGTATATTGTCCTCGTGTGTAGACACTGTAGTATATTGTCCTCGTGTGTAAACACTGTAGTATATTGTCCTTGTGTGTAGACACTGTAGTATATTGTCCTTGTGTGTAGACACTGTAGTATATTGTCCTCGTGTGTAGACACTGTAGTATATTGTCATTGTGTGTAGACACTGTAGTATATTGTCCTTGTGTGTAGACACTGTAGTATATTGTTCATGTTGCTAATTCTCGTCAGTATTTTGCGTGATGTATTGAGACAGAGTTATATTCGTTAACTATTTTAAGCCTAATAATTAAATCCAGAGTCCGGTTGTTCATATATTTGACATACATATTTATTCAACATAACTTATTTCCGTTACCAAGCAGTGTTCGTATAATTGAATTTCGGATGGAGGTCGAAAAACAGAAACGGTTTAATCGGAATTGACGTGTCAGTTTCGTCGTTTGAAAAGATAAAAATGAAAATAAATTACAGACGGTATAAATAGACTGAGGTTTTATCAAAGTAAACATGCTTTTATCGTGGAGACGAAAACAAAAGTGTCAGGTAAATCTAATAAAGGTTGAGAAAAAAAATCACAGGCGGAGTTCGACGGGTAATAAATGAATCGTGTAACTACATTTTAATGGGAGTATTGTACAACAATGTCACAATAAATAAAATGTCATTCAATTTTCACGTCAAAGAGCTATACACCTTGATGTGGAAGTAGAGAAAACAATACTCAATAAGAATAGATCGAAACCGCTTTCTTTCACTTAAGTGTACCACCATTGCGGGCTATAGCTTAATACTGTTAGTTTTTATCTGTTAAATTGTAAAAATGAAAAGTATTAGGGGAACATGTGTTTAAGAAACCGTATTTCGAATTCAAGTCGATGAAACATTTGTAGCCAAGAAAAAGACCAAGCGCTCTAGAAGGTCAAGCGTCTCCTACTATATCCATCTCAAATACGTTCAGAGAATGTCATATCCATTTCGAATTGGAAGAACCATCGAAATCAAAACATACAATACCATAACGTTAAATAATAAGTTATTTCATAATATTTGTTCGGTCGACAACTAACTTGTTGGTAGTTTTAATCTCTCGAATCATATGAGGGATATACAGTTTTTGGTTTCCCTCGACCATGCATAATGCCCTCGGCGATTCCTAAACCCCATGCTTCAACTTGTACTGTCAGTGGATGCTGTATAACGTCAAGCTTTCTCAAAAAGTAACATGCATATCATTTTTTGTTATTGTATGTTAAAATTGTTAATATCATGCCGTTCCTCGACATGAATTGATCGCAATCATCCATAAAAACACAGACATGCTACAACGATTGTTTTCTGTAGTTTATACATACCATTGAAGTCCATTATACCGTTTAATTCCCCAAAGGTATATTTTCACTGTCCAGTATATTAGTATAGATTGATCTATTGTTTTGACATTTTGTTATATCATCATCTCTAATTGAGATGGATGGAGACATTTATTTAAGTCTCAAAGCATGAATAATACAACAGTCTGATACGGTCTACAGCGACGGCATGTTGACTGACGGAATTTTCTCCGATTTCTCAAAAATTGTTACGCTATGAACTGTTCCTATCTTATGGAGCTTACGGTAATGATTTAAGCATTGAACTGCTTTCATTTGGAAGTTATGGGCTGATGAATGCCAACTGGACAAAGGCAAATTTAATGAAGCGCATAACTTCCAAATGAAAGCAGTTCAATGCTTATATATACATTTGACAACGATTTTTAAAGACTATATCCAGGAATTTGGTTCTACGATGAATGAACAAATTATTATCGTCAAAGCCGGAACAGCCTTTTCAACAGCCATCTTTCGTTATCGCCGACGTTACAATTATGACGTCACTATAATAATGACGTCATAATAAAGATTTGGAAGTTATGGACTCGTAACCTTCAAGTGAGCTTGGTAAAGTTATATAGTGGGGCTGCAGTGTAATTAAGCATTATTCTCAATTTATTTTTGGTTTATGAAGTCATAGACAAAAAAACGGATGGGCATTCTTCATAGACGCGAAAAAGAATGCCCATCCGTTTTTTTGTCTATGACTTCATAAACCAAAAATAAATTGAGAATAATGCTTATAATTTTATTCTAATAACTAAAAACAATGCTTATAAGACATAAACCATCATTTATTCAATTTATTTTAACAAATTAATAGATTGATGTGCGGCGCATTGATATTACACCAGCGGTTCATTGAGGCCAATAACTGTGCCGCTTTTAAAATTTCCCGCGAAAACGATCATGCCGAACCGGTTTGATCCAGTTCGCACTAGTCTGAGGACGCAGTCAACAGTCACTCACGGTGCTATAGGCTAACAAATCAGAAACACTGGAATGTTTGTTTATATGTAAGAGCCTTGTGAGGAAAATTAAACACTCAGTTATTGAAAGATGAGTTGGAAAACATCCCCGATGACAGAACATTGCTAATCGAGGAGGCGTATGAGTTGGACGGTATCAGAAGCAAGTTGTATTTTCCGCGGCCACAAGTGGGCCTGCGCCATTTTGATTATGGCCGCAGTTTTGATTGGTTATCGAAGCTTAAGTGTTGCTGATTACACGTTTTTGGTTTGCAGAACATTCTCGACTGTAGCTTCTGATAGAGCTTTCGTATCTCCGATGACTTTATAATCGATATTCTGTTTGATAACTAATCCGAAAATATCCGACGTTGAATGACACATTGATAGTCGCAAGCAGACGACGTCAAAAGTAGTTCTACGTGTATTACGTCATTAAAAATGACGTAAATTTTTTTCGGGCTATGAAGAAATAACCTTAATTTTCCAACCAATGAAAATGAGTATAACAGATGACATAAAATTATATGTAAATATTGTTAGATAAAGTTAAAAGGGAAAGGAAACTGACATATAATAGAAAATTAAGCTTGGACATCCCTATAACGATGAACAAATTCGTATTATATCCCCACCACTACTGCCCAGCAGGTAGGGAGTAAATATTGTACCCACTGCCCCATTGTATGATCGTTAGTTGGGACTGAATTTGAAATCTTAGCTTTTCTCTTCCTTTAAGATACTTCCTCCTTCCTAATGACTCTCTTGGTGCTAACTCACTTTTGGCCTTTAATTGAGCGTTCGCCAATGTGTAGAATGCTTTGGGTGCTTTCCCGTAGCCGAGACATACCAGAGTCTATGAAAATGATAGTTGCTACTCCTTCTTAACACGTAGCATTTTCGGGAGTGCTATGTGTCTTCAGCAGAATGCTTCAGTAAGGTAACAGTTTAAAGTCAGAGTCAGTTCTGCGCTTTCACAAGGAGACAAACACAAACAAACCACAGCTTTCTAAACACAAATTCTCCACACGCATGTAACTCTCACAAGGGAAGGCTATCCTTAAATGACAATAGCTATTGATAGGACATTAAATAAAACAAAACAAAACCACGCCACCATCTTGTCATCACGTGTTGCCATATTCTGATTGGTCAAGTACGTCTACATGTGATAATAGTCTGACCAATCACAATACACCGACTCAAGGTCATCACACATGCATAGATACACAGTGCCGGTTTTTGTCTCAAAAGCCTGTCTAAAACTTCACCTATGGACTCCTTCGATCCTGAATGGAGGAAACCACGATTCAAAACAGGTATAAGCTTACCGTGTTTACACAACGGGTCACCATCGGCACTGCTGAAATAAGACCAAAACTGGCAACCCTTACTCCAAACGGATAACCATTCCCATGGTTAAGGCTTGGACCACTGAACGGATGGGGTCATACATATACGTATCCTTTCGAAACAATCTACTGCCTGTTTTGCGCCTTTGTACGCCTGTCAACACGAGTTTGGACTGGTTGACCTAGAAGAGAATGTTAAGAGTTTTGTACTAAGCCGAACTTATTAGTAAGAAGAATTGGTGTTATAAAACGGTGATTAAAACCGGTCATCGCACTTGATGTGGACGTTTGTAAAGAGGAAGGGTGAAAAAACCACGTCGTGCTTCTCCAGCTATCACCACGGCAAACAAGTCTTGATTGGCTCTCCAAATGGAATGGGGAACATTTGTCCGTGTCTTCTGCTTAAAGGATATTGAAGAGGCTATTATTGATCTGCTAGGTCCATTCTCAAATTATGAACCAATGTGAGTAAAAGGAACTACCGGATATATTGATAAGTATTAAACACGGAAGCGATGATGTTGAGAGCCAGTAGTGGTTTCGATCTCTAGCCGCTTATGGTTTATGCAATTAAAAAGATGTCAACACACCAACTCTCATTCATTTATTTATAAAAAGTCGTCGTCGTCATCATCATCATCATCATCATTCATAGCATTTTTCACGCGATATATAAAAATCATCAAACCAATAAGGGATTTCCATATAGTCAAGTAATGCGTTATTGTTCAATAAAATTATCCGATAAAAATTTCAAAAAATAAAAATAATAAAATTTAGCGAGATCATATCAAATTTTAGCATAAAAAGCTGTGATACCTTTGACGAAGCCGGTGGTAAAAGTGTTGCTGACTCGATTGTCTCCTTGTAATACCATCAACAGGAAGTAACATATAAAACAGTCCTAATGTGACATCGAAGTAATATTACCCTGAATTCTGTGTCGATATGATCCCTAGTACAGGCGTGCTAGTAAACAAGTATATTTCTTTGTCGTAAACATTTTCACAAATGAACTTTCACAAATGAACTTTCACAAATGAACACTTACGTAAAACTCGTTTATATCTGGATTACTTCCGGACATTTCCCACGCGTAAAAATCGACGTAAAACTAAATGTCATTGGACCCTGGTATCATTTGGATGTGACGTGAATGCATTCATTTCTAAATTATCTTATTAACAAGTTCGTAGAAAGGTATATCCATTTCAACAGTATATTTTTCGGAAGAAGATAAAAAGACTTACGATTGGTGTCAGTTATTAAAAGCCAGTGAAAGAAAAGTTTAATTTCCTATTGTAATTTTGATCAGAAGAATAATGGTGGGGTATCCCCTTGCAATGGTTTCTTTCCTCCGTTAGTTATTTACTGTAATTTCATTATTGTTGTGTGGGTGTTTCAAGCGAAACTGACCTTTTCAAAATGAGCTTATTTCCCGGTATTAGCAACATTGTAGGTGCCTTATCAACACTAATATCGATGAAAAAGGGTGACAACTGAAAAAGGAAAAAAACAAACATTTGCGCATGTGATAAATAATTAATGCTCCATTTTGTATTTTGCAGTGCTTTTAGTCATAAAATATTTACCCAGTGTCTGGTTGATTATTTTGAAATATCAATTAATAATTAACCTCCCATTGACCCTGCTTAAGTCTATGAGAATAGGTGAAAATATGACTATTTATTACATTTTCACCAGTGAAATATCAAAAATTATTCATTCTATAAAAGTGATATTTTTCACTAGTGAAAAATATCATACTTGTGAAAAATATCATAAATATCATATTTTTCACTAGTGAGCAATATCACTTTTGCTGATTTGACCAATCAAATTAATGATTAGAAAATACCAAAATAATTGACCAATCAGAAAGCCCGACATATATGTCAGCACCTGGACAGGGGAAACTACTTTTTTTGTTTACAAATTATCGCTGTAGGCCTAGTTAGCATACGGGGTAGGTTTTTCGTTGATAAAAAATGTAATAAATAGAATATCTAACAGTGTCTTCAGTAATACCAAATATAATTCACGAGTGGGGCTAATATTTTGATATTTTTCACGAGTGCGCTATATCTTGTGTAAAATGTCAGCAGATGAAGAAACGGCGTCTGTATAAGTCATCATGGGGTGTTCAGATGTTCAGTAAAGTACGAAATTCAACATGTCAATGGACAGGAACAAAACAATGTTGTTTAACTTCTATAGTGCAAGCTACTTTATGAACTCATAACCAACCCGTCACAACCATCGAACCCGTCACGACCATACATAAACCTTATCACGAATGTCTTCAACTGGCATTAAATAATTCCAATGGGCATGAGATCGGAACACAAGAATCATAACAACAGATTAAGCAATCGAAAAAATACCATAGATATACATGTAGGTTACCAAAAAATCGATTTCTGATTTGTAGGAGTTTTCCCGCCAGGTTAAGTCGACTATGCGGAGGTGTCGGAGGGAGCTCTGTCACCAGGGAGAAGTGGTAGCAGACTTTGATTAGAGAAGAAGATTGGTCTTATATGAGAACAATTGGAAAGCGCTTCGCGTGTGGACAATGACCAGACAATTGGAATCAAAATTCTCGTGAAAAACGCCATTCCTCTGATTTTATTGTTTGGACGAGAATAGTGTGCATGTCCCATTAATAAGGTTGATTGTCATTAGGTCACGTGATTTGTTTTGTAGTGTACTTTACTATAAATGTCTGTGAGACTCCGGATGCCAATCTGTATATTTTCACATGAACTTATCATTATAAAAAAGTTGTCACAAAAGAATACAGCAGTGAACACTGATATTAAAACCGTAACCCAAAATCTATAAAACAGGGCTAAAGTATGGTCAAACATATAAATTACGAGGATAAGGTTTTCCGGAAGTGTTCTAAGTCTTTGGCTTATTTGACCTCAACCGGCATGAAAATTTAGGTCAAATCCGGGTTAGTTCACATTTCCAACTGAGAATTTGGATGTTGACAACGAAACCATTAGACCTATCAACAAGTGTTGAACACATTTGATATCACAGAAGGGCATAACATGTTTCCAAAATGCTATCAAGAGGAAACGAACAGAAGCGCTTATTAGAATGACAAGGTATTCTAGTAAGATACTCGTTTCTGTTTCGTGGATTAATTTCACATATAAATTGGTTAAGTCAACGAAGCAAGAAAGCATTATAATTAGAAAGCCGCTAGTCATATCTCACGGATAAAAAAGAACGATCACAGCGTATATAACATTAATAATGATAAAAATACATAAAATTGCTAATAAGGAGAAAATTCATTTGCAGGAATTGAAGAATAAACATATATTCGATGTATTTTTCATTTTTATTTATCGTCTTTACGTTTCTCTCTGTCAATTTTTATAAACATCTGTTCAGAATACACATACTTTATATTCTTTTTATGATGATAAATATTCAAAAAAAAAATTTTTAATCTAGAGTTATTGCAAGTAGATTCTAAATTGTATATCTAAACATAATAAAATACTCAATATTCAAAAAGAATTCTTTTTAAATCTTGAGTTATTGCACCTCGATTCTAAATTGTTTATCGAAAAAACTATAACTGGAGATATTGCAACTCAGTCTTGAATTGCATATCTTAACATAACAAAAATCTTTAACATAAAAAAAGCCGAACGTCAATGTAACTAATGATTATATCAACAATTGTTGAACACAGCTTCACTACTTTTCTACGAATAGTGTAAACAAAAATCATTCGTGCACATCTATCTTTTTTTCAGTTGCTGCGAGAACAGGTGAATACCGTTGATCCTATAACAACGCTTGTTTCACAACTGATATTCCACGTGATGAAATTCATAACAGAGTATTATTGTTTTCGTCTACACTCCGCCGTGTGTAGCAACTATCAAAGACTCTGATTGGTCGTTTCTGAACCCAAAAAATCGGATTGGCTAAGCTGTGGCCTTTAACCACTGGCTACATTTACCATCGGTCATTAATTTTGTTGTCGTCTGTCAATCAAAAATATCAACATGGCCGCTTTTTCTCCATTTGTCAGTGGTCAACATAGGCATAACTGATTAAGGGGGATATCGTCAAGGAAGGATAGAATAATATGGGGATTTAAATCGAATGAAATAGAATTTGATGATGGTAGCGAAGTTGAGACATCGCATTGGTCATTACAAAACAGACCCCCATGATGATCATGGTCTATGTCTGTTTCGGTATGAACAGATGAAGTCTACCCCGAAGGTCATCAGTCATAAAAACACAAATATACGACCAAATGGTTCAGTCGCTGTCCGTAGTCGTAGTTGTTTGAATGGAACGGTCGCGACATCTAACGGAGACTAAAGCCTTGGGTTCCCTTCCCCTGGTAGTTACTACTGTATAGGTCGGTGTCTCCCGGTACGAATCTGGTTGTCAACAGAGCAAAACAACACTTTCTCATCATTCAACTCAACTTTATTGCGAATTTAAGTCATAAAATATAAGATTCAGTTTTATAACATTTGTCTCCTGTGAGTAAATTGATTAGATATTTCATGTGGCCATACGGACACCAATGAAATGCACACATCCCTCAGCACTCTAGCGTGATTTCCGAAATATTTGTTGAAATGCGTCTTCATTGAATATTGTTAATTACAACTTCACTATAAACAACGCCAGCATACCTACCAAGTCCAGGAAAGAACCCTCAATTGAATCTGATAGTGATAAGTCTATTGTTTTAGCTGTGAAGCTCGACACCGCGGTGTCGTCTTTGAGTATTTGCGTCATTTAAAACGTGCTCTATTAATAAAACTCACAAACAAAATGATTAGCCTGCTTTAATTTACAATTCTACCATGTTTGCTATGTAACGCCGGTTTTGATTGGTTTAAAACCATGTATTATTTTCCAATAACCCACGCTCGTGCCAATAATACACGGTCGTGAGTCACGACTGTCACAATTTTAAATACCTAATATTCACCTGGTTCATAAAAGGTTACTATAGCCGAGTGGGCTAATGGGTTAGTCTTTCAATATATTTTTATCACGACGCGAGTTCGAATCCTACGGAGGCCCTCCTTTTTTTTCTTTTTCTTTTTTTTTTCTCCTTTTTTTTAAATTTTCAAAATCAATGCCATATGATAGATGCTCTTGATCGTAGTACTGTATTGCCTGTATATTTCATCAACAAATAATACAATACTCAAGAAATAAGGTTTCCCCGGGGTTTCTTTGCTGTTTTTCTATTAGAAAGAGGTCGATCTCAGAACTAAACAGTACATGGTAGAATAGAAATAATCAACTTTGACTCGTGTATTGTTGCAGGATATACAACTCGGACTCGGATATTTTGCAATTTTAATTAATAACGAAGGCCGCAGAATATCCTCGTCCTCGTTGTATATCCTGCAATAATACACGAATCATCGTTAATTATTTCCTAAATATATCACATTAGTCGTAAATATAAAAAACATTATTATTATGAAATATATCTTTGCAAGTAAAAAAAGTTATGGGATAAACATGTTCCCAAACAAGTGACGGTTATCTATCACGTGTATCTAACTCACGTAAGTTATTTTTCACATTAAAAAAAGACACGAATTTTCGAAATTTAAAAATTATCTAGTGAAAGTTAGTTAAACATGATAAACAAACGTCACTTGTTGGGGAACCTCTATATTAATCTGGAGTTAATGCATCGAAATACTACATGGTATATCGAAACATTACAAAATTGTTCAAAATTCAAAAATATTTCTTTTAAAATCAGAAATTCTTGCATCTCAATACTATATTGTGTATCTTAACATTACAAACATATATTTTGAATTTAATAAGTTGATTTTCTATAACTTAACATTTGTTTTTGCCTCGTTTTCATTGCCCCAGATTTCTTCACCTTTTATCTCTAGCATTACTGACGAGAACTAGTATGGCGAAATAGGTGTTAGTGTCCCCAACATCACTGACAAAGGACTAAACAGCTGTATGATATCCCTAGCATCACTGACGAGACCTAGAAGGACTAAACAGCTGTATGATATCCCTAGCATCACTGGCAAGTCCTAGAAGGACTAAACAGCTGTATGATATCCCTAGCATCACTGGCGAGTCCTAGAAGGACTAAACAGCTGTATGATATCCCTAGCATCACTGGCAAGTCCTAGAAGGACTAAACAGCTGTATGATATCCCTGGCATCACTGGCAAGTCCTAGAAGGACTAAACAGCTGTATGGTGTCCCTAACATCACTGACGAGACCTAGAAGGACTAAACAGCTGTATGATATCCCTAGCATCACTGGCAAGTCCTAGAAGGACTAAACAGCTGTATGATATCCCTAAAATCACTGGCAAGTCCTAGAAGGACTAAACAGCTGTATGATATCCCTAGCATCATTGGCAAGTCCTAGAAGGACTAAACAGCTGTATGATATCCCTAGCATCACTGACGAGTCCTAGAAGGACTAAACAGCTGTTTGATATCCCTAGCATCACTGGCAAGTCCTAGAAGGACTAAACAGCTGTATGATATCCCTAGCATCACTGGCAAGTCCTAGAAGGACTAAACAGCTGTATGATATCCCTAACATCACTGACGAGACCTAGAAGGACTAAACAGCTGTATGATATCCCTAGCATCACTGGCAAGTCCTAGAAGGACTAAACAGCTGTATGATATCCCTAGCATCACTGACGAGTCCTAGAAGCAAGAAACTGTTGTATGATGTCCCTGGTCTCACTGACGAGTCATAGAAGGACGGAAAAGCTGTATTATTAAGGTTTATACCAATCTAGGTCGATGATGACCACGAGAAAGTTTTAGTTTCGACACAAGATCTCATCTAGAGATATCTTTTTTGACGTCAGACGTGAATCACGCTTGTTGTCATGGCGACGTCTACGCCTACAGGATAGTCGAGATTTCTGTGATTCTTAATGTGCTTTAGTGATTATGTAATAAAACAAGTATATCATTGGTGTTTGGACTATTGCACAGACACCCATGATATATATGTATAATACAATATGCATAGAAATGCTCTCTGATGTTTTCAGTGCAAGCTTCCGCGAAATTCAAGATCCGACTTGCACAACCATAACATATTAACCCCGTGACAGTATATCGATGGATCAATATATTATCTAGTTTTTCAATCAGTAAGAGTTTTAAAGGGAGTAAAATAAGCTACAACATAATACATAGACGACACTGTCGAATGTCACAGTATCTACTTGTGTACCACCATTTTACGTAGTTTACGCTACTCCTTTATATTACAACGATCAGCCAGCGGTCTCATCATCAGACTATCAAAAGTATGGATAGTCGACGTCTAGTTTACAGAAATACATTATTTCGTATTCTTTGCTAAAAATATTGACACTCGAAATTATAAGGATATTTGTATCAGGTTAATGTGATCTTCTGAAAAAATATACGTAAAATAAGTATGAAACACCACAAAAACATGATTTAGAAAAGAACTATATTTGACCAATATGCTAACGATGCGTTGTACCACTGGATATAGCATGTGATCGGATAGGATTGGGTATCTTTTGTATTAATATGGAAACAATATTTGTTCTTTCCTCTTTCATTACCTATACTTAACACTGCAGGACTGTAAATCTCCATTCCCTGTTATCAGTGAATGTTTAGGGAATTACAGATTATTGCCGATACATTGAAGAATGCCGGGTTGTGAAGCAGTAAACTCGACACAAAACAAACCATCACCACGGCATGGTGCTTCGGGTGTAATCAGTGCGATTAACCGCGCATTGTTATCATCAAATGATGTGATTTGAGTGATGGTATTGACAGCAGACCCATGAAATCAATGACACAGGACGAGTAACTGATATCAAAATAGTACATTATTCTAAAATCTTAATATGGCATTGAAAGATTAATGTATATTGGTCAATACATTTAACTCTGAGGGCATATTAGATGGACCATGACGACGTGCTGTTGTATCTATCAATAATGCTATTCTTTTACATCAGCTTTAAATCTGATCGATAATAAAAATGGATGAAAATTAAAATCGTACTGTTATATGTTTGACTGTATTGTCCATGTATCTCATTTTGTGATAGTATCCTGAATTCCTTCAGATAAGAATAAAGGACACAAATAGATATATATTGTGTCTCCTGATAAATTCAGTCAAATATGAAAAAAGAAATACACCACAACGGTCACACTTTGTTTTTCTATGGGTATTGCAACAGTCTGCTGGAAAATCTAGTTACCATATTCAATAACGTGAATATTAGCCATATAATCATATAATTAATTTTCCATTGATTGTACGCATAATGCGGCTTTCTGATTGGTTGAGATTTTTTTTCATTTAAGCAATGAACAGTGGTTTTCATGTTGTTATAGTCGATATGGCAGCAATATGTATGGTGGGCAAATGGCATGGGAACCCGTTATGGAATGTGAGAATTTAATTTCGCGATGTCGAAAAGCAAACAATACACATGGAGTTGTTTCCGTGATTTTCGTCTTCTTCGTCTATTACATAAATAGTACATACATCACAACAATAACGCGCATGAGGAAATTTTAGCGACAGAATGGCCATAGTGTGTCTAGCGTAAATTTCGATATTTAACGTATATAGCCATGCGTACGAATATTCTTGGGAATTTAAGTAACATATTTGTTATTGGAAAACTCTAAGCTTTATTAAAACTATCACCAGGAAGTTTTTTTCTTATATACTAACAAACTATTAACGACATAGACAGAAGAAATACATAACATATGTTTGTTTACGCAAGATTCAATGCGCAGAGGTCACAACAGAGCTCCAATTACCTCCAAAGACAAACGTATATTCGGTTGGATTGGTGTAATGATATTTTTTTACTATAAAGATTATGACTCCTTAGAGGAATTAGAAAAGCTCTTACATTTGTTAAGTACTGCATTCCGGACTCAACACATTGCCTGTAGAAGCTATTACATCTTCACGGCGCAACAGTGCAAAGCAATCTTGGTGTTTTTGTCTCGGTCCACGACACTGGATACTAGGACTTGCTTTATAAGTAGGGTGGAAGATCTTCTGTGTTGGAATATAGAGACAAAAATGATTCTTCATGGTTCATTCTCAAGCGATGATAATCCAGTCGTTGTTACGAAGACATGCTTTATCAGTAGGGTAGAAATGCTCGTGCAGAATAAAGCATATATAGATTGATGATATATGTTGGAATATAAAGACAAAAAATGATTGATAATTCATTCGTTGTTACTAAGACTTGCTTTAACAGTAGGGTAGAAATTCTTGTGTAGAATACAGCATATATAGATCTATGAAATATTTTAGAACATAAAGACAAAAAATGATTGATAATTCATTCGTTGTTGCAATTGTCGTTTTATTTCACACCGAACACCGAAGACAGCGCGAGATAAATGACTTACAGGAAGAAGAGGAACAAAAAGGAAACGATCATTAGTATCTTAATAGCATTAATAGCAGCGGGACAGATTTTTATGACTACTCCCCTGAGAATAGGATGGATACCAAAACATGGCCATAATGCGGGTTGTCTATCATTAATATCATGTATAAAACAGGGAAATACAGACAAGCTGTGTTTTTTTTTTTCGACAGGTTTACATCGGCAATATATCTCACCAGGATTCCTACATTTACGAGGACGAAAACAATACTGCACTTGTAAGTAACAGCTGCACAGTGTACAAAACACAAGATTTTAGCATCTTTCAATGAAAATTCAGAATTAGATACAAATATATGTATTTAACACATCATACAGATATTCCGTCCTTTTAAGTGATGTTAAGGACCTAAAGTAACCCTAGAAGGCGACTGAAAAACCTCGAATTGGGTCAAACGAAATATTAATATCTGGATGGGGAGATACAAACGTGCATGTCTATAGTCTGAACAATGTAATTATACGAATTAACTAAAACATGACCAGCAGATAATAAACCTCTGAGACCAGAAACTTGTATCTTATAGTGGCGTTCTTGTCGGTCTCAAACAGCTAATTATGTAATTCAGCCAATCAGCAGGTGTTTTACCTAAACCAAGTCCCAAAAGAAAATGTTTGTTTTGATGTTTGTAGGCATTTTCTTGCGTAATTATCATACAAAACAGGTACTTTCTATATATGAGATGAAAGCGTAAGGTTTTGAGATTTAAAACACCAGAAGCTTACATCGATACTTTAAATAGAATGACGTCGGACTACAGGTATACAAGGTGGAGGTTCCTTAGGTTGGTGTTTCACCTTCCACCATAAACATGAGGGTAACTGTCTTTCGAGTAACGGTGTGCTCTTATATTCTTATATGCTATTCAACTTATCCTTTAACATGGAAATACCGTCTACATTTTTTTTAACTATTCACGATCTCATTGACGAATATTTGAGTCCAGATCCTAAAGCTTTGTTAAACCTTAAAATAAATTTAGTTCGTCATCTTAACAAACTTCAACTCACTCGTAGATCCAGCACTGTTTAGCTACCTCCGACAATGGGATGACAATCTTTGATAAAAATATTTTTGTAGAATAACTCGTCTTGATGATAGAGGAATTCGTTTAACTACCCCCACCCCCTGAAACCTGGCACGTCTTTAAATGACCCTGGCTGTTAATAGGACGTTAACCAAAAACAAACCAAACAAACCAAACCCTCACCAGAACTGAAAATTCATCAAGTAGTATAAGATTAACAAATAGTGAAATCAGTAACTGAAAAACAACAACAACAAACTGAAGCTCTGTAAGACATCGGGCCATGATTGAATCATCACTCTAATGCTGTATACTGTTGATACGGTTTGTAGCCATTAGAGTTGCTGTTCAATTTATCATTGGTTGGATGTATTCATCCAATGTATTAAAAACTGTTAATGGTACGGCTTTATTCAAGGAAATTGATAGACATTTTCCAACAAACTGCAGACCAATTGACGGTAGGGAAAGTGTTTTAAATGGTTATTTTTAAGCATACGCATATTTTTTGTTAGGAAATTTTCTGTTTTAACAAAACCTGTCAGATTGCATGCTTTGCCATTCAACTGTGTTTCAATTGATTAAATTGTATAAAAAAAGTTGATTGCGGAGGGATAACATACTTGTATAATATTTTATGATGCCATCGTGGACTTTTTGGAAAACTACAGTAGTATGGCTTCACTGGGGAATGTTTGAAGTGGCTCGAAAAATATCTGTTTAATCGTAAAA
Organism: Pecten maximus; assembly: GCF_902652985.1. Lineage (NCBI taxonomy): Eukaryota > Metazoa > Mollusca > Bivalvia > Pectinida > Pectinidae > Pecten > Pecten maximus. The sequence goes on along the minus strand of NC_047033.1, from coordinate 14,819,989 downwards.
CAGAAACATTATAACAAATCATGTTCAGCTTTTGAAATAATTGATGCAGGTGTGCTTCAAAGCTCGATTCTAGGTCCAGAAATGTATTCCTATCAATATAAGTGACATCACATGTATTTTAGAATCACTTTTCCAAACCTCCATCTCTCTTTCCCCAATCAAGAAATAGAACTTAAAAAGAGATATAAATACACTGAATTAATGGCTAGAAACGTCGTGACATTTAATCCAGAATGACTGGAGTGATCTTTATATATAACGCTGATGAAATTGTCGAAGACCTGGATGTTATATTCGACGGAAGAATTCTAAACTTTACGGACAGACAGACATCTTGGGGGTAATCATTGTAATGGGGGTCACATCAATTCTATATACGAAACAACTATAAAAACAGGTATGGTAAGGAAATTGAAATTCATATTGAAAGATATGTACTGTTAGGTTAGGGTCTATAAAACTTTAATTCTACCTATTTCAGAGTAAGCGTGTGAACAATGGGATGTATGCTGAACATCAGATTCTTTGAGATTGGAAATGGCACAAAGAGAGTCAGCCCGCATTATCACTGGTGTATCGCCATATTGAATGTTCAGCTTTATATTCAGAAATGAGCTTTGAAACACTTTCTGACAGGAGGAAAATGAAAACAAACTAAGTCTGATGTACAAAATGGATAATAAATTAACACTTAATTACCTCCTTTCACTTCTATCTCCTAAGGTTGGCGATAATAACAGTTATGGGTTGAGAACAAACAAAAATTACAGAATCCCACATTACAAACTTTCTCTTACTAACTATTTCTTTATACCTTCCACTCTACGAATGAGGAATATCCTGGCCGAAACGATCTTGACCTTCAGTAACAACTTTTAAAAGAATCTGACAAGTGTTTCTCAAAATACCCAGCTTATTATAATTTTGGAGATAGAAAGACTAACGTTTTACATAACAAGTTTAGACATCAATGAAGCCAATGAAGTAACCTTATCAACAGTCCAAATTTCAGCTGAGGAAATCGGTGAGAGAGTGCTTATCATTTCTTCTTCGAAAGTGATAATTATGTTGATTATAGAATAATTATAGAGATTTGAAGTAAATTTGAAGGTTTTATTGTATGGTAGTGAACTGTATGGTTGGAATACAATTTTCAGTATTTTCAGACACGTTTATCATAACATCAAGTCCAGTAAAATGCTTTGATTTAAAGATTCAAATTCTTAACTGTATATTGTATCATCCATTGGTATTGTCCAGGTTCATTGCGCGTTGTTTTGTTTTAATGTCTGTCGATAGAGGGCGCTTCACAAGTTGCAAAATAACAAATCACCCTTTTTTATTTTCTTTTTAAGCTTCTAAAGAAACTATTATATAATTAATGTGCATGCACTTTAAAACTGAAAATGGCCTTGGAGATGAAAATGTCTCGATGAGCATTTAAATAAATGGGCAACTTATCAACGAAACGACCAGAAATGAATAATAGAAAATGCTTCAGGAATCATTATCCCTTATAATCACGTGAACTTTTAAGTTTCGGTAGGTTTGATGGCTAGCCAAAACGAAACAGTTTTAAAAAGCGGATGTCAGACATTTTGTCGACTGACGTAACTAAAGGTTTATAATTTGGTTTGCTACCCGACATGTGACATTTTGACGTGACTAGGTGTGACCGTTCGTGAATGTCTTGATTGACTGACCATTGTTCGAAACAGCTGATGTACTTCAGCGAAGTGTGACTTCACGTGTTGCTGTTCCGGGCGTCACCAGTCCGTCTATTGGATTTATAAGCGGCGGTGGGATGCTTTCATCCCTACTCCTATAGGTAGGGCGCGCTATGACGAGAGTCGATCTACGGGCGAATGGATTTATTTACAGATATTGATGAAACTGTCAGGAATTGTACGAGGGACGTATAGATTAATATCTAACAAGAAATCCACTTGTCAACACTCATAGATAATTATACATCAACACAGGCGGGATAATATTAAAAACAAAGGACAATTGTTTCACGTTGATTGGTGTAAATAATTGTTATTCAAACAAAACGATCAATTATTTGCTGATAAATATATATGTACCTATTTAGCGTTGGATTTGTGACGTCTGCTCACCGTAGGAAGTCGCAGTTGTCACGGAGGATTTGAGCCTGTAGGTGTATATATAACAAGTTGTCCAGAACACGGTACTATAAATCCGGAGCGTGACCAACCGATAGTATTTAAAAAGGTGCTTCTATTTTGGCAACTTAACTTATTTGAAACGTATTTTTTTCCAAACAAGTGACGACCTTAACAGATACCTTGTAATATATGTTTTTACAACCTAAAAAAAGGAAATAGATATCGGTACAAAGAACGCGAGAGACTACTATAAACCTGGATCTTCGTTTAGCTTCTGAAAAGTTTTATAAAAGCTGCAGGAAATACATTTTGCAACCGTTTTACTGAAGGAGTTTTCCAATAACAGAAATTTGAACCGGATAACAAAAAGGTAAGTTAATTACACATATTTTTGTCGTCTATATGTTTTAACAATACAATTGTTTGGTATTATAGATTTGTTTGATGCTAACCTTCTATCTAATTGTTTCTCTTCATACAAGTTTTTTTTTAAATAAAGATTACTGTGTGTCGAACTAACAGTAGTATGACGTCTGTAATCAGCAAATAGCTGATTGGTAATTTGTTGGATAATTAATCTTTAAATTTTAAGTAATTAACACGCGGAAACATGTTTGAGCTGAGCGCCGGTGGCCAGATAACACAACTGGTCAGAACATTCAGAGTTCCGAAGTCGAGGTTCGGACCCCTGACAAGACCTTATATCTCCAATTATATTTGAATGCTAAATTCAAATATTTTTCCTCAATAAATTACGAAACATTTAATTCTATTGAACTCTTAAAATAGTCGTGTTTGATTTCCTATCAATGTAGTAATTAACAAAATTCATATTTACAAGTTTAATTCATGTTTACAAATCAAATTAATATTTGCAAGTTCATATTTAGGCCTAGGACACAATTTTTAGATTTAATCCAAGACTAACCTGTGTAAACGGGGTAAAGTTCTTCGTATTGAAGAATTTAGCGTTATCGTAGTTCACCATAGCAAAACAAAAACCACTAGACCTCTCAAGACATACATGTAAGGTAAACGGTATTTCTTATATTATAGAATTGAAATATGTGGACTAAATAAAATACTCTTACGCATAGGACACTCGCGGTTTTTTTTTTTTTTTTTTTTTTGTATTTTTTCGCGTGTTTTTTTTTTCTGTTTTCAGACAGCTCTTTATCGTCGCTACAGTTCCAATCCTGTTTGAACAAGTCCAAATTAAAAAAAAAAGTTTTGTTTGCATGAGAACCATTGCATTACTTTGATTTATGTGTAAGCACTGTAAGACGTGAAACGTCTGTATCCTAAAACAATACCATAGAAAATCATTTTCTCGAGAAGAGATAACCACGTATTTAACTGCGCTTCAAAATACTTATAGTGTGAATAATGATCAAGTAGAAGGTATGTAATTCCTTGTTCAAGTAGGAGAAATAACCAGGTATATTACCATCCTTATTTCCCTCAAAATGAAGGGCATGCAAATATGTTATATACATGGAAATAAGAATAATATATGAACAGTATATTTTGCAAAGAAATGGCAATCGTGATGTAGGTAGAAGTATGCAAAACTACTTATACATAATAAACACCAGTAATGTATTGCTTGTTAACTGGTACGAATACATCGCGGAATATAGGTACCTTACCTACATGTATATCTGAATAAGACCGAGAAAAAAAAACCCAGATTTTCCTTATATTAACAAGTACGTTGTATTTGCTACATGTCGAAACTTATTTAAATCGCATATATACAAATTGTATTCTTATTCTTTACAATAGTAATAAAAAAGGAAAAAGAAAAAAAGAAAAAAAAAACCGAAAAAAAAAGAAGAATAAAAAGAACTAGCAAAAACGGTTTAAATGTATTTCATAAGCCATGTGGTGTCGCCCACGTTGATATATAGCAAAAAGATGTGTACTCAATACCAAATGTCAATGTCTTGCTATATAAGAGGAATTATCTATACTTGTTCCCTAAAACTAATACAGGACAAGGTTTAACACGCAATAATGTCAATACATTTAAGTGAAGAGGAGATATATGTAGTGATAAAGCAAATCAAATGAAATCCTGGTTCTGTTGTGAATAACCTCCCACTACTAAAGTACTTGTTCCCAATATAAGTGTCTGTCTCAGTTGAAGACTGGTCTGGCACATTATTGGTCCTTCATTGGTAAAACTGTTACGGACAGCTCTAACAGGTGATATTGACGTTCCTAGAACGTACAATGTTATCTACCGACTAGGTTTAACATGTGTACAGTTTGTAGTTGCAGGTAGACCGCATTTATTTATCTAATTTTTTTTTATTGAGGTCCAAAAATGTTTGGCCGCTGGGATCAGAGAAGTGTTCGTGTTAATTTGAACAAAGCTAGTGATTAAGATTTTTGATTTGTTTATTTGTTTTTTTTTTTTTAATTTTTGGTTTGTTTCAACAATTATCAGTATTCTTGACTGAAATGCACAATACATGCACACAGGGTTGTCCACTTCAACCTTCTGCAAAGATTAGGATGAAAATGGCCATACGTATAGTATACAGTGTAACAAAGCCTGCTGACAACTATTGTACGGGTATTCAGACACGCGACATTCACATCACTACGACAGGAATTCTACATTGTAGATAAATGTCTTGCAGGTTAATATAAAACATGTTCATCTTTATATCATACGAATTTTACATGGATATTAATATTTTAATTTTATCTATATACAATGTATGTGAATATTTTTCATTCGTGTCTCGCAATTTTTGAAACATTAAACTGTACGGATATTATGTTACTGTATACTCTTAAGCTGTTAATAATATCAAACGAAATAAATACCAGATAGTATCCCACATGTATTTGTTGACGATAAACTAGCTTGACAGTTTCTGTAAAAATCCCACATTCTAAGAGTACGAATCAGGAGTCAAACCCTGGTTGGGCATAATCTGTTGTAAAAAAACTCCCCAGCTGTTTGTATGTATATACGACTATTAATTCGAGCAGAAATTGAAAATTATGTTAATGATGATTTTCTGCTAACGAATGAAACATTATAATGTAAAAAAAAAAAAAAAAAAAAATACCGTTAATACCGATAATGATTAATTGTATCAGATTGATCAAATCGGATGGTACATTAAGCGTACCCGTCTGTATTTGACATTAGGTTAGGCCTAACTTGCATATTTGACAACGGTATGACATTGGTCGAGGCCTATTTTGTATATTTGACATTGGCGAGACCTATTTTGTATATTTGACATTGGTCGAGGCCTATTTTGTAAATTTGACATTGGTCGAGGCCTATTTTGTATATTTGACATTGGTCGAGACCTATTTTGTATATTTGACATTGGTCGAGACCTATTTTGTATATTTGACATTGGTCGAGGCCTATTTTGTATATTTGACATTGGTCGAGACCTATTTTGTATATTTGACATTGGTCGAGACCTATTTTGTATATTTGACATTGGTCGAGGCCTATTTTGTATATTTGACATTGGTCGAGGCCTATTTTGTATATTTGACATTGGTCGAGACCTGTTTTGTAAATTTGACATTGGTTTGACTTTGGTCGAGGCCTATTTTGTATATTTGACATTGGTCGAGGCCTATTTTGTATATTTGACATTGGTTTGTCCTTGGTCGAGGCCTATTTTGTATATTTGACATTGGTCGAGGCCTATTTTATATTTTTGACATGGGTCGAGGCGGCCCATTTTGTATATTTGACATTGGTTTGTCCTTGGTCGAGGCCTATTTCGTATATTTGACATTGATCGAGACCTATTTTGTATATTTGACATTGGTCGAGGCCTATTTTGTAAATTTGACTTTGGTCGACACCTAATTTGTATATTTGACATTGGTCGACACCTAATTTGTATATTTGACATTGGTCGAGGCCTATTTTGTATATTTGACATTGGTCGAGGCCTATTTTGTATATTTGACATTGATCGAGACCTATTTTGTATATTTGACATTGGTCGAGGCCTATTTTGTATATTTGACATTGGTCGAGGCCTATTTTGTATATTTGACATTGATCGAGACCTATTTTGTATATTTGACTTTGGTCGAGGCCTATTTTGTATATTTGACATTGGTCGAGGCCTATTTTGTATATTTGACATTGATCGAGACCTATTTTGTATATTTGACATTGGTCGAGGCCTATTTTGTATATTTGACATTGGTCGAGGCCTATTTTGTATATTTGACATTGGTCGAGGCCTGTTTCGTATATTTGACATTGGTCGACACCTAATTTGTATATTTGACATTGGTCGACACCTAATTTGTATATTTGACATTGGTCGAGGCCTATTTTGTATATTTGACATTGGTCGAGGCCTATTTTGTATATTTGACATTGGTCGACACCTAATTTGTATATTTGACTTTGGTCGAGGCCTATTTTGTATATTTGACATTGGTCGAGGCCTATTTTGTATATTTGACATTGATCGAGACCTATTTTGTATATTTGACATTGGTCGAGGCCTATTTTGTATATTTGACATTGGTCGAGGCCTATTTTGTATATTTGACATTGGTCGAGGCCTGTTTTGTATATTTGACATTGGTTTGACTTTGGTCCAGGCTTATTTCGTATATTTGACATTGGTCCAGGCCTATTTTGTATGCATTGTATATTGCATTGATCGATGCCTATTTTGTGAAGTTTACATGGGTTTGGAAATGTTCTGTATTTTTTTAATTGGTCGAGGCCCATTTTGTATATTTGACATTGATCGAGACCTATTTTGTATATTTGACATTGGTCGAGGCCCATTTTGTATATTTGACATTGATCGAGACCTATTTTGTATATTTGACATTGGTCGAGGCCTATTTTGTATATTTGACATTGGTCGAGGCCTATTTTGTATATTTGACATTGGTCGACACCTATTTTGTATATTTGACATTGGTCGAGGCCTATTTCGTATATTTGACATTGGTCGAGGCCTATTTTGTATATTTGACATTGGTCGAGGCCTATTTTGTATATTTGACATTGGTCGACACCTAATTTGTATATTTGACTTTGGTCGAGGCCTATTTCGTATATTTGACATTGGTCGAGGCCTATTTTGTATATTTGACATTGGTCGAGGCCTATTTTGTATATTTGACATTGGTCGACACCTATTTTGTATATTTGACATTGGTCGAGGCCTATTTCGTATATTTGACATTGGTCGAGGCCTATTTCGTATATTTGACATTGGTCGAGGCCTATTTTGTAAATTTGACATTGGTCGAGACTTATTTTGTAAATTTGACATTGGTCGAGGCCTATTTTGTAAATTTGACATTGGTCGAGACTTATTTTGTAAATTTGACATTGGTCGAGACTTATTTTGTAAATTTGACATTGGTCGAGGCCTATTTTGTATATTTGACATTGGTCGAGGCCTATTTTGTATATTTGACATTGGTCGAGGCCTATTTCGTATATTTGACATTGGTCGAGGCCTATTTCGTATATTTGACATTGGTCGAGGCCTATTTTGTAAATTTGACATTGGTCGAGACTTATTTTGTAAATTTGACATTGGTCGAGACTTATTTTGTAAATTTGACATTGGTCGAGGCCTATTTCGTATATTTGACATTGGTCGAGGCCTATTTCGTATATTTGACATTGGTCGAGGCCTATTTTGTAAATTTGACATTGGTCGAGGCCCATTTTGTATATTTGACATTGGTTTGACTTTGGTCGAGGCCTATTTCGTATATTTGACATTGGTCGAGACTTATTTTGTAAATTTGACATTGGTCGAGGCCTATTTTGTATATTTGACATTGGTTTGTCCTTGATCGAGGCCTGTTTTGTATATTTGACATTGGTCGAGACCTATTTTGTATATTTGACATGGGTCGAGGCCTATTTTGTATATTTGACATTGGTTTGACTTTGGTCCAGGCTTATTTCGTATATTTGACATTGGTCCAGGCCTATATTGTATGCATTGTATATTGCATTGATCGATGCCTATTTTGTGAAGTTTACATGGGTTTGGAAATGTTCTGTATTTTTTTAATTGGTCGAGGCCCATTTTGTATATTTGACATTGATCGAGACCTATTTTGTATATTTGACATTGGTCGAGGCCCATTTTGTATATTTGACTTTGGTCGAGGCCTATTTTGTATATTTGACTTTGGTCGAGGCCTATTTCGTATATTTGACATTAGTCGAGGCCTATTTTGTATACTTGACATGGGTCGAGACCTGTTTTGTATATCACATGGGTTTGGGTCTGTTCTGTATATTTGACATTGGTCGAGACCTATTTTGTATATTTGACATTGGTTTGACTTTGGTCGAGGCCTAATTTGTATATTTGACATTGGTTTGACTTTGGTCTAGGCTTATTTCGTATATTTGACATTGATCGATGCCTATTTTGTGAAGTTTACATGGGTTTGGAAATGTTCTGTATTTTTTTACATTGGTCGAGGCCCATTTTGTATATTTGACATTGATCGAGACCTATTTTGTATATTTGACATTGGTCGAGGCCTATTTTGTATATTTGACATTGGTCGAGGCCTATTTTGTATATTTGACATTGGTCGAGGCCCATTTTGTAAATTTGACTTTGGTCGAGGCCTATTTTGTATATTTGACTTTGGTCGAGGCCTATTTCGTATATTTGACATTGGTCGAGGACATCATACATCTGTTTTGTCCTAAGACTCATCAGTGATGCTAAGGACATTATACAGCTTTTTCGTCCTTCTGGGACTTGTCAGTGATGTCAGGGACATCATACATCTGTTTTGTCCTAAGACTCGTCAGCGATGTTAGGGACATCATACAGCTGTTTTGTCCTAAGACTCGTCAGTGATGTTAGGGGCATCATACAGCTGTTTAGTCCTTCTAGGACTCGTCAGTGATGTTAGGGACATCATACATATGTTTAGTCCTAAGACTCGTCAGTGATGTTAGGGACATCATACAGCTGTTTCGTCCTAAGACTCGTCAGTGATGTTAGGGACATCATACATCTGTGTTGTCCTAAGACTCGTCAGGGATGTTAGGGACATCATACATCTGTGTTGTCCTAAGACTCGTCAGGGATGTTAGGGACATCATACATCTGTGTTGTCCTAAGACTCGTCAGGGATGTTAGGGACATCATACATCTGTATTGTCCTTCTAGGACTCATCAGTGATGCTAGGGACATTATACAGCTTTTTCGTCCTTCTGGGACTTGTCAGTGATGTCAGGGACATCATACATCTGTTTTGTCCTAAGACTCGTCAGTGATGTTAGGGAAATCATACAGCTGTTTTGTCCTAAGACTCGTCAGTGATGTTAGGGACATCATACAGCTGTTTAGTCCTTCTAGGACTCGTCAGTGATGTTAGGGACATCATACATCTGTGTTGTCCTAAGACTCGTCAGTGATTTTAGGGACATCATACATCTGTGTTGTCCTCAAACTCGTCAGTGATGTTAGGAACATCATACATCTGTTTCGTCCTAAGACTCGTCAGTGATGTTAGGGAAATCATACAGCTGTTTTGTCCTAAGACTCGTCAGTGATGTTAGGGACATCATACATCTGTATTGTCCTTCTAGGACTCATCAGTGATGCTAGGGACATCATACAGCTTTTTCGTCCTTCTGTGACTTGTCAGTGATGTCAGGGACATGATACAATTATTGCGTCCGTTTATGACTGGCCAGCGCTGCTAAAGGCCTAAAGTGCTGATACTTAGAGGGCGACAAGTATAAGTCGAAGGAAATGCCAAAATGTAGATAGGGAGGTCCAACAGCCCCGATAATTCAGTTTACAATTTTCTGTATTGAATTTCATCAAGCTAAGACCACCGAAAAACAGCGATTTCGGTTGAATTATTATCTTTTTCACACTCTTTCTCATTTGCCTTTGTTAACTTATAGTGATGAAATTAATCTTTACATCAAGCATGGGGCTATTGCAGATTACGTCATTTACAAAGTATAAAATATCCAATCCCACATATGCTGTAATATATCACTCGATATTGAAACTGATTATGGCGACGACAATAACAATTACGACAGTTACGCATTGCGTCATGAATGTAATACCCTGTAGGTAACATTCAAAATATTATTGGCGAGAAATCTGGACGAAGGTGACGAAGATGGGGATGACGTCATCCACCCACGTGTACCGTTTTACTACACCATTTTATCAATACTAGAAGGAACACATGTTTTTCTTTCTGGTTGTGCGTAATGACCTTTTAAGTCGCGTGCCTTCTAACTCATTTGTCCGATGATACTTTCACTTTAATACGTGATTATTTTACCTATATTAACTTACATGACTCGTCCTATACTTATCCATTAATATCAATATATGTCCGTCCTCTCCATACCAAATAAAACTTGGTGGGGCGAGGAGAGAAAACGTCTGTGGAATGTCACTGGGCGGTGTTAAATACTACTACATGTAGTTGTGGGGATCCCTAAAGATTAGACTGTGATTTAATTAACCCTTTTCACTGAGGTTACAATGGAGGGACAGAGCATACTGTTCCCACATTTCAACGCCATTTTTTCATTTCTTTCCTTTCCTGGCTCTTCCTTTTCTATGATTTGTTTCCTTGTCACCCATCCAGATATGACCCTGACTGTTACTGACTTTTTAGCACCCATCCAGATAAGACCCTGACTGTTAGTGACTTTTTAGCACCCATCCAGATATGACCCTGACTGATACTGACTTTTTAGCACCCATCCAGATATGACCCTGACTGATAGTGGCTTTAAGCACCCATCCAGATATGACCCTGACTGTTAGTGACTTTTTAGCACCCATCCAGATATGACCCTGACTGCTAGTGGCTTTTTAGCACCCATCCAGATAAGACCCTGACTGATAGTGATTTTTAGCACCCATCCAGATATGACCCTGACTGCTAGTGGCTTTTAGCACCCATCCAGATAAGACCCTGACTGATAGTGATTTTTAGCACCCATCCAGATATGACGCTGACTGCTAGTGGCTTTTTAGCACCCAGCCAGATAAGACCCTGACTGCTAGTGATTTTAAGCACCCATTCAGATATGACCCTGATTGTTAGTGACTTTTTAGCACCCATCTAGATATGACCCTGAGTGTTGCTGAGTTGTGGCACCATCCCGATATGCCTCTGACTGTTGCTGAGTTGTGGCACCATCCCGATATGCCTCTGACTGTTGCTGAGTTGTGGCACCATCCCGATATGACCCTGATTGTTGTTGAGTTGTGGCATCATCCCGATATGTCCCTGACTGTTGCCGAGTTGTGGCACCATCCCGATATGCCTCTGACTGTTGGTGAGTTGTGGCACCATCCCGATATGCCTCTGACTGTTGGTGAGTTGTGGCACCATCCCGATATGTCGCTGACGGTTGGTGAGTTGTGGCACCATCCCGATATGTCCCTGACTGTTGGTGAGTTGTGGCACCATCCCGATATGTCCCTGACTGTTGCCGAGTTGTGGCACCATCCCGATATGTCCCTGACTGTTGGTGAGTTGTGGCACCATCCCGATATGTCCCTGACTGTTGCCGAGTTGTGGCACCATCCCGATATGACCCTGACTGTTGGTGAGTTGTGGCACCATCCCGATATGTCCCTGACTGTTGCCGAGTTGTGGCACCATCCCGATATGTCCCTGACTATTGCTGAGTTGTGGCACCATCCCGATATGTCCCTGACTGTTGGTGAGTTGTGGCACCATCCCGATATGTCCCTGACTGTTGGTGAGTTGTGGCACCATCCCGATATGTCCCTGACTGTTGGCGAGTTGTGGCACCATCCCGATATGTCCCTGACTGTTGGTGAGTTGTGGCACCATCCCGATATATTTACCATTGTATGGCACTGCCACTATATAACCCTACCAATTCAGTTGCGAGTTCACCAGCTTATGAACTGCCAACTGAAATTTGAATTTGAAAATTTCAAAAAAAAATCGCACGACAAATAAAAAATCGCAGATGGTAAATATAAGCATTGAACGGCTTTCAGTTGGCATTCATAGTCATTATGAATGCCAACTGAAAGCCGTTCAATGCTTAAATGACCCTGACTGTTGCCGAGTTGTGACACCATCCCGATATGTCCCTGACTGTTGGTGAGTTGTGACACCATCCCGATATGTCCCTGACAGTTAATGTCTCCTTACATCTTCATATTAACCTGAGTATTGCGAGGACGTTTAATGATTCACCCACTAATGTGAATGTCTAATTACCTATCCCGTACAAAACCTGCTGCCGTGTACAACTGTTTAACCATCAGAAACGCTATTATTTCGCTATTATATTACGAAAATAACATTTTACCTATAGAAAATAGCCTATTTGTTTAATAAATAACGATAATATCTTCCCCTGTGAGATAAGCACAGACAATCAAACATTTAATTACTTCTCTCGCTTAGATTCCAGTTGACACAGCGTGTCAATCCACTGACTGACTTCGTCTATAGGGGGCGTGCCAGTAGTGTATACCGTACAGAACAAATGTTTGTAAATGGAACTACTCATAGAAACGCTTGTAAACAATACCTACCCATACGGAACTGTATCGGAGACTGGTCATCTCATACACCCGCTCGGTCAATGTGAGGCCATTTATTACGGGCGTAATAACATCTACCGTGATGGACAAATCACCAAGTGATGGTCAAAATATCGACAAACGATCAGGACCGTCAGCAAGTGTTGTCAAGGACAGGAAGTATTTATGTCCACTGGACACGCTCAAGTCTGGACATACGATTGGACTGACCAAACCACTTTCTTGAGTCGAAATATCCCAAACAGAATACTGACATGATAACGAATCTATAATTCCAACTCAAAATTGATAAACCCATGGACAACATTTAAACCGGGGTTTATTTGTATGAAGACGCTTTAAAGCGTACTTGAAGGAGAATAAGACAAGTGATATGGTTAATCACAGTATAACAATGATTTTAAAATCATGATTAAATCGTTACTGGTTTAATTAACTTAATAAAATTTCATGAAACAAAAGCATTTACTAGTCTCTTCCTATTTGAAGGAATACATACACTCAGGTTTTCAAATTAAGGAGAAATAAGATTAATTAAGCTAATCACCTTTTGAATAAACTGGGCCCAGGCGCTCTAGGACGGACATTTTCGCGATTTTCGGAAAAATCACAACAAACGGAAACCAGCTATACTTCAGTGATGTGATGTTACAAACCGCAAGTTAATATATACAAATGTAGGAATATCAGCTGCTGCGGCCGCGCGTCACCTTCCAATGACAATAGTCAAGTTATATTTATCATTGGGTATATTTGTCCAGGAAATGTTAAAGGTAAAACTATCTATACTTTCTTTAAATACAATCACCCACAATTAGTTACTTCGTAAGGTCGATTAACGATACATACGTCTGGCACGTGAATCACTTAAATGTCCTGTTTGACCAGTGTCCTTCTCAATAAGGTGTATTCAATGGTCAGCTATAATATAAACAGATTTACCTCACAATTGGGCGTCAATGTATCATGGATTAAGGTTAGTGATGTACACGTAAATGCCAATTCATTGACACACTTTCGTATTTTTGAACAGTTTCATGATGGGAGATGCAATGCATACGTCATTTGGTGACCGATATAATGTTTTAGGTTTGACGACATTGTGACGTATACGTTCGGTGACCTAGATACTGGTTCAGATGTGACGACATTGTGACGTATACGTTTGATGACCGAGATACTGGTTCAGATGTGACGACATCATGACGTATACGTTTGGTGACCGAGATACTGGTTCAGATGTGACGACATCATGACGTATACGTTTGATGACCGAGATACTGGTTCAGATGTGACGACATCATGACGTATACGTTTGGTGACCGAGATACTGGTTCAGATGTGACGACATCATGACGTATACGTTTGGTGACCGAGATACTGGTTCAGATGTGACGACATCATGACGTATACGTTAACGTTTGGTGACCGAGATACTGGTTCAGATGTGACGACATCATGACGTATACGTTTGATGACCGAGATACTGGTTCACATGTGACGACATCATGACGTATACGTTTGGTGACCGAGATACTGTTTCAGATGTCACGACATCGTGACGTATACGTTTGATGACCGATATACTGGTTCAGATATGACGACATCATGAGTATACGTTTTATATTTTCCTTTCTACATATGTTGGTGAATCTAATTTTATGCATTTACGTTGAAATAAGACTTAACTTAGTATAATTAGATTTCACGCCGTTCCATTTACAAAACTGCAGCATATCACAATTACTGATTTTACTTAACTGTCTCTTTGTATGAGAGAAATATGAAATGTACATGTAGTCATTGCTTTACATAATATCTACGTTTTTGAAGTTAACCTCTTCTCAATACCAAACATAAGTCCATTCTACTTGTTACGGATATCATTGTTTTGCGTTAGACATGCTGATAGCACGTGATGGCTCGGCGGTTTGGCGTTTTGTTTATTTTCATCATTTGTATAGCTTAATAACTGGATGCGACGTTTCCTTAACATTCATTAAATATGTGTCAATCTATTTTCTTTTTTGAAACGTAAACGCAGGTCTAGATATGGAATCAGCCGTCTCCCTGGTGCTGACACTCGACTCCTAGACCATTATTACACTTAGTTACGAACAACAAAGGGTCTGTCATCTTCCTTGGATGAGAAGTTACGATCCGTTATTGAGATGGGTGTGGCTTCAGGAAGTATGGTTAGCTTCAAAGATAAACGTAACACCAGCGATAGCGTATAATTATCAAATATACTAGGTTTTAAACATGTAATGGGGATATCTTATTCAGGTCAAATTTTGAGTTGGTATGCATGAATATGCTTGAATTTGGTATGGTATTTATATAAAGCAAAGAAAATATTCATGCAGAAAGATTAAAGAATAGCGTTCAAGCTTGTCATGCTCTGAGTACTAGATAAAATGTCTTTTGTTATATACGTTCATCTTCCCTAGTGATCGCCATCTTGCCTTGTATTGAACGGATATTTTAGTAATATACAATTGATTACATATAAACGTTCAAGCCCCCGGGGACGAAGTGAAGAACAGAAAGCACATATGATAGTCTAAGATCGTGGAATGTGGTTACCACGTGTAGTATATATACATGTATGTCCTGTATAGATTCTATGTTTTAATGTCTCATACCTCACATGTTAAATCGGACTATCCTAAAAAAGATAAACGATTAACTATGTCCTGTTAGCTGTCCAGAAACTAGAGAATATAACTTTTATATTATAAATAGCATGTGTAAAGAAGGCACTTTAGAGGATTATACAATGATCTGACTCAAGAGAGCAAAGTTATAGAAGTTGATAGTCGGAGGGAACACTAGTGGTGACTGGATAGTGGGACAGTCAGATTAGTGGTGACTGGATAATAGGACAGTCAGATTAGTGGTGACTGGATAATGGGACAGTCAGATTAGTGGTGACTGGATGGTGGGACAGTCAGATTAGTGGTGACTGGAAAGTGGGACAGTCAGATTAGTGGTGACTGGATAGTGGGACAGTCAGATTAGTGGTGACTAGATAGTGGGACATTCAGATTAGTGGTGACTGGATAGAAGACAACCAGATATGTGGTGACTGGATAGTGGGACAGTCAGATTAGTGGTGACTGGATAGTGGGACAGTCAGATTAGTGGTGACTGGATAGTGGGACAGTCAGATTAGTGGTGACTGGATAGTGGGACAATCAGATTAGTGGTGACTGGATAGAAGACAACCAGATATGTGGTGACTGGATAGTGGGACAGTCAGATTAGTGGTGACTGGATAGTCGGACATTCAGATTAGTGGTGACTGGATAGTCGGACATTCAGATTAGTGGTGACTGGATAGTGGGACAGTCAGATTAGTGATGACAGGATAGTGGGACAGTCAGATTAGTGGTGACTGGATAGTGGGACAGTCAGATTAGTGGTGACTGGATAGTGGGACAGTCAGATTAGTGGTGACTGGATAATGGGACAGTCAGATTAGTGGTGACTGGATGGTGGGACAGTCAGATTAGTGGTGACTGGATAGTAGGGACAGTCAGATTAGTGGTGACTGGATGGTGGGACAGTCAGATTAGTGGTGACTGGATAGTGGGACAACCAGATTAGTGGTGACTGGATAGAAGGACACCAGATATGTGGTGACTGGATAGTGGGACAACCAGATTAGTGGTGACTGGATAGAAGGACACCAGATATGTGGTGACTGGATAGTGGAACAGTCAGATTAGTGGTGAATGGATAATGGGACAGTCAGATTAGTGGTGACTGGATAGTGGGGCAGTCAGATTAGTGGTGACTGGATAGTGGGACAGTCAGATTAGTGTTGACTGGATAGTGGGACAGTAAGATTAGTGGTGACCGGATAGTAGGACAACTAGATTAGTGGTGACTGGATAGTGGGACAACCAGATTAGTGGTGACTTGATAGTGGGACAGTCAGATTAGTGGTGACTGGATAGTGGGGCGACCAGATTAGTGGTGACTAGATAGTGGGACACCCTATTAGTGGTGACCGGATAGTAGGACAACTAGATTAGTGGTGACTGGATAGTGGGACAGTCAGATTAGTGGTGACAGGATAGTGGGACATTCAGATTAGTGGTGACTGGATAGTGGGACAAAGTGGATAGTTTAACAAACATATCAATGTTTGATGGATAGTGGGTCAATCAG
Source organism: Pecten maximus (assembly GCF_902652985.1). NCBI lineage: Eukaryota > Metazoa > Mollusca > Bivalvia > Pectinida > Pectinidae > Pecten > Pecten maximus. Next base: position 14,803,094 of record NC_047033.1, on the reverse strand, counting down.
CCGTAAAGTTCGTTTTTTAGATGTCCTAGCACGGCTTATTCTGAGGTTAACCGATACATCATAAATGTGGAGTAAGCAGGATTATCTTTATGAAATATGAGGACACAGTCCATTAGGGAAACCAAAGCCGGACAGGCATGCATCAAGTTGGGAGGAGACGGGTAATTGAGTTTGGCTATTGTCACCATGCCCGCGAAAATCAATTTCACTTCTATCGTTGGATGTCAATAGTTATCCTAAAGGCCATAAATACTGATGTCTTTTAAACTCGCGTCGTTGTCATAAACACCAAGACGTTTTGGACATTCATCCTGAAATTCATATGGTCTCAATCCTCAATAAACCTCAGAAAATAATATGTATCTTAACACAACCTGTTAATTGTGTCGCTAATGCAGTATACACGAATGCCAGTGACAATAATGACTATGAGCGATAGGTAAAAAGTAAAAAAAACTCGTACACTGCTAATGTACGCGGCTATTCAATTTATCGTTTTCACAAACTAGTCAAGTTCCTGGCTTTTTAAATTCGCCTTTCACCAAATTAGACAAGCTAGTGGTTCTTAAAACTGCGCTTTCATCAACTAGACAAATTCGTTCACATCTACCTAATTTCGTGTTTACAAGTAAAAGAAACAGTTTCCTGCTCAATAACTAATTTCTCGGTATTAATTTTTGCGGAATTAATGCTCCCGCTAAAAGTACGAAAATCATCACCTCACTAATAGATATAAGCAGGTTTACAGCAACGATGACTTTGCAATTGTATTGCGATTATTTACATTCATATTAATAAAGGGGACAGATGCCAAAATTCTTTGACGATTCTGAAACAATTTCAGATAGCACCGAAGACAGGCATTTAAAAGTGAGCTATTTTTGTAAAAAGTTGTTAAATAAAAAGCATTTAAATAATTCAATATTAAGTTTGTAGATGATTCGTTTAAATGGGTAGAACATAAACATTGTAAAGTAATTAAATAAGAAACACAGATTATCAGGTTAAAAGGGGTATGCATACACGTTGTTTTTTTCGGCAGTTATTATTTTGAACATTGTATACTTGGGACAGGAAATTACCCTAAGCTACAGAGCATTGTATAGCATTGTATTGTCCCCTCCCTGAAAATCGTTTTGAGAATATGACTTAATCTGAATCAGATCTAGATTTGTATGGCGAATGCCGTCGATAAAGCTAAAGATGCTAACAATTTCCGGAACACCTGGTCTGATCATACCTGTACCTTTTCAAGTGTATCAATTCAAATCTATATGTTTTGCTAGTATCTGACCCTCGTTTATCGATTTTGAGTTAGAATTACAGTTTCGTTATCATGTCAATAGTCAGTAGAGACAAGACATTAAGTCTTATAAACATACTAACATTCCTTATCAGGAAATATCGAGGAAAAGTTCACGTTTGATCACTCTAAAAGAGTCCCAGAGGTAGGATTACTCCACGCTGTCTGGTAACCAAGTTTACGCGAAGTAGAGGCTTCAATAAAATGGCGGAAACTGTTCACGAGAGATAAATAGCACGTGATGGCACTGTAGGTGTGTAAAAGTCAGGGCAATATACGGTGGTAATGTTCCGGTATAATCTTAATAAACATTGTACTTTCTTCTGTTCAAACATCCCAGTAGATGGGCCAATATACCAAATGTGACTGAACATAAATAAGGAAATATTAACATGCCCGACATACGAACTGACAGTTGAGAATATGCACATGCATACATTTGTATGTAGGTATAGAAAAATGGCATACTGCACTTATGAACATAATAAATACCAATTTATACCACAGGGACTTGAGAATGTGTTACAGTCTAACCCCAAAAGTCTCACAAGGTACTATACACACTAGGGCACCAAATACATGTAGACTGTAACACATTGTCAAGTATGGGAATAGGGAATAGGGAATATGACATCTCTTAATGAGATCATGATAGATAGGTAGCCAGAGTTTCCTCTAGCCCCGACACCATCTATACTATGGCCCTAACACCATGTCTGGTGAAGGGCCAGGGCCAATTACTATATGAAAACGTTTGGTGTTGTAAAGATTTTGGTGCGGATAAAATAAAATCGGGCATGACATATCACCTGTACCTTACATATAAACGGATAAATGAGATATTAATTTACCCCCAAACACCCATTTGTTCCCATATCGATGCTAAATTCCGTTCGTGCAGACCCTCGCTGTACGCTAGTCAAAACGTCACCCATATATTTCAAATTATATAGGTCACGGTCGGCCAATCACTTAGCGGAGCACGATCGAGCGAAAATGGAAAACAAAAGACATCTATTTCTTGAAGCCTACCGATTATATTATGTAAAAAATATATTCTTGCATTTAGTTTAACAGTTTCTGGGAAATAATTAGCTTTTTTTTTTATTCAATCAATATAAGAAGAAAAACAAAATAAATGATGTTTGGTCTTTCGATCCATTGCGTTCCGATTTGGGTGGTTAGTTGCGCTGTCACTTACAAAATGGCGGATCAACAGGGTGAAAATTTGAGCAGGGGTAAGTGAGGAGCTACAAGGACGGAATAAACCATCGAAATGGGCCTCGAGGAGTTTTTTTTCTGGATAAATATTTCCTTCAAGTACATCTATAGCGAATATCGAGATATCGAGAGCCTCTGGGTTTCTGATTTAAATTTGACGTATACATACTTAGTTGTATCATCGGTTACTCTTTTGTAAGCTAAGGCCAGGAATACTTAATTCGTTCTGTATATTTGACGGAGACCTATAATGTTTAAAGAGTTTGTGTGATAAATATGGCATTTTCTGTTAAAGAAGATGAAAAACTGAAACAAATATGGTAATATCTAAAATATAATTCTTATTACGTACCTGACTAAGCTTTGAATTCCACAGTATATCTCGATTCATACACTAGTTTAATACTTATTCTTATGTTTCATTTTTTATTATTTTGGTTTAAAACAGCATAGAATAACAAACATACGTACAAATCTCAAGCAACCAAAGTTTCAAATTACAAGACTGCAGAACGAAGTTCAACGCAGAGAGCGTTAGAAAGAAAAGACCTATCATGTATTCAATTAATCCAATTTTACTTTTTAGAAAATCGATATGATCAGGAAAGTTAAAGGTGTAATTATCTGTGGAAAATGCACGTTCCTATTATAACACCGTTATTAACTGTAAGCTAAGAACGTAGACTTAGCGTATATGGTTTTGTGTCAAGAATTTAACAACCGGAAAGACATGTCTAAATTTAAAACCAAAAACGATTTCCGGTAAGATTAATTACGGCTTGTGTAGCTGATCGGCGCCGGAGACGGGCGTCAGGAACTAATTGTAGCTAATTGTCTTATCAAAGGAACGAAGCGCTCTATTATCGCATCTAAACTCATCGGAACAGTAGATATATATATATATATATATACTCGGAAAAGGGAAGGATATTCAACTTTCTTGCTGCGTGAGGTTTGTATAAGGATCAGAAATTGATTAAATTTATTAACCGCGAACTTCATAATTCGGATGATAAAAAGTATGCAGCCTCTGATATTTATCGGGTGTCTTTGAACTTTTCAACACAAAGCAATTAATGTCCTGGCTGTTTGTGTGTATCGGTAGCTCAGCGTCATCATTCCGACATTGCAATACTTGCTTAACTTTCATTTATCTATCTCAGATGGTAAGATATGAAGACAACATCGTATTTCTAAATCTGTGTGTCCCATAACTTTTTACAATAATTTCTAATTAGTGAATATTCCATCATAACGTACACTAATTAGTGAATATCCCATCATACCTCACGCTAATTAAAGAATACCCCATCATACCTCACGCTAATTAAAGAATACCCCATCATACCTCACGCTAATTAAAGAATACCCCATCATACCTCACGCTAATTAAAGAATACCCCATCATACCTCACGCTAATTAAAGAATACCCCATCAAAGCTTACACTAATTAGAGAATATCCCATCATACCTCACACTTATTAGAAAATATCCCATCATACCTCACACTAATTATAATATATTCCATCATACCACCCACTAATTAGAATATATCCCATCATACCTCACACTTATTAGAGAATATCCCATCAAATCTCACACTAAATAGAGAATATCCCATCATACCTCACATTAATTAGAGAATATCCCATCATACCTCACACTAATTAGAGAATATTCCATCATACCTCACACTAAATAAAGAATATCCCATCATACCTCACACTAATTAGAAAATATCCCATCATACCTCACACTAATTAGAGAAAATCCCATCATACCTCCCACTAATTAGACATATCCCATCATACCTCACACTAAATAAAGAATATCCCATCATACCTCTTACTAATTAGAAAATATCCCATCATACCTAACACTAATTAGAAATATCTCATCATACCTCACACTAATTAGACATATCCCATCATACCTCACACTAATTAGAGAATATCCCATCATACCTCACACTAAATAGAGAATATCCCATCATACCTCACACTAATTAGAGAATATTCCATCATACCTCACACTAATTAGAGAATATCCCATCAAATCTCACACTAATTAGAGAATATCCCATAATTCCTTATACCCATATCTAACTTCTTCTCGCTCTAATCATTCATTCTCGTGCATGAAAAAAATGATGATCTAACCAATAAAGAAGTGTCATTTATATTATTATATAACATAAGACCACTTAGGGAATCCCATAATTCATCACACACCTTAAGGATATCCCATAATTCATCACACACCTTAAGGATATCCCATAATTCATCACACCATTTAAGAATATCCCATAATTCATCACACACCTTAAGGATATCCCATAATTTATCACACACCTTAATGATATCCCATAATTTATCACACACCTTAATGATATCCCATAATTCATCTCACTACTTAAGGATATCCCATAATTCATCACATTATTTAAGGATATCCCATAATTCATCACACTACTTAAGGATATCCCATAATCCATCGTACTACTTAAGAGTATCCCATAATTCATTTCACTATTAAGGATATCCCATAATTCATCTCACTATTAATGATATCCCATAATTCATCTCACTTCTTAAGGGTATCCCATAATTCATCACACTACTTAAGGATATCCCATAATTCATCACACTACTTAAGGATATCCCATAATTCATCTCACTATTAAGGATATCCCATAATTCATCTCACTATTAAGGATATCCCATAATTCATCTCACTATTAAGGATATCCCATAATTCATCTCACTATTAAGGATATCCCATAATTTATCGCATTGCTTTATGATATCCCATAATTCATCACATTATTTAAGGATATCCCATAATTCAACACACCACTTAAGGATATCCCATAATCCATCGCACTACTTAAGGATATCCCATTATTCATCTCACTATTAAGGATATCCCATAATTCATCTCACTATTAAGGATATCCCATAATTCATCTCACTATAAAGGATATCCCATAATTCATCTCACTATTAAGGATATCCCATAATTCATCTCACTATTAAGGATATCCCATAATTCACCACACTACTTAAAAGTATATCCCATAATTCAATCTCTTCTCAAGGATATACCATAATTCATCACACACCTTAAGGATATACCATAATTGATCGTACTACTTAAGGATATCCCATAACTCATCTCACTACTTAAGGATATACCATAATTCATCACACACCTTAAGGATATACCATAATTGATCGTACTACTTAAGGATATCCCATAACTCATCTCACTACTTAAGGATATCCCATAACTCATCTCACTACTTAAGGATATCTGATCATTCAACACTGCCACCTTGATAGTATCCTATAATACGAGACACAGCCTTTAGGATATCCTACATTTACTCACACTCCTCTAAGGATATCACTTTGATATCATGTTTTCCCGTGTACAATAAGGTAAAGTTTCGTGAATAGGTTATATAGTTCCTTTACTCTGAAATCCTAAATATTGACAAGCGGACGGACTGATTTATTTGACATGTTTTTCGAACTTATGAAACGCCAAGAAGCAAAATAATACAAATCGATATCTAGAAATAATATTTTACATTTGTCGCCATACGATATCACTAGAGACGTCAGTACCAGGTGTCAGCGTTCTGTTGAGTGTTACTGATACCCTGTTGAGTGTCATTAGGCCACAGCCTCTCCGCCTAGTGTACGTATAACACTGTTAGCTAGTTAGCATTGCACACCCATTCGCGTAATTATTAAGGTCGTGTGCAAGAACTCATGATCAGCAAACCGGCGCGACGTCAGTGAGTCGACGTCTGTATCTAAATAAGGTATAAACCGTTTTAGTTTATTTAATTATGAAGTAAAACATGTAAATATGATTGAATTAACTAACTACTTGGGAGGTTTTCGCTCTAATTATTTCTCGTGCACGAAAAAAAACACGATCTAACCAATAAAGAAATGTCATTTGTATTATTATATAAAGTCATAAAAAAGTAAAGCTATTTTTGCAGGTCTTGATTTAAAAACTAGTCTGTATGGGGCCATTATTTTGTACGTGGAATAAAGACTGAGCCTCGTAAGGAGGCAGATATGATGATGGAAGTCCTACATTCTGTGTATAAAACGTAAAAGATGTTAATATGATTGGGGAAAAAAACCCTTGACGTATCGATGTGTCGTCGTAAAACGAGACTTGTGAATCAACGGAGACGAGAGGACGCAGATGTACCAATATCAGCCTCGTTTTGAACATGTACGTGGGATTTCTGTTTCTAATTGACCATTACGAGCCCATCTCATGTTTAATCACGCACACACGGGCCAGCACTCAAAGCGCGCGTGACATACAACGTTGGATACACTCGGCCTCTCGCAAAAGAAAACGATCTTTGAACTACAGTTTGGAGGTAATGGTGACAGTCATGTCGTTCTAGTACAGGACTTAATGAAATTTTCTCGACTGATCCTGAAAAATTTCTCCCAGTATAAAGAATAATAATGAATTTCTCTGTAAAAGTGCAAATGTTTCTAGTTTATTTCATTGAAAACGTTGTTTGGTTTCTGTCCTAGGGAAGGCGTTGGTGTTTAGAGTTTTCTTTTCTACCGCTGTAGGACTCTCAAACATTGATTTTGACATTTTGTACGAAGAGTCTTACTTCATTATATTTACCCACGGAGGTTCGAGAATATCAATCAAAGCCGTTGAGGTCTGATTAAGACAATAATTATTATAGTAGTTGTCGAAGACTTTTGCGGTAATTTGCGTTATTTTTAATCTTAACTAATTCAACCGCTTTGGGATTTTTTTCAAAGCTTTTCAATAAACCTCTTGTTCAGAATCATATCATTATTCGTTATTATTTTATATTTTGAAAACATTGAACCTGCGGAAAAAAACCCTTCACAAAATGATACAATATACCACTCATCATTACAGAATGATAAAACAATTACCCTAAATGTTTTAATATCCAATCAGATGCCATGTTACATCTGAGATGAATTCGAATTCTATATGTCACATGACCTGTATGTTTCAATCAGAATTTCGTATACCATGTGACTTGTATGTATTGTCCCCACTGTCATCAATGTTCCTTTGATTTTAAGGAACTCCTTAACTTAGATAAACCTTCCGTAACTTTTGTAACTTTCCAATGGGAAATTTTAAGTTAAGGAGTATTTACGAAACCGAGGCCAGAGGACGACTATTTATGAAACCGAGGCCAGAGGACGACTATTTATGAAACCGAGGCCAGAGGACGACTATTTATGAAACCGAGGCCAGAGGACGACTATTTATGAAACCGAGGCCAGAGGACGACATGTGTTATGTAGGGATACAAGTTTACCTGTCAGACCACCCCCGGAGTTACCCTGTAACTAATGGCTAACGGTTGTTTCATATAACGTCTCAACCCCATTAGGAGACAACACCATCCCAGTAATTGTCGTCTCGTGAAAGTCTGTTGATAGTTCCGATCACCGCTATAATACAATTGTTTGGTCTTCCCAAGTCCACCAGTTCATTCTATTCAGTAAGAGTACAGAGCTAGGGTGTGGAACCCAATCCAATGCGACACCTGATGTCTCTCTGTCTTTCATTTTTTAACAAGACAGGATTATTTGTATAACAGACTTTTTCTAATGTCACTTTTCCACTAACAACTTTCTATTTTGCTATTATTGCCAAATTCCCTGACTAGAGAATTGAATTTAGGCATTAGGTTTCTATCTGGTCCGATATTAACTTTTATTGACACCGGTGACAACCAATCAGAATTTGATATTCTCAAAACCATTTCATTTGTTCAATGGAGTGAAAATGTTATGATGAGAACATATTAATACATGGTAATAGAAGATATCCAAAAATAGTGTTTTTGATGACACATATCTAACTGGAAATAGCTAAAACATAACGTGTATTTGTCTCGCACTTTACCAATAGACATTTTTCTTGAATCAGAATAAATCTATTTCTTATTTGTACAATCTGGATCCGGATGATAATGTTAGCTGTGTTGGATCAAAAATGTAATTCATGTAAACTATGAAATCCTGTTTTCTGATATGTCGGCACTATGGTGTGAACTATGAAATCCTGCTTTCTGATATGTCGGCACTATGGTGTGAACTATGAAATCCTGTTTTCTGATATGTCGGCACTATGGTGTAAACTATGAAATCCTGCTTTCTGATATGTCGGCACTATGGTGTAAACTATGAAATCCTGCTTTCTGATATGTCGGCACTATGGTGTGAACTATGAAATCCTGCTTTCTGATATGTCGGCACTATGGTGTGAACTATGAAATCCTGCTTTCTGATATGTCGGCACTATGGTGTGAACTATGAAATCCTGCTTTCTGATATGTCGGCACTATGGTGTGAACTATGAAATCCTGCTTTCTGATATGTCGGCACTATGGTGTGAACTATGAAATCCTGCTTTCTGATACACTCGGCACTATGATGTAAGCTACTTTTTAGTATGTCTGAATCCTCCGTTGTAATATATTCGGCACTATGGTATAAATAGTTTGCTTAAGGAATGGCGCTATGATAAATCCTACCTTATGATGTTCCAGTGCAATAATATGAATTATTTTGTCTAAATTATTGAGGATACGACCAAGAAAGCACGTACTTATATAATGTACTATTTTGATATCACTGCGCAAGGTGTTTGATTGATAAGGCATCGCACTCAGTGTTAACAAACAATTAGAACTCTGAGACAGCTGAGAAAGATCGAATCAGCCACATTAGAGCAGTCGCCAGGTCCATTATGTCATCAGTTTTGTGAGTGACGGTAAATGACACTAGAATTGTATTTCACTTTCGTCAAAAACCTGCAATAGTTTCCTGTTGACATGTAATTCAAGCCTTTACATAAGAGCGCACGACTTAACGTTGTAACGTGAATGCCCAATTATAGTATTATTTCATGTAATGTTTATATCATCGTAACGGACTTTGCCCCCCTCCCCCATGCACAAATATGGACTGTTCCCACGTTAGGGAGGTAGGAGGCGACTAAAAGCTAGACAAGCCGGAGTATTGGACTTTTCTATCCGACTAACATGGTATCGCCATTACAATAATTAGGAATCTGTATCGTTTCTTGTCCTAGTTGCGTTTTTTTTGTTGTGTTTGTTGTCTTCTAATGCTTTTCCTTAAGAAACCCGCTCTCATAACACCCTGCCTGTTGTCTCCTTGAAAACTTGCCTTATATGTCACTTTCTGTTGGTTTCCCCCTAAAATAGACACCCGTCATCATATGACACTTTCTGTTGGCCTAGACAGCCATCTTAGGAAATCCGTCCTCATATTACCATAGCTGTTGATTTTCCTCTAGACACCCGTCCTAATTGGACCGTAACTGTTGCTGTCCTTTAAGAAATTCGTCTTATAATAACACTGGCTGTTGGTGTTCCCATAGACACCCATTGTCATATAACCCTGGCTGTTGGTGTTCCCATAGACACCCATTGTCATATAACCCTGGCTGTTGGTGTTCCCATAGACACCCATTGTCATATAACCCTGGGTGTTGGTGTTCCCATATACACCCATTGTCATATAACACTGGCTGTTGGTGTTCCCATAGACACCCATTGTCATATAACCCTGGCTGTTGGTGTTCCCATAGACACCCATTGTCATATAACACTGGGTGTTGGTGTTTCAATAGACACCCGATCACATATAACCCTGGCTGTTGGTGTTACCATAGACACCCGATCACATATAACCCTGGCTGTTGGTGTTCCCATAGATACCTGATTTCATAAAACCCTGGCTGTTGGTGTTCCCATAGACACCAATCGTCATATAACTCTGGCTGTTGGTGTTCCCATATACATCCATCGTGCTATGACCCCAGCTGTTTGTACCCCCTTAGACATCCGTCCTTATTTGACCCTAGCTGTTTTTGTCTCTCAGAAACCCGTCCTTGTAAGACCCTGGCTGTTAGTGTTCCCCTATACACCCCTTCCTCATGTGACCCTGGCTGTTAGTGTTCCCCTAAACACCCCTTCCTCATGTGACCCTGGCTGTTTGTGTTCCCCTAAACACCCCTTCCTCATATGACACTGGCTGTTGGTGTTCCCCTATACACCCCTTCCTCATATGACCCTGGTTGTTGGTGTTCCCCTATACACTCCTTCCTCATGTGACCCTGGCTATTGGTGTTCTCATATACACTTCCTCATATGACCCTGGCTGTTGGTGTTCCCCTATACACTCCTTCCTCATGTGACCCTGGCTATTGGTGTTCCCCTATACACTCCTTCCTCATGTGACCCTGTCTGTTGGTGTTCTCATAGACACTCATCATCAGATTACCGTAGTTGTTTGTGCTCCCTAAGACGCCAATCCTCATATGACCCTGGCTGTATCAAGGATTCCAAGTAAATACAACGGACTCAATGATAATCCTTGAGCAAAGTTTTTTTTTAATAACCTGACGTCATATTTAACCATTTCAAAAAATACATATTTTTAAGATTGTGCTGAGCATATTCAATTGATGCTATTCCACATGAAGAGGGCATGTGTAAATCAACGATGAAATTGGTATCGGTCGTCTTCTGTTAATTTTCTACCTTACTTCCCTCAGTCAGACTCTGTCGTCTCCGTTTAATCATCGACCTTTCTTCTCTCCTTTAAATCTTTGTCACACGACAAAAGAATAACATCCATTGATATTTAATGGACTCTACAACATGGTACGTTTCTTTAGTTTGTGTCCATTTGATATTTTAGTACGGATTGAACTTAAATTCAAAGTAAATCGGAGCTCATCCCAACTTCCTGTTTCTCGAGTGTTACACCTGGTTGATATATATAGTAGGAGTTGTAGCTTGTATTTTTTCTATTAATATTAACCAGAAGTAGATGCCTGTGGGACGGATAGCTTCCCTTGCTTTTATACAAACGGGCAATTAATTCACTTCGGTCGGGAAGCCTCACTAGTATTTACGTCCGCTTCATCATTCTGAAATTGATGTATTGGTCGAGTAACAACCATATTTGATTATAATCAGTTCCTCGGACGTATATGTGGCGGGTACACAGTTAGGCTAGATACGTCCATAGTTGGCGCTAGTTGATTTCTCAAGCTTTAAAGTTTTCCTCAAACCACAGGTACTCGCCTTGTCCACCAATACATCCAATATACAATAGAGTATCTGTTATAAACAGACGAGGCGACGATCTGTGCTCACACTTTAGTCAGAGAGTCCATCATACACACGCTATAGGATATTGATATTGAACCGGAAATGAAATTTGTCTTACTTCATTATTATCCACCTTTAATTTGTCATAAAATAAATATATAAAGTAGCCACAATTGATTAGGAATAGTTAATAGATGAACGACTATTGATACAGATTGTTTTCCAATTATATCTTTTAATAAAACGCGATCCGAGGTTTGGAATTTAGAAAAGATCAATAAAAATGAAAGTTGTCCTCCTCTTCAAAGGTGGGGCTACACTCCTTAAGATATGGAAGTTCTCCAGATATATAGCTATATTCTTTAGCCTAAGAATTGGTAGATGTACGGATTCGGTAAATAAAATACTTTTTAGGGATATATTCTTTAAGGTAAAATCATATTGTATTCTTGAAATCCTAAGAGTCTGACACCTCCCCCAAAATTCACGAGGCCTTCACTGGCCTATAAGGCCTTCACAGGTCCAGCACAATCCCCGGAATTCGCGAGACCTCCACATATCTCTTGGCAATGTTTAACCATTCTTGCATAATCACGGTTCTTGTCTCGAAATGAGATCCCGGCGGCTTCTCAAATTAATAACGCTACATTTTTTTTTTTTAAATGCCTTTCGTAAATTCATTGGAAATCGTCAATGGTTTAAATTGGTTAAAACGTTAACCACAGCGTGGGCACTGTTTAAAAATGTGTCTAACATTTGAATCTATGTAAATTGTGCCCTTACAAATGTCATTAGTCTCGTTCAATGTCCTATGGCTCTCGCGAGATCTCGGCTGCATAGCAGCTGGGAACGATGAATCATTGATAAGCCCGCCTTCCGAAGACATCGGAGTCTGTTTTACGATGTGAGAAACTGGGCATACTTTTGGTATTAGAGGTGTTCAGAAATGAATTACCCGAGAAAATCACAGCTTCTGCGGTACAAATTATGGAGGGTCAATCTTGCTCTTTACATCCTAAGACTATGTTAATTGACGTTTATTTTTCCTTAACAATGCAATGCGAAGGTAGGATGGAATATAAGGAGACTAATTGTCATATTAGTAGTGGTATTTTAATACATTAAAATTATTTCAAAATGCTCACCCCGTGGATGTTTAATTGCGTACAAAGTACAGGTACTTCATGATTATTTTTGGCGAGAAGTTTCAAATTTGTAGACATTATTTCTTTAGCATACCGGAAGTTATATTTTTGTACAGTGCGCACACACTTTATAAATATTTCTGATGCACTTTGTAAGCTTCCGCCGTCAACAAATATTGAACGTTCACAGCCCTTCAAACTCGCATTGTTACCTTGACATATGACGTGTATGTAAGCCAATCGGAAACAACAAACACTTGGCCATAAAAAACAATATATGAATACAGTATGAAAACATCATTTCACGTGCTGATTTTCCACACAATACGTCAGTTGAATAATAACACGCCAGAAAAAAGGCTATAAATCTAATTAAACCCGATTTATTGTATAGATGCTTTTTGATGTCTTTTTTTTTTAATAAAAAGAAAGAAAGGAGAAAATATGAGAAAAACGACTGGAAACTACTGAAGGACAAGGTAAACGAAGGCATTGTGCATTTGCGGGATCACCAGCTGTTCCATTAACTTTGCATCTACTCCTATATAGTTATCAAAAGTTAAAAATGACTCTGTTCTTAATATTTTATTAACTTCTTTCAAATCATCGTAATACAACTTTATGAATTGAATGTATTTTTTTTTTTCATTTCCATTGTGGCTATCCATAGCAGTAGCTATCTACATATCTTCCGAGGTGGACTAACGTGCACCATGGATATGTTGATAGCTACTGTTATTGATAGCCACAATTACAAATAAATCATACCATCCCCATATAAAGATCTAGTACATCTTTGATGTATATTTTCGACATTGCTCGGTAATTATGTTCCTATTGAAAACGATTTTTAAAGGTATTAGAGACGTCGAAATGTTTGATGTGGTCACAATCTGAAGCCATCTTGCGTTTGATGATGTTTCGAATATATTATATATCCTGTTGTATTTATATCGAATGTATCGATATACAAAACAATATTACTGCTTTGTATTATATATACTGTTATCATTATTCTACAAAATGCACTGATATACAAATACAGTATTTTTTTTTTTTTTTTTTTTCAGTTTTGAAAACTTTTTACACACAAATACAGTATTACTAATACCCCTTTTGAGGAAAATATGAAGGTCGACAACACGGGCAAAGTTTATATGCTGTGAGAATCCCGAGCTAATCAATCAGTCACCAGTTTATGGCCTGCATGACTCCCGAGTAAAGTCACGATTTCTTTACAGTGGACTTCACCTCACTTCTAGTCTGGACAACATCTCGGAGAAATTCTTAGTCATAATCAAATAAAACCTTCTTTTTTTTCGTTGCTTATAATGTATCTCGTTAAGTGTTTATACAAGAACAGTGAACAATTTGTGTAATCCAATCAGTTATTTCAACAATTGGTTTTTCATATCAATATTTGTAAGGCATGTTATAATTTCTAGCAATCAATCAACTCAATTCTCTATCGGCGTCTTCTATCCAACTACCGAATCTCGAACTGGAGAATGTGACAATATTTCCGCGTACAATATAAAAAACAACTGTAAATTTTGGCAGTAAAAGAAGAGTATTTTTCCCTGTAGGAAACAAAAACTTGTACATGATATATGATAAAAGGAGCTCAGAGAATATCATTTGAACACGCTAGGGGCAAACATGATATTGATGGGCTCAGAACGCTATTCATTTTGAGAGGGTGTTCAATGATCACCTGAAATTTGACGATAGTACTTAACGTACATGGATGAAATTTTCACAGGCGACCGAGTGGTCCTTCTTATTCAATTACACTATTATTACATTCTTGAACTTTCTTTTTTTCCCGTAGTAAACCAGGCAATTTTTACTTTGCAGTATACTTGAAAATACACTGCGGATGAAATTATGAGAATGGCTGGATTTCTGGTTGACAATATATGTTATAGACTTCAGTAGCAAGATCCCCCGAGAGAATATTGGTATAAAATCATTAGGACGAATGATGTCCCTTTTTTGGTCGAAATTATTTTGTTTTCATTTCAGACTTGATTTACCAAAGAGCTTATCGAAATAGGTAACAATGGCATTGCCGTGTTCTTCAGGTTATATATACTGGCAATCTAATTAAAATCAAGATGGTCATTCTCACTACATTACATGAACATCTAACAACATCCCATAAGGGGTCACGTCGGGGTAACCTTTTGGATTAGCCAATCAAATCACTACTTCCAGAATCTTGGAAGTGAATTTTATATGTCCGAATTAGCATGACTAAAGTGCATAGCTTGTATAATCTGCCAATTTGTTGCAAGTCATTTCGTCCTACATAGCATATAGCTATATACAAGCTGTGCCGAAATGGTTTGCTTCAGATGCATGGTATGACGAAATGGTTTGCTATAATTTCATCGACAAATAGACAATTCGCTCTGAAAGTGACATACATATATATCAAAGGTCATCAAAACGTGACCCCTATTGGGATGTTGTTAGATATTCATGCAACGTAGTGAGAATGACCATCTTGATTTTAATTAGATTGATATACTGGCTATGTTGCCATAAAATAACGTCATCGGACTAATCACTCCAATCACGTGACCACTTGAACTATGAATCAGTTATGTTAATCATCTACGTAAGCCTCTAGGTAACCTTTAAGTATTGTATCACAAACATGGACGGCTTATCACTGAGCTGATGGTTTCATTTTTTAATCGTGGATCATCCCTCACTTGCCAATATTTAAAACACATCCATAACAGATATCAAATTTCCGTGATAGATATCGAATGGTCACCTTACAATACGGGGCCTAGAGAAAAACAGGATGGTCAGGTGGAACAGTGGTCATACACTTGCCCACATGAATTTTTTCCGAGTACCCCGTTTTCCTCCCACACTAGGACCCCTCGCCCGCTTCCCTTCGGGGCAACAATAGTAATTGATATAAGTTTATATAACCTGTATCGCAATTGTTGTTTAATAGATTTAAGGTCATAATAGCATGTCGACTATTATAGTTGCTAATTTGTGTGGTCGTCGCCATATTTTTGTGATATCATTCGCAAATATCGTTTACATTTCAAGGTCAACATAAAACAGTATTTATACATATTATAAAATTAAATCTGGTCAAACCAATGCTCCTTTTTGTGATTTAGACACTTGTGAGCAAAGCGACATGACTAGTTTGTGTAATATATGCTATATAAATGAGCTAATTATGTCCCCCTGAAACATACATTTTTCGTATATTTTGTTGAAATTTACAAACAGCTTTTAACAAACTTAATGTCAACAGCAAATCCCACGGTTTGTCCTGATATATACTCATCAACTTATTTTGTTAAATTGCAATCATAGAAGGAATTTAAAGGCTTGTAAAATATCACTGTTTTGACTGGATTTGCTGTTTAGTTGCCCCTTAATCATTGCCACATAAAATGCTCAAACTTAGTAAAACGTCGTCAATATTAACTTTGTCGTTTTTATAGCATTTGATGACTTCAGCATCAATATAACTTTACTTCTCATTCCCTTTTAATGCCGACATATAGAAATGAACATCGTAGGTAGAGGAAACAGGGGTTTTGATATCTAGAAATAGAAAATCAACAATTGGAAAATAGAAATCTCTACTGGTTACATTGCAAGGTCCCGATAAACGGCTGATGTTGAATGGTCTGTAGTGGCAATGGTTTTAAGTTCTAAGAGATAAATTCAATAGTCGTAGCCATTTTTGTGTGTGATTTTAAGTAACACATAATCACTGTACCTATAGGTGCGAATCCTTCAATGATTTATGAAACCAAAAACAAGTCATTCAGCAGAGAGCACAATTTGTTCCCATTGGTATGCCAATAGTCTGTTTGAATATGCGTTCACCAAAATCAAAAAAAAAAAAAAAAAATGTTGATCTCAAATTCAATAAATCTTACGAATGTCTCTTCAGGGTATTGTCTATTATCCCTAGTCGCATCTTTAACGAAATATGTGTCCGTGAACCGCCCTTCAGCTTTCATGGAAATGCTCTCATCATAAGATAACAAAGGCATAATTTTGTAATGGGGAATGGTAGTGTTTAATATGAGGTAATTTAATCGTTTGGAAGTTTATAAGTTATATGTGAGGAAATGAAAGTGAAAAAAAACCCAAAACAGACCAACAACAAGCATCATAAAGAAATTTTATTGTATGACGAGTAAACTATCAACATTCTCTTCGATAACAAATGCCCCCTTACTTTTATTGTGCCAATGTGGAAGACAAAAATAATCCAGTAAACTTAATATACAGTGATTAAACACTTCTTCCGCTCTTATCTCAAGCTAAATTATACGTCATAGACACCTTACTTTACTACACTGTACGCTCATACATCCCACCCGATCTGAACACCCTACCACTGATATCATTATATACGTCTATTTCATCTGCGACCTATCCGCCCTTATATGCCTTTTCTACCATTGTGCATAACTACTGTTGATATTGAAAGCTAGTAAACATTGTCATATATCATCGCCATGTTTGATATACACAAACTGAAAGTTGTAACTTTATTTAACATCCCATTCCTCATTTCAACATATTCCTCAGAGTATGCATATACAGGAATGATTATTGTTATTGCTGAAAACAATGTATAGAGTTAAGCGTGTTCCTACAGATTGAGACGATATTCCCTAGCGCCTCTAGTATCTGACTGGGTGAGTGATGATACGTTTATACATATACTGCAAAAAAGGAAACAAAATTGTAATAAAAACTATCAGACATGCATTTTTTGGGATGTTTTAAATATTGTATGTCACCCAAAAGGTACTAGTTTGATTGTTCTATTTGAAAAACAAACAAACGAAAGAAAAAGAAAGAAAAGAACAGAAGAAAGAAAAGATATGAGATTTATTTTCTATCAGCTGATATACTATCTGGCGTTTGTTGATAAACCTGTATAAATCCAAATTGTTGATATGCAAAAATTCTATGCATCCCGTGTACAATACACGGTTACCTATCTGTATAGTACTTAGACAATGGTAAATTGTGATAACTGCGTTATTAATCTTGACTTTACTGTTTCGTAACATTCGTAAAATTATAAGACTGTTTTTATCTAAATAAACATCAAAATATAGTAAGACTTTACCTGCCGTCTAAGACTTCCTGATACCGAAATTCAATATACTCTAATACGATGGGATACAGTAGGGTACACACTTAATACGGCCAGATACTCTGCCTCTGTATCCATATTTTGATATATTTTAGCATATTAAGGACGTATTTTGCACTGTCGTTCACTGGTATTCGATTTAATTTCAACTCATGATTTTCCAAATGAGTGTCAAGATTAATTAAAAATCCTTAATTGCTGGCGCTGAAATAACATCTGGGGGTTGCCAGTCGTCCTTCTATGTCTTGTTAGTGAAGTTAGGGACATCATACAACTGTTTCGTCCTTCTAGGACTCGTCATTGATGTTAGGGACAACATTCAGCTGTTTCGTCCTTAAAGGAATCTACAGTGGTGTAAGGGACATCATACAGTTGTTTCGTTCTTCTAGGACTCTTCAGTGGTGTAAGGGACATCATACAGTTTTTTCGTCCATATAGAATTCGTCAGTGATGTTAGGGACATCATACAGCTGTTTCGTCCATCTAGGACTCGTCAGTGATGTTAGTGACATCATACAGCTGTTCCGTCCATCTGGAATTCGTCAGTGATGTTAGGGACATCATACAGCTGATTCGTCCTTCTAGGACTCGTCAGTGATGTTAGATGCATCATACAGCTGTTTCGTCCATCTAGAATTCGTCAGTGATGTGAGGGACATCATACAGCAGTTTCGTCCTTCTCATGCAGCAAGGACCTAATCATATGTTAAGATATATACAGCAAAGCAAGTTCCAGAGCTAAAAATACGTATTTAACTTGTGTCACTTTTAAAGGCAAACCTCGGGGCCAGTTACGCGAGAGGCAATTCTTACTCATATGTTCGCTCTCAACACTATTCAAACTAATACAACACAACAGTACTATGCATCATTATTTCGATATTATATATCAGATTGAAACAGTTCGGGAGATGACAAGCGCAGAAGCCAGACTACATTCATTCATATCATGACAGACGAATATACCAAATTAAATTTAGAAATAAAAACAAGAAGATTGAAAAGGCCCATAAGATGCAGTAGATTAGAAGGTGGTAGAGACGTTTCCAAAATAAACTGTCTTGTTATTGATTTTTAAAGATACTAATTATATCTTAAAGGGAAAATGTCAATATATGCGGAATTGTCTCATTGCAAAACCGACATAAATACATTATCAGTTATAGTTTTTACCTCCCGCATATACAAATCCACTAAAATTGCTATACGTCTTCTCCATGTTGAATATTTAAAATTGTAAAGCTATAACTTACATTTTTGGTCTCATTCGTCATTGTCATCTCCTTCAGTATATAGGGCCCATAATTTGCTACTGTTGATAACAAAATACATGTCATTTTTTATTCGGGTAAAACACCTGATAGTTAGATTAAACGATGATAAATCGTTATACAAAGTGCCTACACCTGTGATGGTTGATTACGGCCATCGCGATTCAGTGTCCTCAACTAGCAATTGTCATGAAGGCGATGACATCCTCGACGAGTTGTAGAGGATACAGTTTTGTCATGTGTTATGATGGCAGTATGTCCAATTAAATATGAACTATTGACCAGGGAACAAAATGATTGAAGACCTGAAGTAAAAAAAAAAACCCAAAAAAACCCCAAACAAACAAAGCCATCGATTCACGAAACGACACGACACTTTGCTCTTATGTTAAACATTGATGAAAGGTAAGGCGTACGTGAAGTCGATCGTATTGATATCATTTGAGAATTAAATAACCACGATATAGAGTTCTAGGGGATTTACAAATCGTTAAAAATAATCACACCATCGTAGTTCTAAGTAGCATTTTTGTTCATTTTAGTTACTATAAATAAGTGTTAGGGTCAACTTATCAATGTTATAAGCATTACCCGTGGTTTGATGACGTTAGAACTAGGATTGAAGATTGATGTTGGTGCCACCTGGACGACAACTCATTTCTCAGATTTCAACATGCTAGTGTATTGTTTTACCTGTCCACGTTACAAAGATAATTATATTACATATCGACCAGGTGCTATATCAATATTTGACATTAGGTGTGTTATCTAAGTAATCAGTCGGACCCTGGAGGATATACCAATAAAACAGTTATATGATACTTAAACTCATCAACAAATTGTCTATTAGTGTTAAAAGTTTTTAACGGTTTTGATCTCTGTTGATACTGGTAAACTGTGTCATTTATAACCCCGATTTCCTTTGATAGGCTGCCGTTCCTGTTTACAGACTGTCATTACAGGTGTTAGATATTTCGTTTCTAGATCAAACAATCCCTGTTGATATAGTCGGATATCCTTAATTGTTTATCTCGAGGCAATTGGCGGGGTTTAATGTAGCTAATTAATCCCCTAAGGGGAGATAAGCATATTCAAACAATGATCGATAACTCGGAGAGTGACATCCATAGAGTGATGCGAACGATATTTAGAACATTATTTTCCTTGTTTGGTTCTAAACAAAAACCGAAGAACATTGTCTTTTAAGCCATCATTTAGGTTTTAATAAACGTTTGAAATGATCAAACGTTTTGTGTAGACTTACAACCTGCGTTAAGTTCAAGCGAGCCGTCTTTAAGATGTAAATATCCTGTAGTAGTCCGTTTAAGATGTATTTACGTGTTTTAAGAACTCCGTTTTATCTTTCGTACCATTCATAGTGTCGTCAGATTTCTGTGCCTTTCTACAAGTCTTTCACGTAATACAGTTCTCTTGAATGGGAAGTCTTTCACGTGGTACAGTTCTCTTGAATGGGAAGTCTTTCACGTTGTACAGTCCTCTTGAATGGGAATGGGAAAGTCTTTCACGTTGTACAGCCCTCTTGAATGGGAAGTCTTTCACGTGGTACATTCCTCTTGAATGGGAATGGGAAAGTCTTTCACGTTGTACAGTCCTCTTGAATGGGAAAGTCTTTCACGTGGTACATTCCTCTTGAATGGGAAGTCTTTCACGTTGTACAGTCCTCTTGAATGGGAATGGGAAAGTCTTTCACGTTGTACAGCCCTCTTGAATGGGAAAGTCTTTCACGTGGTACATTCCTCTTGAATGGGAAGTCTTTCATGTGGTACAGTTCTCTTGAATGGGAAAGTCTTTCACGTGGTACATTCCTCTTGAATGGGAAGTCTTTCACGTTGTACAGTCCTCTTGAATGGGAATGGGAAAGTCTTTCACGTTGTACAGCCCTCTTGTCTTTACCTTTCAAACAGGATCTTTGAAGTCACCTACTTCATGTTGCGGTAGTCTCAGTAGCCGTAGCTGCTAATGCGTTGTCGTGACAAATTCAATAAGGCTTGAGCTTTAGACCACTCTATCCAAGAACCTGGGTTCCTCACGCAGAGGATGATGTTTGTTGATAACTTGTTTCCTATCCGATGGCACGTTAGTTTTCCCCTGTAAGGTTTCCTGCAACGTCTTAAGTATTTACTGCCTTATCGGCGTGGTAATAAAAAGTTCTACAAAACTCTTCTGATGATTGTTAACCTTATAATCGGCGTTACATAACGATTAGCTTCATGTTCAGCTTATTTCAATGTTATGTCACTTACATTAAGCATGTTTGAACATTTTATTCAGACCATAGAGCTATCCCAGTGAGTATACACTGAAATATATCTTTGGTAAATTTGCTCTATTGATTAAAACAATGAAGAGATAGCAATACAAAGATAATTAACTAATCCCAAGAACACCTGGGGCCGTATTAATGAAACCATACACGTTCTCAAATGCACAGTTTGTGCTTCTGGTGTTAAATCTAATATCATAATTGTTTTGATTTCAATAATCAGAATCGATTTCGGAAAGACTTCAAGTGAGATATTTTTTATGTCTTGATTTTTCTTTGAAACTGCTATTTCATAATTTAAGCAAGTTTAAAGGAAATTTGGATGAGAACAGATTTCATGTTCGATCACGAAAGCGGTTTCATTAATCTCTTGGTCTTATCAATCCTGTACTTTAAACATATGTCTCTATGTGTACTTACATTTTGTTTATAATTTACTGTCGTTGTAACGATTAAAATTCATGTTTCGTTATAATGCCGATGTTCTTTTTGTTTTATTTGTTTTGAGCTGAAATTAATTTTTATACCGATTACATGCTGTTACTGATCAAAATAGTTTTGTCCTTTATCTATCGAAAGAATTATTCGAATTGATTTAATGACATGCGTAGTTGTCGTATTTCTATGTCGTCACCTGATTTGTCAATCATTTTGAGAAGTTCGGACTACAAGTTATCGTCTGGAAACATATAACAGGGATATTTCTACCTGCCGTTTTTTAATTTATTTACGTACAATGTTTTTTTTTTTTTTTTTTTTTCTTCATTATTCTTTTCCTTATTTGTTCAAAAATAATTTTAAGAAGAAATGAATCAACGATCATAACACTAACAATTACTATAATCTATAAATAGACTTTGACCATCTTTTGTTTTTAAACTAACGCTGTATGTAACGCTTTTCAACCACATACGACCATTTTTGTATACAGGTATGTGGTGTGTTATCATCAACAGCGAGATATTTCCCTTTTATCATTTCAGCGAAATCATATTATCATTACCAATGAGGTAATACATTTGATATATATAAGCAATAATTATGAAAATATATATAACAGTACAAAAAATGGTTTACCGTGATGTCACTTCAACATCTCGATTTCTTTCCTCTGAATGTCGTCGAATGCCACTTCTATGTGCCATTGTAGATATTTTGTATGACTGGCCCTCCTCACCACGTACTTTGACGTAGATGAAAACCTGCAAAGTTTACTGTGTCACCCATGTGTTCAACGGAGTAAACACCAAACTATGTGTGTTTATTTCTTACTTTAGGTACTGTCTGAAATTTTTTACAGTTTTACTATTCGACGGATTGTCTTTGTAGTGTCCGAATTGTCTTAGATACTGTGAACATCCCCTTTGATATATTTGGAAACCTAGGTTTGAGAATTTCGTCTGCAATCTTAATTATTAAGGATTTGTCCATGTCGGCGTACATTGAGCGCGCTTGTGTGCTAGATTACCCTGATTTCCGTGCAATACACATTTTTTTTCTAGAAGCAGCGGTCAATATTGCTTTATATGTATTAAAAACCAATGAAATTGGTAAAAAAACAAGGAAAATAATAATATCTGAGACGGTGGCATTCGACACTACAATTTGCACGGGCACTCTGACAAACACAAAAGTAACGTTTTGATAACACGTGATTTTATGTTCTTGGCAGGCAGTAAAAGGGACAAAAACGTTACCATATAAACATCCCCCTGTTGGTGCGGATCTCCTCTGGATCCTACAAGTCTGATAGTGTCGACCCCAGGTCGCCAGTCACGTCTGTAGTAAATACCTCATCTTAACGTAATTGTCTATGTAATCGATTTCTTATAATTTTTAAAAGACAGAGAAAGAATGACTTAATATACTTAAATGTCGAATAGGGAAGTCGTGTAATTGTGCATTAGCTCTAATTTCTTAACGTGACATTACCAACACCGTTTAGATTTACGAGCCAATTTTCTATTTCATTGTTCAATTTGCCGTGAAACTTTCGTCGGATTGGATTATATAAAAAGAAACACACTTACAGACAAGAATGAAAAGTGCGTGGTGAGGATTGATATGACCGAGAACTTTGTCTAGAGAATATCATAAATGGCTAGTTTCCTTAAAACATTATAGAGCTATTCTCTGTCCAACGTTGTGTAATTGATAACTACGTGGTAGAAGAACATGGTAGATGGACAGGCCACATGTGTCGATTTGTCAGGATTGTGTGTTTCCCACATACTTTATAGGGTGATCCCGTGATTGAAAGGGATTGGATAAACCGATGATCTCACAGTTGAAACGCGCTATGACGCTTCTAAAAATAGCGTAACGTCGTCATTGATGACGTCATTAATTTCGATGCACATTTCACGGGGTATTGATAGCACAATGCAAAGTTTTTGCAACTTAAAAGCAGCTTACAATTGGACACTTTTTAAGTATTTTAAAAAAAAGATAATCAAACATGGGCCTGTACCGTTCACAGGGATATCTCAACCCTCGTGGGCTAGCACTCAACAACCGTGGTGTTTGTCATCCAAACTCTTACACACGAGATGAGATATCCCTGTCCACAGGACAGACCAATGTTAGATTATGTTAGTCTACATTTACACATCTGCCTTCAGTGTGACGAGGCGAGTGGTTCAATAATACCACATTGAGAAAAAAAAAATGTGTTCAGATGTGCCAGAATGGTAAACGTTTTCTTCGCTTTCGAAACTCGCCGTGTAAACCTAGGAATATATAGAAACATATTTTACAACATTTGGGAACAAGTTATATAATCTTCTATGAATCATACCATCCGTTCCAGAATAACTACCCATGTCGCTTTTAAAGATGTGTCCAAGTCAATGTTTCCTTTGTACAAATGTTCTTTATTATGAGTTTTAATCACAATTTAGTTTGTATTTTGATATTTACACCTGTTGACACATCATCGAACTTAAATATTCTAAAGCACTGACGTAACAGCCAGAGTACTCTGAAATAACTCAAACATGTGTAGATTCATTATCAGAAGAAAACAATAGAGATTAATCACCCAAACCTGACATGGCATTTGACCATTAAGAGAAATATCAATTGTTTAAAATGTGTCGTGGACACGTATTTTGTCCCGATCATAGACGATTACATCCAGTGTTTTCGCTCCATGTCTCCTGATGGGATAATCTGTGTTTAATCTTCTAAGTCGTATATCGTGATAGAGTTCTCATAGTGTTCGCATGCGCAGACTATCTTTCATGTCGACCATTCTCTATTCAGCAGGATATCCATGGGGACCCTAGAGGGCCGTTTGAGTGTCATGTTATTTACTAAATAATAGTATAGTCAGCATACGGTTTAGGTAAAAATCATGCAATAAATAAAGAAAATAACTTAATAAATCAATCTATCAAAGTTTAAGTACATGAAGTCGGAATTCAATGGAATAAGTTACATAGAGCAAGGGTTACATTGTGTAGGAGGAATAAACATAATTTGTGACTATGATTGGAAGCGAGATGTGAAATTATATCTCTCAAAAGATGTCATGCAGTGTTCATGATACGTTGCTGTGAGGACATTGCTAACTAATATCTGTAATCGGATAGCTACATTGTGATCCGTTAATACAGATACCTCTAGCAATATTAACACGTCACCGACAAGGGCGGAGCGTACGGACATCAGCTCACTCTATATTTTTACCTAAAACATACAAAGGAAAAGTTTAATGTTAATGAATTAAACAATCGAATTTTAAGACTGTATTCAAAAGAAAAGAACTTGACTAACATTATCAACATATTGCATCACGGTCATATAAAATTAGAGAAAATGAGGAAGATTTGATAAAGATCTGTTACACCCGATTACAGAACCAGTCCATGTAAGAGGGTAAGATGACTTGGTACAAGCTCTGTGAAACCAAATTACAAAACAAGTCCCCTGTTACACTAGATGGCAGGACGACTTGGTACAAGCTCTGTAACTCCAGGTTACAGAACCACTCACTTGTAACACTAGAGAGCAGGACGAGTTGGTACAAGCTCCGTAACTCCAGGTTACAAAACCACTCACTTGTAACACAAGAGAGCAAGAGATCTCGGTACAATCTCTATAACACCAGATTACAGAGACAGTTGGACTTCTTTTGTAACACTAGAGGTCAGGAACACTTGATTCCAGCTCTCTAACACCAGATTACAGAACTAGTCTTTAGTAACAGTTGAGGTCAGGAACACTTGATTCCAGCTCTGTAACACCAGATTACAGAAGTAGCCTTTTGTAACACTAGAGGTCAGGAACACTTGATTCCAGCTCTGTAACACCAGATTACAGAACTAGTCTTTAGTAACAGTTGAGGTCAGGAACACTTGATTCCAGCTCTGTAACACCAGATTACAGAAGTAGCCTTTTGTAACACTAGAGGTCAGGAACACTTGATTCCAGCTCTGTAACACCAGATTACAGAACAAGCCTTTTGTAACAATAGAGGTCAGGAACACTTGATTCCAGCTCTGTAACACCAGATTACAGAACAAGCCTTTTGTAACACTAGATGGCAGTAAACGTGCATCTCTCTTTTCTAACCATTATTGCAGCTGCCAAATTCATGAAAAGTGTCTCGATTTGCGTCTGTTTTGAGAGCGTTTTAAAACAAGGATTCATCATTTAAACAATAAAACGTATTAGAAAACCGATACCCTGTCTCTTTAAATAAGAAAACGGTTTTTAAACCTACTGAAAGATCTTCCGTATCAGTGTGTCACCATCCCTAATGTGATTTCAGACAACCTTGACCCCACTTCAGATGACAAGTCGCGACAGGCTGTTGTCCGTTCAGCGTTAAGTACCAAATCCCGATTGATACCAGAACGGGGACACCATCCTTTCGTCAATGATGAAATGATAATAAAATTTTCTACCGCAATGACCAGCACTTCATCACAATTTGTATCATGGTATCTCCTTGTAATGACGGCCAAACTACCAACACACATATAACATCAGCGCCTTAATCTGCTTCGAAATTTTGCCTTCGTCAGTTCACCAGTATAATTGTTCGGCCATGTTTATATCAATATTTGCCATGCCGTTAACCACATCAGGTTTGGGGGTTTATATCAACGCTGGGATTGGCATGGAAACAACGGAGTCCTCGATCACTGTGTTATTTAATATAGCCTTCGGACGGGTCTGAGTAGGCAACAAGGGGGAAACAGGCTAGTCTAGTGTGGGCGCAAAGTGTTGACATTTTAAGGATTGCTTGGAAATTGATGATTCTGGGTTTTTTTAACTTTAAAATATCAGAGATGTTAGTTATTGCAGGATGTGATCTATATTTGCAATACATTTGTAACTTGCCGACAATTAGGATGATCAACAGGCGTCATCGGTAGTTTGATCAATATCAAGGAATTCTAAACCATACGAAAGTTAAAGTGTTACTAGTGAGAAATTAAAAAGAAATTTATGAAAAAAATGGCTTTCAATGTCATCATTCATCACAGCATTAAAGTTGAAACTATGTGGTTAAAAATTATTGAAATATATATCAAATATTTGCAATTTAATGTTAATTTTTTGACCGGAGATTGCTTTACAAATAAGAGAAAAAAAATGAAAAAAAAGCAACCCCCAAAGCAAAACGGAAGACAATCTCCCTCATTTTCCACAGGACAGCTCACAATGAACGTAATAATTCATTTTTATCAGAAACGAGATCCTATCTTATTGCAAAAGGTCGTGAATATAAAAAGAATGGAAAATTAGTGGTTTCAAAATAAGGAATAGAAATGAGAGCAACATCGTTTCGTTTGATGTTATAATTTTAAAGCTATTTACTAAAGCACTTAAATAATTTTTATCATCAACTTCGAGACAACCGAGTATTCAAGGTAAACAGTATAATAATAATAATTTTTGTTTTTATTTATCAAGTTTCATCCAATTAAAGAGACCGGGCATAGGGCTAATCAATCTAAATTGTGTAATATCATTAATCTTGACATCTTACTCTGGCATGGCGCTAACCATAAGTCTGGTGAGAGTCTAAACAGTCTAAAATGTGCAATATCGCTTACATTGACAACGTACTTTGACATAAGGCTAAAGAGTCTAAAATATGTATTATCATTTCTATGGACAAATTACATTAGCTTGGAGCGGGGAAATCTGTAAATTAGTATTCTCTTGCATCCGACAGATGATCTTGCTTAAGTTTGCAGATTTTTGATGTTTAATATTTACGGAGTATGAAATAGTCTTCTGTTTAGTATCCATTTTTCAAGATGAATGTTCTTTGTATATTGTAGATCATGATAAACCAGAAAGACAGCCTGCTAGTCGTGGCGCTTGTGTTGGTGCTGAGCGCCTGTGTGACGTACTGCATGCCGACCCGGCTCCTAAGTGACCGCAGCGCCAAACAGGTGGCGCGCCTGACAGATATTCTGGCGGATTTGCGAACCATACAGGACAGAAATGCAGCGTATTCAGACCAACTCGACAAACGAATCGACGATCGCAAACAGAGGGACAGTTATGATTTATTGATTCAATTGAACGACCCAGTAAAAATTCAGGAAGTACCTAAAATCAAAGATGACGACTCATTATCAGCATCTGATGATGTCATATCTGGCGTAGACAAACGACAGGGAAGGTGGGACTTGGATTACGGACTTGGAGGCGGACGATTTGGAAAACGTGAATATGATGATTACCGTCTCGGTGGTGGCAGATTTGGACGAGATTTGGGTCACGTGCGCGATATGGATCATGTAGATCTGAATACGTTCGACGATTGAGTCGATGATTTAGAGCATCATGTTGCTGCATATTGAAATTAAATAAATATTTTTGTGAATGAAAGCTTGAGAGAGATTTAATGAAATATAGTTTTTTCTTTAGTTTTATCATACAAATATACATATCTAAAGTTAAAAAAACTCGATACTTTATAAAAGATACATTCTTTAAATCAAAATTCCTGCAGAGGCATATTGCCCCGAAGACGAATGCCTCGATCAATGTATATTTTTGTACAGTTATGTCAGCCATGAAAATAATAATTCCATAGAAGAAATAAGATGTGTTATTTTTTCTTTAATTTACTAATTTGGAGATTTAGTATTAAAACATTCTTTATATTGACTTAATTTATGTTTTGGATTTAGTTTTGGTTTATGTTAATATGACATTGTTGTCTAAAATGCTTTATTCATGTTTTATCACTACAGAGTTTCATTAAAACTTTGGTTGTTCTTCCTGTACCGACATATTTGAATTTTAACTGTTATTTCTGACTTATGATGACAAAGTGATGCTATGAAATAGAAATATATTGTTTTTGAGGTTGTGATAAATTAGAAAAGGGACAAGGATGTTGAAAATCAGCAAACTTAGTTTTTGGAAAATTTTAAACAAAATTTATTCAAAGAAAAATCGCTCGTCACATCTAAACTCCGTATATTTCGAAATCAGATGAGGTAAGCCAGTTGGAATCAAAATGCGCAATTACTATGTATAGTTTATAGATTAAGTATTAAATGAATTGTTTCGTTCTTAAATCGTATGTCTCATAGGCATGTTATAATGGTTTTATGTGATTTAATCAAGGAAGGGAATTATGATCCAATCCCAGAGGTATGCTGGATGAAGCATAGGCGTAGTCCATATAGTATGTATTACCAACAACACGTATCGTTTGTTATATAGTTAATTACAAGTGTGTACCACTGTCGGCATATTAACTTTTAACATGACTTCCTGTCGACTGTTCCATTCAACATCAAAGGTTACCCACAAGAAAGCCATACCATACTTGATAGAATACCTAACAACTTCGATTTCAAAAGCGAGATACTTTTATAACTAATGTCAATCCAGTTATAAACGATCTTAGTTTCAATGCCGTCTCCCGCTCCGTCTTAATATAACTAATTACCAATTGAAGTTCTAAAGGTAGACATCTTTGATCAGGAATGAAACTGTTTAATCTCTTAATCAATAAATATATGTTGAAACAAAAATCATTTGACATTTTATCGATCATTTTCATTGGGTTATTTGGATTAACTCAAATGACATGAAAGGTCTTCGGTTTAATATTTCGATGGGATACTTGACATCACCTCTTGAGGTTGTCATTGAAATTCAGGTGAAAAAACTTTTTTTATCGTGTGACGAGAAGTATAAAATCAGGTGACATATGACTAGATCAATGTTTGGTTCTGTCAACACGAGGAGAGACTGGTGCTGGTAAAATATTGTTTTCCCTAAATGTACGATATGTCACTGCCAAATTGATTTATGAAATCCGAAATGTAAACCAACTTAAGAAAGACTTAACGTGCTTACCCTACATACATTCCACTGACCACAACATCATACTGTTCATGTACTATCAATGATAGTTAACAAAATGATATTTCCAATTAAGAATTACTTCCCATGTGAATTCATTTATTTTTCATTTTCATACTGTACATACATATTATTTGAAAGCACTATTTGGAGGGCATACGATTATCTCTTTAAATTTTAGGGAAATGTTGGGGTTTTTTTTGTTTATATCTGCATTCCCGTATTAATTCCTTTAAGTTCGTCACGAGTGTGATTAAAATGTTTAACTTCTATAGTGCAACTGTTTCATGACTGTTTTAGGCGGAAAATGTAACCAAATGATGGCAATCACCTTAGGTTTGCGTGTGGTATTCACATACTAAAGCATGAAGTATTAGACGGTGCTTAAAATAGAAACAGGATAAATAAGTTCACGTAGGAAAACTGCTGATAGAAGGTGTCAATTAAGCACAAAAATAACAACATTTTCAACATAGAAACTACAGGTAACTTGAAACATTGTGTTGGATTCGTTTTTTTTTTGTTTTTTTTTTTTTTTGTTATTTCATTCGGTATTTATTTATATTAACATATATTTTGGTTTCAACAAATACTCCTGGTATACAATATGTTTGATATTAGAATAGAAGCAACTAACAGAGTAACATGATTATTACTTGGGTACCAAAGAATTCCATGGTTTAGATATAGGTGTACGACTCGATATTAAGAATGAAAGCTATCTGTTTATGTTATTGTGAAGCCACTCATTGTAAACACTAAAGTGTATAAACAGTCCTTCGATGGCACCTATGAATCGGTAAAGGAATAAAGATTTGTTTTATTTTAAATTTTTGTGACAATTTATTTGTTGAGCATTTCAGATAGCATTCTGTTGTAATCTAATATGTAGGGTTCTTCGCTATCAAGGAAATAAAACGGTAAACAGTGAAATTTTATCGTATTGATACATGTTTCTTTGCCTTTATGTTAGAACTGTTTGGTGAAATTACAGCGAACAAAAAACCCACTCTTAACTAAGCCCCAAGTGGACATGTTCCATTAACTAATAATTAATTATTTGTTTTAACTTATCTATTATTTGATGAGAAATGAAAAATGGTGGTAAGACTGTCCAGCAAAATGGACGACTTCATCTCGAACGAAGAACAGAAAATGTTTATTTAAATTGTAACTCCATATGTGATATAACTATGATAGTATCATTTATAGACACACTAAATATTAATGTTTTACCTATCGTGTTTTAAAAGCAATAACAAAGAACAGCATGTGAGTATATTTATAAGTATTAGAAATAGGTGATAATGATTAAATATTAAAAATAAGTATAAACAATAATCATTATAAATAAGTGATAAATATTAAAAATAATCATCAGAAATCTGTATTAAGAATACGTATCAAAAATAAGTATTAAACATGAATAATCAAAAATAAGTATCAGCAATAAGTATTAAAAATGATAGCAAATAAGTAAAAACGAGAAGTTACAAATGGAATGTAAGAAATGGCACATAAGGAATAAAAATAAGTTTTAAAAAAAGGTAACAAAAAAGAGCTTTAAACAGTCCAGACAATTAAATAATTGACGGAACATCACAAGGGAACATAAACGAAGGGATAAATAAAAACAGAATACTTTCTATCACAATATCAATGATTTCAAGAATTATTGTAAACATAATGCATTAGTTAGTAATAACTGATGATAAATAAATAAGAAAAAAATTAAGGAATAACAAAAAAGTAGTGACAAATGAATGCTAAAATAAGAAGTGCTCAATAAAATGACCCTCCTGGGGTTCCGTACATAGCATATGTCAATCAACAAATTAGACTGTTTGGTCTTTTTAGCACTTCTCAGTGATGCTTCAGAATTACACATCTATTACGTCATTCTAGGACCCGTCCATCATATAGCCAATTCGTCCTTCTTGGACCAGTCTTTGATCAAGGATCCTCGCGCCTGTTTCGTTCTTAGAGGAATCGTAAGTGATGCAAGGGGTATTAAACAGCTGTCTCATTCTTCTAGGACTCCGTCAGTGATACCAGAGGCCGAAAGTATGAACATGCAAAAGAACAAAAATGGTCTATGTTTAAAGTAATTGTTTTGTTGTCAGCAATAAGGCAAACAACACCATTTATTGTTTGGACCTCTACAACCGGATTTGTACCAGATTTGGGTGGTCCCATGGTCAGTAATAACACAATCGCCTTTCACCTAGGCGACCAGGGTACGACTTTCTAATCGGACGTGTCATTGTTGGTGAACACCGGAATGCCATTGTATAAACTCGGACCAATCAACTACCTTAGTACCCCTTATCAGGACCAATAATTGCCCAATGCAATTTTTTCTGGCTCTCCAGTTTCCTATCACCGTACGACCATCAGTATGCTTCTATTCGAGCTAGCAAGAGTGCTTGATAAAGTTGACATAATACAGCAAAACCATTTCATAAACGTACAATCCACTAAAAGCAATGTCAGGAGGACAAAATAGGCAGTATACAGATTAACAAGACCTCTTAAAACATCAGGAAAGATGTTCTGCTAGGCAGGTATATTCTTCCTCTTCAATATTCGCCATGTCAACAAATCAAAATAACAATTAAGAACAATAAACGGAATTTAGAAACAATAACGAAACCATAATTTAAATTCAAAATCGATTATAAGCAAAAGTAAACATTTACATGGAGAAAATCAATCAATATAGTAAATCAATGTAAACAATCAATGGACATGATTTGTGACTGCGTTGTTACCCCTAAGGTTATGAAATGAATGACGACGCCATTAATATAATATTGATTATGTCACTTACAATGAGCTGCCCTTCAAGTTCAGGTAGTGTTTATTATTGTACCTGCTGTCCTATCACATGGTTAGTAAGAGCGACTTAATCTTTAAAAAAAAATTCTCCTTCCTTCGTAATGTCTTTAATGACATTGCCAAGAGAAAGAGAGTGTTGGTCCTTAACTGAACATTCATCCATGTGAAGAAAAAAATGGGTTCCAGGCCGAGACGAGGCTGAGTCTATAAAACTGACACTCATTTCTTATTTAAGCTTTAAGATCAGCATTTTGATATTGGGATGGCCCATTGTCATTATGATGTAACTGACAACTGTGTCTTTCTGGGTGTCTTCGACAGTACATTTCAGTGTGGTAGCACTGTAAAGTTGGCACAAGTTTCGTGGCAAATACGACCATGCCGCAGCCTTCCTAAATATTCTCTCTCCCCCCCCCCCCTTCCACACACACATACAAAAAGGGGAAGTCGTCCTTAAATAGCCTTTACCGTTGATAAAACTTTGGTTTGAATGAATCTGCATATATACTTAGAAAGATAAGCGTTTTAATGGTGATACATGGTATAGGTTTAAAATTACCCTAATGTGCATGTCTTTAGATACATCATGACGTCAATAGCAAAGTCATTGAATGCAGCACTCGCTTTACATCATATTGTTATATGATGACAAGATACAATATGTACATCAACGTTTCTTGCGAATTGATTTCAAGTTATTGATTTATTAGTTTGTTAATTTGTTGATTAATAAATTTCTTTATTCACTCAGAAATCATTTTAAGAAACACTTTCGATGTGTGTATGCCGTAACTTTTTGTTAGAAGAAAGATAACTCTACATGGGTAAAAAGTGTTTATATCTTCACAGAAGTTAACTCCCTTGAAGTTTATATTATACTGCACAATATGAAACACTCCTGGGTACGTTTGTCCCTTACATTTTATTTCCTAAGTTAACTTTATACTCTGTACTCTTGTTTTCGCGGGTTTCCCATTCTCGCGGCAACCGAAAATAATTTCTGTAAAATGCACGAGCAGTTCTTGTTTACTCATTCGTAGACAAGTGGCTGGGCTGCGTTCAACAGCTGTTGATATAATCATTAATTGCACTGTCTTTAGCTAGGTAATGTTCACAGAAATAATTATGACACCAGTCGCGTCTTGTTAAGTACCACGAGCAAAGGGTGCTATACTATATATAAACACATAGTATTATTGTATTTCAAATAACATCTCCTGTTACACAAAAATATAAAATTCTTGACACAATAGTGTAGAAAACAAGATACTGATCCAAATAGAAATATATAAGACTACCGATCGGATATTTGTTTTGAAAAGTTAATTGAGAGAAGACTACAAATTACATACTATTTTGAAAACAAATTGAAATTGGAACCTAGAAGATTATTTGGTATTGTTTAGCATTTATTTTTCTAAATGGTTCATCACACGCGCTGACCTCAATATCGATAAAGGTATAAACATGCCACGCTATGAAAACGCAAAAAGGAGAAAATCGACAATCGAAATATTTAGGTTGAAAAGTCACAAATATCAGCACGAAGGGAACAGAATGATATTACAGACTCGGTCTTTGTGTTAACGTTATAATACGTGTTATATAAGTGTATTCATTGTTAACTAGTAAGAACAAAATGTATCACAGAGTTTAAACAAAAAGGCACAACGTACCAAAAATAAAACACCTTTGCAAAATGTACAGCCAACACAAAGGACAGAAATCCCTAACACTCACTAACACTCTTAAATCCTCACTGACAAGTCCGAGACCCCTCTATGATGTCCCTGACATCACTGACGATGCCTAGAATGGCGTGATCACGCATGCTGTCCAGAGCCCCACTCGATTTGCACTCTTCTCCTTCCAGAATATATCTTCCAGTCACTCGATTTGTAGCTCTTCTGCTTCGGGAAGATCTACCTCTTCCCTCTCGAAGCTGGAAGATTTATCTTCCAAGATGGCGGCGACCATGCTTTAAGTGTGCGAGTGATGAGTTTCACTAGAGAAGGATTTATGACACATACATGCACGTGTTTGTAACACAGTGTTTGATAAAACTTAAAAACTTGTTTATTTTGGGTTATATTCTCCCGGTTTACTCGATTTACATATAACGGAATGCGATCTTCTTAGAAGGCTTCTCTGCTAAGAAGAGTGCAAATCGAGTGGGGCTCATAGCATCACTTACGTGTCCTACAAGGATGAGACACATGTATCGTGTCCCTAGCATCACTAACGAATCCTAGAAGGACGAAAGGAGCTGTAAGGTGCATCTATCATCACTGACGAGTCCTAGAAGGACGAGACACATGTATCGTGTCACTAACATCACTGAGGGATCATGGAAGGACGAGACACCTGTATGATGTCCTTAGCATCACTAACGAGGCCTAGAAGGACGAGACACCTGTATGATGTCCTTAGCATCACTGACGAGGCCTAGAAGGACGAGACACCTGTATGATGTCCTTAGCATCACTGACGAGGCGTAGAAGGACGAGACACCTGTATGATGTCCTTAGCATCACTGACGAGGCGTAGAAGATCTGGTGGATAGTGAATCCTAATAAAATACTCACC
Organism: Pecten maximus; assembly: GCF_902652985.1. NCBI lineage: Eukaryota > Metazoa > Mollusca > Bivalvia > Pectinida > Pectinidae > Pecten > Pecten maximus. Next base: position 14,767,742 of record NC_047033.1, on the reverse strand, counting down.
TTTCATCTAGGCGACCGAGGTTCAACTCCCCGATCAGACGTGAAAAGGTTTGGGGTCACCTGTCTGATCACGTGGGCTTTCTCCGTATACTCTTGTTCCCTCCCAAAGTAAGGCGCCTATACACCTACGGACTTGCTTTTTGGCACAAAATAGCAAATAAGAGTGGCTACAAAAATTATTACTTTTCATTTATCTTGACCTTCATTCAAATTCAAATAATCAAAAGTATTAAAAATTTTTTAAAATCTTTCGAATCTTGTTATTTGTTAGTTCGTTTTTCCTTGCACAATCAGTGCATCTTGTAGTTTATGGTCGGTGCTAATTTTTCTCTGTAACATGTTTTCCGAAAATATGTCAAGGCCAATGTCCCAGAACGAGGTCAAATCAAGGTCAACATTAAAAAATTTAAAATGAGTTAATTTTTTTAACTACATGGCAAAGTGCATGATTCATCGATACGATGGTCGTGCGATAAAGAATGACACAGAAATGGCACTTTCGCTTTCGTGTTCGTTTTCCCGCCAAAATTCAAATTTTCTCAAAAATGCACTTATAATTTTCTTCTACCCCTATATCTTGACATACACAGATTTGATATTTAGTACAGTGATGGCATTTACAAATGCCTAAAAATTCTTTTTCTTTTCAATCACCTTCACCTTCGTTCAAGGTCACGGAGTTCAAATGATAAAAATCGAAAATTTCAAATTCTCTTAAAAACGGTTTGTTTGATCATATATAAAAGAATGTAAAGGTCAAATCATCAGGGGAAAAAAAACCAAAAAAACGCCAGAAACAGAAATTTTAAAAAACGTTTTCCTGTCAAAATTCAGAATTATCACGAAATTGCACGTGTCAAGACACGTCACCACTTTTTTATATACTGATTCGGTAAGAAGTGTCAAGGCGCTTCACTACTGTAGCATATGTTTAATACTAGGAGGAATAGGGATCTTTTTGGAGAATGCTTTTTATTTCGTACATAATATGGCTATCTGTGCCAAACTTCAGTGCCGAGACACTGAAGGGTGAAACAACCATATGGTGCATTTTAATTGATTATTTGAAATTTATGCTCCATTCGTATGTCCTTTGTACAGCCCAGACTTTAAACGTTGTGATATTCCATATGTTTTAGCCATGCTATAAATAAAACCACAATGGCCAGGTATAACATATGTAATATTTATAGTGTCGATTTCTTTGTATCTAAAAAAACGTTTCTTATCTCTATTCTGTAATCTGTGATTGATATGTGTCTTCACTTAGATCACGCATGGCCTAATTTTATATACTGCACATGAAAATTGTTTTTAACAAATTACACACTAAATAACTGTCCATAGCAAGAAAATTGCATGTATTTAGTTATACGTGTCATTTTAGATTGTGACCGGTATTTTACCTTGATTTGTATTGCCGATGATTCAGAAGACGCTTACTCTTCTGAAACACATGGCATTATCCTCTTTGTTCTTGAGTCTCCATGCAAATCTTTGTTTTGTTTATAGATTGCCCTCATTAAATTGATTTTGAGTTTTGACTTCGCTTACATGTTAACAGTCTTTGTTGTTTCATGTAACAATAAACCTAGTATAAAAGTAAACATATATATTATCTAGAGACAACAGGAACATGAAAAAAGACGTGTTAAAAAATTGCTATGATATTCATCTGCTCTTGGAAATGAGATATTCTCGTCCCCCAAAAGCTTACACAGATATACAGACCTGGGCAATCTTCACGAGGGAGTTGTTCAACGAAACGAATTTAAGTTCATATATGCCGTATTAAAAATGTTTTGCCTGTAAGCAAATAAAACGTAAGAAGAAAAATAAATTATTTAGAAGATGACAAAGAAGGACATAGATGAAAATATAAACGGTTTAGTAATGGCAGCTGAACCTGTTTCGTAATGGCACTCGATAAGTTTTTATGCACCTTCTAAATACAGTATATTGCAAACATTTACCTATCCTCCCTATTAAGCATTGCCTCGTCTGTATTTCATATGTAATTATATGCTCACACAAGCATCATTCTGGTTGAACAATATAGCTCACGGACAGTAGTGAAAGGCTGTATAGACCTTAAACAGGTGATATATAGCACAGAGGAAAAACACTAGCACTTATGTATACACCATTTTGTTAGCTTGAATATATTTAATTCTGGTCGCGATTTCCATCATCGCAGACCATTTTCTTGATCTTTTCAATCAAGCAGATACTGAGCTAAGATTTGGAAGACACTCTTCTACAAAGTGATAGCTGCATTCGCTAAAGATACCTGTACTTCCAAAGACTATAAGTCTCTTTCATATGCGTATGTGTAGGATAGGGATATTCCACCCGAGGGGTCACAAAATGTGGTGAAACCCGGGGCTTGCCGAGGGTTTTATCACATTTTGTGATCCCGAGGGTGGAATATTCCTATCCTACATATACACATAATGAGTCTTTTTCTCTCATATCACTACCAAATTTCTGTCAAAAGTGTCCCCAGCCAACCACTTTCTTCATTTAAAAAATATTTGATGGTTTTACTGCAAATACTTATGATATTCTGAAAGATCATACCCGATTTTGGCAAACTAAGTTTGCTCACAAATTTCATTCCTTTTATGGTTAAGTGATGCAAGAATGAATAACGCGCCGATAAAAACTGCCATGACTTGACTGACTTTTGACGTGTCCGTGTTCAAATTGTCAACATCCGAGAAAAAGAACATACTTTCAAAAATCAACGATAAAATGAGTTTTTCAATTTTACATATAATTTGATTTGCATTGAACGAAACACACTGTACTTTTTATTATCCAGTTAATTTTTTTTTATAAAATACTACGTGTGACGTCACGACTGTCATTGGCATTGCATTCATACATGTAGTTCAAGGCTATTGGGAGCGATGTCGATCTCGATCGCCATGACGCGGCGACGTGTCATGGGTTGTAATATTAAGTTCACGGTGATTTTTGCATCTTCATGTGTGAACCTTCGAGTTTTTCTGTGACAATGACGAAGGAATGTCCGTCGATAACGATGATCATATTGCAAGGCTAGGATGATAGTTAGTTTTCCTGGTTACTCTTCACAAATATAGACTCTGTGTTACAACTAAAATAAATATTTTCTTATATGAACATCGAGGGGTGTCATTTTTACCGAATCTTCGTTAATTTAAGAGCCATCAAACGAATAATGAATACTTCCAAATACACAGGCTACTGAGTAGGCCTACTGTAGAGTAAATAAATTCCCGGCCCCTGTGCTGACGCAGACGGAACCATTTCATCGGTTGTGGTGTTTGACATTTTCTTAAAACTTTTTTTTTATTTATGGCTTTTATTCAACTTCCGATCATTGCCCGGTGATTGTGCGTGTTTGCATATTTTTATTGGCAAATGACAAATCTGTACTGTATGGTAGGCCAGTCTGTACTATACAGTAACGGATTTATATTTTCGCTCTGATGAAATGTCTTATCGTTTAACCGTATCCTATCGGTTCCGACGATGAGGACTGTCAAACGTAAACACAAGCAGACGAGGTTGTACAATCTGTAAGAGTTGTCCCCCTTGAACGCGGATTGAAATGCGATGTAAGATAGATTTATCTACATATTGTTTAACTGCGACTATGATATGTCCATAAGACCCAGTGAATGGGTCAATGACTAGATAACAATATGCATTCACACGTCCCGAATCAGGGTCAACAGAATGTTCGACAACATAACATGTCGTCACATAAATACTTATGACCAACGTCTAGAAATGATTTTTACGAAAGCTGAAACAGGCCATAAGCGTATCCCATAGAATATTTCAAATATATGCAAAATCTTTGTAAAATAAAGTTATTAGTCAGATAAATTGTCATATGAATACGTTCCGGGTGACTTATTTAGAAATGACGTCATGGTATCGTCATGTGATCACAACAGATGTTTATCGCACTGTAACATAAACTCTTATTCGCTTTGTTCTTTGTCAGACGTCTTTGTATCAATTTTTTGTTTTGTATATATTTTTGACTTGTTCATAGATCTTTGGACGCAAACTGAACCTAATTTTTCTAAATGTGAATTTAATATAGATATATTGAGTATAAATCGGCATCATACAGCCATTTAGTCTTTTTAGAACTCGTCTATGATGTAAAGATTGAAAACCAAAGGTTAAATAAAAGAAATTGTATTTGATAGAAGAGGTGGACTGCACTTATTTAATCTGGTTTGGGAAATTGTGTTTACCGGATAAAAGAAGATTGGTATTACTGGTTATGAACTAGGACTTGGCCATCAAGGGCTACATTAATGGACACCCTGCTGTTGACACAGCAGCATTGAAGATCTTAGCGAATCTTTAACTGTTGTATAATAAAATTTCTTTGTTTGCGTCAATTGAGCAAACACTATATAATAAAAATGTTTCAAATCTGTTTCAAGTCATTGTTGAATAATGGAACGTTCACTCCAGGCCACCATATATAAATGTACAATAAAAGATAAAAAGGTTAAAAAAAAGTCACGTAAAATAGCCACTCGTCACATCTCGGCCGATTCCGTAACTCCATCGAGGTTAGCCGAATGGTAAAATAGCTTGGAAGGCCCATTCAAAGATGGCGGAGCAAGTTGAGATACGAAGCAAGGATGGGAGTTTTCAAAAATTGCTTAAATATGATGACAGGTACTATGTGCCTAATTTCGTTGGAAATGTAAAGGATCATCTTGCTGCAATAGATGTGATGGAGGTCAGGGAAGATGACACATTCATACTCACGTACCCAAAGTCAGGTTCGTATATAGATATGCTGGCCGTGTTTTTTTCCTATTCTGGAAGCATGTCTCAATTCTTACACCTGAATTGGTATATCCTGGGCATGGTTATGTTATAATAGCAAATCTGTGCGGTTTTCATTCTGAAGAGTGACGATGACACTGCATAATAGCATAGACTTTCTGATGTTTCAAGGCGTGAAATGCATGATGTTAATCGTATCGTATAACTGCACATAAAATGATTTTATTTTGAAAAGAAGAGAGAAAATTCGTTTGTGGCCTCTTAAAAATGCCTCGGTTAAGTTGATGAATTTTCTCATATAACCGTAAAGCATTATATTTTTCATTATAATGATTGCCGTGAACTCAGTTTAGTCATAGTGATATATGCACAAGTAAGAGACTTATCATAAAGATTGTAATTGAGAATAAATAATATTTCCATACAAAACACGGTAAATTAAACTACTGAAGAATGTTTTTCACTGAAAATGGCAAGTGACTGTTTCTTTTTTTTTTTCAAATGGATGCAATATTGAAGAGGTCATAAAACTTTTTATCAGTCTCCATAAATAAATAAATAATTGTCAAAATTGGCCAAAAAGCCATATTTCATTATTGTATACTGTCTTAGAGGTCTCTCTATTGGCGCCCGTCGCACTGACCAATCATGTATCTGTTTTCTTGTTCCGACATGTCCAGGTAGCAGTCTGTTCTGACCCATCTCGTGTACATTTTTCTAGTTTCGACATTTCCGGGAAGCAGTCTGTTCTGACCCATCAAGCGTATTTTCTGGTTCCCGACATGTTCAGGTAGCAGTATGGTCTGACCCAACACGTGTATTAATTAATATATTCAAAGCAATTTTCTAATTTTCCAGGAACCCATTGGACATTTACGCTAGTCAGCATGCTGCGTACAGGCACGACAATCTACCGCGGATCGCCCACGTTTTTAGACTATACCGACATGGAGACGCTTGATAAGCTCCCGTCCCCTAGAGTCCTGGCGACTCACCTAACCTTTGACTTTATGCCAAAACAGGTCAAAGAGGGGAAGGGCAAGGTCATTACAATTTTTCGTAATCCAAAAGATGTCTTGTCATCACTTTTTACCTTTTTGACAAAATTGGATCACCCAGATTTCCTGAGTAGGTACCATTTCAAGTGGGAGGGTCTACTCGAATTTTTCATGGAAGGCGAAAGTAAGTATCTGTTGAGACAAAATAATCCATACAATGAAGTTTTTTGCGCAGTTTTTTTTAAATGTTATCCTAAGGCAAATAATGATAATTTTTTATCATTAATAAAGCAGAAGTGTTATATGTAGTTTGAGAATGTCTCTAGTGTGAGATCAACAAGGTCGACATCTGTCACGGAAACCCTGATGTTCTGAGCAAGGATCGAAAAAGAGAAAAGCATAGAGGGAAAGGAAAATTCTTGAAATATGACAGAAATAGGAAAATACGAACATTCATTGCTATCGTGTTTTCTTTCCTTAAATGTATATGTATGATTTTAATTGGAAATTCTATTTTAATTGATGATAACGTGTGAATGTGTGAGTGTATCCAGTTCATCAAGAAATGATTAAATTTTCTTTGTTTTCATGGTAAATACTCAAATGTAATTGGTCGAAAAATTCTTTTCATTCTTCTATGAAAGAAATTCCGAGAATGGCGCGAAAAATGTGACGTCACAATACGACAATTGACGTTGCGTATTGATTTGAGAAAAAGAATCCCAAATAAAACCCGTAAAAATTGTACATAAAACATGTTTTGAATTAGAAAAAGACAATTAATTGAAATTAATTATAAGCATTGAGGTTGATTTTTTTTATCGGGGTAAGAAAAGAATTTTTTTTGCAACCTTTGAAAGAATCCGCTACGCGGATTCATACAGTTTGCAGAAAAAAAATGTTTTCAAACCCCGATGAAAATAAAAAAGAAATCAACCTCAATGCTTAACACATTCGTGCAAGTCTAGGAAAATACTTCAGTTTTACTCCCTTAACGATATTTACAAGAATAAAAGGCATAGTTGCACCGCAACATCAATACCAAATCGTATATGAAGGAAACAAATGTATCCTTAAAAGGTTTTGATAACGTCCATGAGTCTCGTTAAGTACAGCATTTGAAAAATGCAAACACGAAAAACAGAAGAAAATTGAAATCAAATGAAATAGTTGTTGAAAAAGGAAAGTTTCACGAAGACGATAGAAATATAAGAGCATTACCCTCTATAAGTATCGCGTTATCATTTAAAGGTGTGCTTGTGAATTTGATGTTAGTTTTATGTTGTTGTTTTTTTATTAATATTTACCTATCTTTGATAAAATTTCATTTATAAATGACAGTTTGTTAGATAATTAGTAGTAATGTATTTTACAGCTTACTGCGGATCCTGGTTTGATTACATACAGAATTGGGATAAAGTGATGGCGGAACATAGGGGGAACAACGTGATGTACCTCATCTATGAAGATATGATACAGGTTAGCTACAGGTCGGACAGAAAAGAGAAACCAATTCTTATGAAATTTCATGATTTTGTATGAATGTTTAAATACTGCTGTTACTAACTAACATTAATGAGATTTATACTTAAAACTGCATTCTATTTTTATTTATTTTTTGCATATATTTAACCAAGATTATTACAAATGACTAAGTGGTAAACAATAGCTCTCGGGTGTTATATTATACAATTATATATATATATATTGTGTGCGAGATACAGGACCTACGTTCCAATGTGCAAAAGTTGGCGATGTTCCTTGGGGTGTCTTTCGGACCAGACTACCTGGACACGGTGACTAAAAAGTGTACGTTCCTGAACATGGTTACAGAAGCCACAAAGGCGGCCGCACCATCCGAACAGTGGAAAGAAGTGACCAAAAATAAAACACTTCCTATCTACAGGAAAGGTTAGTATCTGTCGAGTGAAAAGGAATGTCTTGCTATACACTGATATTTTAATTTCTACAGGATATGAGGTTATATAACGATTGATGTTAATGGAGTTAATCTATTTGGTACCGTTCCTATTGTCCTTGTATATTCCAGAGTCTTGGTCCAAATTTTGATGTGTATTTCTTTATTTTATCTATGTATATTTACATTGAAAGTTCCTTTATCGAGCGTAGTCGTTGATCCTGACACGTCTCCATTTGTTAATTTGAATCATTTACTTGTTTCAGGTGAAGTCGGGGACTGGAAAAATTACTTCACAGTTGCGCAAAATGAATATTTTGATAAAGTATATAACGAGAAAATGGAAAACTCAAGTTTCGATTTCAGATTTGAATAACAAATTAACAAATATCCTGGCAACATAGAACATAATCGGAGCTGACTGTTAATACATAAATAACGGAAATGGCGAATTATGCTATAACAGACATATCATGGAGGAACAGGGATCATTTTAAAGAATTAATTTTTGATGGACACAATATGGCTGTCAAATGACGAGAGAGATAGAGTGATTTCCAAGAAGGACCAGGCAGCTGAGTGATCCCCTAACATTAGTAACAAGTCAATTTAAGGACCAGACAGATGTGTTATGTCCTTGGCATCAGTGGCAAGTCACTGAAGGACGCAACAGCTATATTTATGATGAATATCAATTAACTATTTGAGATTTACTCTTTGATCTTTTGTACAGCTCTCACGTGATATACAGAAAGCCACAGTAACCAGGTATAGCATATGTAATCTTTTTCATATCTTATCCTTTCACAAGTTTCGCTATAATGACAAATGATTTTTATAGATTACACACTTATAATATTTAATGGTTTTGTATTACTTTCTTCAGTGATGATGTTGGTGATGATGATCAAGTCATAACTGTAGACTCATTGGTTGGCCAACGTTTTATTATAGTTTACGTACATAGTAAACATACAAACATAGTTCATACAGTAGTGTAAAAACTTATCCTGGGCTGAAAGCCCAGGACATTGTCTTGGAGTGGCCCGTTGACCGCCCCTCGACTACTGCCATGCACTGCTTAATATGTGGTCCTTAAATACTAAAGATACACATGTCCAGTAATCCACGTGGCATGGTGATGTAGACATTTACGTAATATAGTTAGATAATACATGTTAACGCCAGGTATTTAATATTATGCCCCCGGCACTCAAGATGGTCAACAGACATGTGGTCGATATAAATTAGATAACCTAGATTAATTCATGTCTGGTAAATATTTGGCTGTCTGTCTATACATATACTAATGTACTGATGGACCAATATTTTTGTCTATTTAAATTAAGCATTTTAAAAATAAAACAAGTTTCGGTACACATTGTATAACTGCCCGTAGCAAGTACGTTGCATGTAGTTGGTCATGCCTGAGGCTGAACTATCGCCACACTATCATTTTAGATTGTCACTAATCCCGGATTTGACCCAGATTTTATGGCGGTTGAAGCATATGACGCTTACTCTTCTTGAACACCTGATCTTATAAAAAAAAAAATCTTTTGAAGGAGTCTTCATGCAAAACTTTGTTATTTACATTCTGCACTCGCTTAATTGATTTTGAGTTTTGAATGATGATTTCGTAATGATGTGAGTTTTCTTTGTTGTTTGTATCCATGTAACAAATTACCTAGTATTTAAGGAAACAAAAATGTTGTCCAGAGATTTTTATCGGCTCCTTTGGGAAACTATATATTTGTTCGCCGATAACTTCTGCAGATGAAGATGAACATACCTGGACAATGTTCACTAAGGAGTTATTCAAAGAAACAACGACAAAAAGAAACAAGGGCATGGACGAAAAATAAAAGGGGTTCCTCTGATAGTTAAACTAATTTCGTTATGACACTCGATAAGTTTATGCACCTTTTAAATACAGTAAGCATATACATATCCTCCTTATTTGGACATCGGCTACACTGTTTTAATATGTAATCGTATGATCACACAAGCTGTGATGTTATACGACTTTATTCCACAAAACTCCCCGGAGGAAGGTAAAAGACTACAACATATGAAAATGAAAACACAATGAGAATATGATACAGATGTACACGCTGTCACTATGCAAACCATTATGTCTAAGATATGCCTTTCTTTCACTGATATTCGAATACAAAACTGATTTTGAGCAATAATCGGATATTTAACACAAATATCACTTAATAAACTGACTAGATTTCTTTGCTGGATATATATACACTATCTTTGGAGTATTCATGGATGGACAGAGTAACAACAATAGTTTAAAACACATTTATAGATATAATTAACTCAAATGACTAATAGGACGTTTTGCCCAAGGTAAGTAATAATAGGACGAATTGACCTAATCGCTTTCTGACCAAAATACAACTATAATTCGTCTGATGTCTTATTCCTACACTGTCGCTGAGTAGAATTTACATAAGACATATTAATAAACTAATATACGAAATAATACTGACATATATAGATCCTAAACATGACTAGATGGCACGGACCATGTGCTTCACTGAATGACAGACAGTTCATATGACTGACATTTCGAACACACATACAGATCATATCTTTTACAGACTAATGTTGACAATCATATAATCAATGCAATAAATGTTCGATCGGCAAGAATTGATATGGGCAGGGAATAAACTCACCCTGTGGGGGACCTAAAGTTTCCTTTGACATGAAATGTGTACAGTGCCGGAGCACGCCATTGCAAACTTCCTCTAAGATTGCCAAAGGGTACGACTAACGTCTAGACCGCAATGTCCGGATCATACTAAAACTCGGACCGTAATGTCCGGATCATATTGTAATCAAATTAACCCTGTGATACAATGTAATTATGGTAACATAACACAAGCATCATTCTGGTTGGACAATATATTACGCGGACAACGGTGAAAGGTCAAGCTTATAGACCTTGACAGGTGACACAGAGCACAGATAACACTATTACTTATTCATACAAAGCTCTTTAAGCGTGCAAGTTGCTTATTATGTTGGAAATTTCAAACCGTTACATACCTATATGTGATCCCCCCCCCCCCTTTTTAAAATTTTTTAATCTAATGAATCTTGGTCTAAGATAACAAACAGAGCTAATCTACATTTAGTGATAGCGTCATTGGCTTTATTACGCTAAAGCTACTTCGAAAGTTGTCATTTTTCTTGCTGATTGTGTCTGTCTGCTCATTAGCCCCTAGAAAGCCTTAAAACGCTGAATCTCGTCCGGACCTAGCAAAACAGAATTCAATATCTTTTGATTCAAATCTAATATAAACAAGTTTTGCTTTATTAGAAAAATACTAAAAGTGTTTTTATCCTTCTGATAATAGTGCGATGGCTAAAGTAATTTTAAATAAACGAAGTAGATTTTATCTTGTACTATCCAGTTATAACGACACATTCAATCGTCCTACTTATAGCTGCAACTACTTCACGTCTATATGACCCAGTGTTTGTAAGCCAATGACTAGATAACAATATGCATTCACATAAGCCGATTCAAGGTCGTTGGAGATTTCGATAACGTAACGTGTCGTAGCAGAGATACTTGTGACCAGTGTAAAAAAATGATAACAGGGAGGACATATCTACGACAGCTGAGATTAGCCATAGGCTTATCTTATATACTATTTTAAGTTAATAGTTATTTATATAGTCAATATGAATACGTTCCGTGTGGATGATTATAGTCTGGTGATTATACCAGATGTGTATCGTACCGAAAAATAAACTCTTACTCTCTTTGTTCTTCGTCATAGGTATCCATTAGAATTATTTTTTGTTTATATTTTTGCCCGGTTATAGCCTTTTGGATAAAAACTAAAGCTTATTTGTTTAAGGAATTATTCTTATTTTTATCGTTTACTGGTGTGTAAACTTTTGTTTTACAGATATTTGAAATAGAGCTCGTTAGTGCGCCATGTTGAAACATCTTTTTTTTTAAATGCAGTTTATACACCAGTTAACTAAAGAAAACAAAACTATGCCTGATTTTTATACTTTAACCTGTGTTTTTATCTAATGCTATTTGAAGCTTCAATCAGCATTCATTTTTCGGCGTAATACAAATAGACGTAACAGCTGAACAATTAATGAAATGTCAAAAAAGCTGATTCCAAATTTGGCGGGAAAGGTTGTCAGCTACAGGAATCAACAAAATGTAGTTCCAGATAACATCGTTTTTATTCGATTTCTGTAGCATATTTCAAACATTTTATTTTTCATCATTATATTTTTGTTATTTGATTGGAAATAAAGTCAAAACAAAATCGATAATAGTCATTGAGCATTCACACTATTTGCGCATGCATGCACCGGTCCGGCTTGTATTCCTACGTGTCACATTTGATTTACCCTTTTGTAAACTATGTGTTCGATAGTAAGGTTATATAACGGACACATACACCAGAAAGGTAATGTTTTAAATGTAATTTAATATACTGCAGATATATTCAATATTGAATTGCAACATACAGCTGTTTAGTCTTTCTTGAACTCGCAAGTGATACATAGACAGGAAATCCAACGTAAAATAAAGAAAATAATATTGGATTGAAGCAAAGGTAGAAGAGGAGATACGCTGAACTAATTTAATCGTGTTTGAAAAGGTTGTTTACTGGTTAAAATAGGATACTCTTTTCGCATAATCTGCATTAGTGTTACTGGTTATGAAATGAGACAAGTTTATCAACGGCTACGTTTAATGGACCTAGTACTGTTGGCAAAGCGGTATTGAAGGTGTTACTGCATCCACTACAAATGTATAGTTAAAAGTGCTTTCTTCTTGTGAGTATTTGCGCAATAAGTCTATGAAAACGCTGTTTTCAAATCTGAAGTCATTCTCGACATATTTTACGTCTACTCGAGGCTACCATATATCAATGTACATATTCTTTTTAAACTATGTTATCTTGTACAACCATTACGAAGGCTCATTTAAAGATGGCGGAGCCAGTGGAGTTTCGAAGCGAGGACGGGAGCTTAATGAAATTGCTTAAGTATGATGACAGGTATTATGTGACCCATTTCGTTGGAAACGTCAAGGATCATCTTGCTGCAATAGATGCAATGGATGTCAGGGAAGATGACACATTCATAATGGCATACCCTAAGTCAGGTTTGTATATAGATGTATTGGGCTTGTTTGAGATCTCTGAATCTACCTTAAATATCCTTCCAACACTATACCATATTATCGACAGGGTGGGTATATATAAATCCCTTATTACCTTACCACCTTACTACATGATTTCATATTTTCTCCCTATTCTTGAAGCTTGACTCAGTTCTTACACCTGAATTGGTATATTTTGGGCATGGCTATATTATGATAGCGAATCTGTTGTGGTTTTCAATCTGAATAGTAACGATGACACTGGAGAATAGCAAAGATTTTCTAATATTTCTAGTGCGAGAAATGCATGATGTAAGTGGTATCGTATAAACAGCACTTGAAATGATTGCACTTTAAAAAAGAAGAAAGATACTCATTTTGTGATCTCTTAAAACTGCCATAGTTTATGAAAACTGTGATTTGAAAATATGAATTTTCACATATACCCGTAAAGCATTACACTTTTGTTAATGAAAACCGGGAACTTAGAATAGGCAAAGTAATAAATGCATAAATAACAGAATTGTCAGAAAGCTTAGTATTGAGAACAGTAACAGGGTAACAGCCTTGTCTAGCCCGTCCACGTGTCTTTTATGGTTCCGAAATTTCCGAGTGGCAGACGGTCTGACCCATTATGTGTGTGTTTTGTGGTTCCGCCATGTCCTAGTAGCAGTCTTGTTTGACTAATTACATGTTCTTTTTCTGGTTCTGGCATTCCCGGGGTAGTGGACTTGTCTAGATTTTACGGACAGATCATTCCATTATCATCGTTCATTTAAACATAATTATAGTTATTCTATTTAGATTATTATATTTAAAACAATTTTGTAGGAACCCATTGGGCATTTACCCTAGCCTTCATGCTTCGTACAGGGGAGACAGCCTACCGCGGATCGCCCACGTTTTTAGACTATACCGACATGGAAACGATTGATAAGCTCCCGTCTCCAAGAGTCTTCGCGACTCACATTGCCTTTGAATTGATGCCAAAACAGGTCAAAGAGGGGAAGGGCAAAGTCGTTGCAATATTTCGTAATCCAAAAGATGTCATATCGTCACTTTACGCATTCCTGAAGAAAGTGGATCATAAAGATTTCTTCAGATGTCACAACACATGGGAGGGCCTTCTCGAATTTTACATAGAAGGCAAGAGTAAGTATCAATAAGACGAAGATGGCCTTGGTATGCATTCAAAATGACCCCCCCCCCCCCCCCTCCCGCTAAAAAAATAAATAATAATAAATAAATAAATAAATAAATAAATAAATAAATAAATGTATATTTATTTCATCAAGGGCACATGTAAATATATCTCTTTTTGAGAACCGCAATTTATGTTGTGATTTCTTAATGTAAATTTTCTTCCATCAAATTTTACGTTTTGAATTGTAATACGTTAAATATTAAGTAGAACACATTCTGTTCAATAGTTTACTACGGTTCCTGGTTTGAATACATGAAAAACTGGGATAAAGTGAGGAGAGAGCACAAGGGGAATAATGTAATGTACTTCATCTATGAAGATTTGATACAGGTAGGCGTAGTCAGTTACAAGTGATTAGATTGTTTACCACTGTGACATAATTCGAACTGAGTCAGTAACAAGTGTCTTGATGGTTCACCACTGTAACATGTCTTTAGCTGAGTCCGTAACAAGTAACTAGATGGTCCACTACTGTGACATACCTCAAACTGAGTCAAAACAAGTCACTAGATGTTTTACAGCTATAACATACTTCTAGTTGAGTCAGTAACAAGTGGCTAGATGGTTCACCAATGTAACATACCTGTGGCTGAGTCAGTAACAAGTGAATAGATAATTTACCACTTCGACATACCTGGCTGAGTCAGTAACAAAAGACTGAACGGTTCTCCATTGTGACATAATTCTAGCTTAGTTAGTAACAAGTGACTAGATGGATCATCACTGTGACAAACCTCTAGCAGAGTCAGTAACATGTGACTAGGTGATTATCCACTGTGACATACCTGTAGCCGAGTCAGTAACAAGTGACTAGATGGTTCACCACTGTGACATACCTCTAGCTGAGTCAGTAACAAGTGACTAGATGATTCACCACTGTGACATACCTCTAGCTGAGTCAGTAACAAGTGACTAGATGGTTCACCACTGTGATATACCTTAAGCTGAGTCAGTAACAAGTGACTAGATAGTTCACCACTGTGACATACCTCTAGCTGAGTCAGTAACAAGTGACTAGATGGTTCACCACTGTGATATACCTGTAGCTGAGTCAGTAACAAGTGACTAGATAGTTCACCACTGTGACATACCTCTAGCTGAGTCAGTAACAAGTGACTAGATGGTTCACCACTGTGACATACCTCTAGCTGAGTCAGTAATATGTGACTAGATAGTTCACCACTGTGACATACCTCTAGCTGAGTCAGTAACAAGTGACTAGATGGTTCACCACTGTGACATACCTCAAGCTGAGTCAGTAACAAGTGACTAGATGGTTCCCCACTGTGATATACCTGTAGCTGAGTCAGTAACAAGTGACTAGATAGTTCACCACTGTGACATACCTCTAGCTGTGTCAGTAACAAGTGACTAGATAGTTCACCACTGTGACATACCTCTAGCTGAGTCAGTAATATGTGACTAGATAGTTCACCACTGTGACATACCTCTAGCTGAGTCAGTAACAAGTGACTAGATGGTTCACCACTGTGACATACCTCAAGCTGAGTCAGTAACAAGTGACTAGATGGTTCACCACTGTGACATACCTCAAGCTTAGTCGGTAACAAATGACTAGATTGTTCATCACTGTGACACACCTCTGAGTCAGTAACAGGTGACTAGATTGTTCACCACTGTGACATACATCTGTCTGAGTCAGTAACAAGTGACTAGATGGTTCACCACTGTGACATACCTCAAGCTTAGTCGGTAACAAATGACTAGATTGTTCATCACTGTGACATACCTCTAGATGAGTCAGTAACAAATGACTAGATGGTTCACCACAGTGACATACCTCTAGCTGAGTCAGTAACAAGTGACTAGATGGTCCACCACTGTGATATACCTCTAGCTGAGTCAGTAACAAGTGACTAGATGGTTCATCTCTGTGACATACCTCTAGATGAGTCAGTAACAAGTGACAAGATGGTTCACCACTGTGATATGCCTCTAACATATCACTTAAAAAAATCACCGCTGTCAGATACCGAGTGACTCGACGCTCAATAACCATTGCCCATCTCAGAAACAAATATCATGACCCTTCACGTCTGTCGCATATATTTAATCAAGTTAGTATCAAGCGACTATATAGTAAACAATAGTGACTGATATATAACATTTTACATTGGATGTAGGACCTACGTTCCCAAGTGCAAAGGTTGGCGCTGTTCCTCGGGGTGTCTTTTGAAACGGAATTCCTGGACACTGTGACTAAAAGGTGTACGTTTCGGAACATGGCTACAGAAGCCACAAAGACGTTTACACCATCCGAGCAGTGGAAAGAATTTACCAAAGATAAAACACTTCCTATCTACAGGAAAGGTTTGTATTGGTCGTGTTCAAGGGAATTTCTTATTATACATGGATATTTTAAGCTATGCAGAAAAGTTTAGAATCGGTCGTGTTAAAGTGTTGATGTTTGATTATACACTGAGATTTGAATTTCTACAGGAAATGTGTGTATCAATCGGTCGTTTTAAAGGGAATTTCTTGTAATACTTTGATAATTTGGATTTCTTTCCTGCACCGCTCCTATTATCCTTGTATTTTCATGATGTCCATGTTAATCAATATTTTGATAATATGTTACCTTTGCTTTATCTTTTTTTTAGGTAGAACTAATTATATTATACTTTTGTTCTTATATCTACCATAGACTGTTAACTTTGAAATGTTATCCTGGCACCGCTCCATTATGTTAATATGAATGGATTACTTGTTTCAGGTGAAGTCGGGGACTGGAAAAATAACTTCACAGTTGCTCAAAATGAACACTTTGATAGAGTATATAACGAAAAAATGAAAAACTCAAGTTTCGATTTCCGATTTGAATAACAAGTTTCCTGGCAACACAGAACAAGTATGATAGCCAATATATAGAAGTAACTGAAATGGCGGCGAATAATGCTCTACAGACATTCAATCAAGGAATAGGGGTTAATTAGGAGAATGTATTGAATGACATACATACTGTGGCTATCAAATTACGAGGGAGGACCAGGCTGCTAAGTGATGTCCACAACATTAGTGACGAGTCCTAGAATGACCAAACAGATGTGTGATGCCCTTGACACGAGTGACGAGTAAATCACAGGCGAAACAACTATATAATGCATTTTAATTCTTTATTTGAGATTTTCCATCTTCACGTGTATGCCTTTTGTACAGCTCTCACTTTTAAAGCTGTGCGATTCTATATGTTATAGCCATGATATCAAGTAAATAAAATTGACCAGTTATGGTATGTTTTATCTATGTCATCTTTATTCCTTTATTTTTGAAAAACTGTACCTTATCTCTTTGTAAATATTTTGTTAATTAGTGTCTACATAGCGATCTAGCATAGCCTAATTTTACTGAGTAGAAAACATCACATGTTTTGCTATAATTTAAAAATGTTTTTATCTATTACACACTATATAACTATCCCTAGCAAGCACGTTGCATGCTATTGATGGTACCCTGATCTGTCACCACACTAACTGTCATTTGAAATTGTGACTTAACCCAGATTTGACAGATTTATATGGCGGGTGAAGAAGAAGACACTTTCTCTACTGGAATACATAGCTTCCTTCTCCTTATACATCTAGATGAATCTCTATGCATATTCATATCTTGTTTATATTTTGCAATCGCTGAATTTATTCTTAGTTTGAATTATAACTTGGCTGTCATGTCAGAGTTTAAAAAGTGTTGTTTTTTCCCCTGTAAACAGATAAAACACTTGAAGAGAACAATAAATCATTTACAAGATGAAAAGAAAACAAGTACATGTTAAAAGTGGTTATCCTGAGAGTCGAACCTATGATAGGTAACACAGGAAAAAACACTTGTACTTACTCTATAACCCCGTTAGGTTGCACATGCGTTACTATGGTGATTTCAACCGTAACATGCCTATATGTGAACATTGTGCATGCTCTTTTCAATCGAATAAATATTTGCTAAGATAACGAAAACAGCTCATAGTGATAGGGTCATTCGCTTTATTGCGCTAAAGCTACATCTATAGTTGTTTTTTCTTCTGCATCTGCATTCCGCATCTGCATTATGCATGATAACTAAATTTTGTCCGGACGGAGCGTTTTAATTTCTTTTGATTTGAACTCTTTTTCATGGCCTGGGTGTGGCATAAATAATTTCTGCTACGTCAAATACAAAACGTGAGTTTATTCTGCTGATTAACAGGTTTACATAGATTTTCGCTTGAGCTGCCATGTTTCAATATCAAGCGATCTACCGATCTACAACTATCAACTATCTCGACCCAATGAATGGAACCCGATGACTAGATTCACTAGGCATTCACACAAATCGAATCAAGGTCAACAGAACGTGAAGGCACATAGATACTTATGACCAGCGTGAAGAGATGACTTTTATCAGAGAGGTCCTGTTTATGTCAGTCGGGATTAGCCTTAAGTATATCACATAGAATGTTTCAAATCTATACTTCTCTCGTTAATTTGATCAATGTAGATATGTGTGATTACAAAGTCATGTGCCGGATTTATGCTTCATTTTGCGATACTGTTAACATTTTAATTCAGACTCTGACTTCTTCAAGTACAGCCAATCACCGCAACCGTAGCAGGAGCTGTTTGTGTCAGTACATTCAATACAATAAAAAATCGTCAAGGTAGTACTTTTGTCGTCCTCAGATAGGGCTCAACGCCAGTAATAATACGTCACCGAATATATGATATCAACACTTATTTGTTTGTTTGCTTGGTTCATCGCTCCGTGGATAGACAAAGTCATTTTGAGTCGGGGTCTACTTGAATAGGTCGGCGACTACCTCGTTGAACAACATACTGGATGTCATTCGCATGCCATCCATAGCTATAAGAGTGGTGTTTTGCACAATGACACAACCACCAGCGCATAGACCGGTCCGTTTCACTGCTTCCAATCTGAAACTTAAACCGACAAGGATAGTTCATAGTCATCTTTATAGCGGATTCAGTGATATCTGTTGTAAAACACTATTCTGGTGCAATGGAACAAAATGAAACACAGCTAACTCGGATCACACATATTGCACAATGTAACTAAGCGTTACGCTTACAGGTGCCAATAGCACACAATAGCAGCATTGGCTTCATCCGATTTGACGTTCTAAATGCATGCCCATTGGTTCCATTCTGATCTTCATATGCAAATGACTGGCGTGAAAAACACCACACAAAATATGGCAGAATGGGAGACGTTTCAAACATCAAACATGCTCTTATCAGATCCTATTAAGAACTCTGAACGTGTCAAGAAAGGTGAATTTTAGAAAAAAAGATTCCACTGCTGAGTCTGGGGAAAAAGAGGCATAATTCTACAAAAAAAAAAACAAGCCCACCGTTCAACCACAAAAATAAAACAACAAGAACAAACAAACAAATTTGGTCCACTTGATTATTGTCACAATTTATACTCCCTGAAGGCTACCGTACATAGATGTACATCAAAAGATAAAAATGTGGTAAAACCGTTGAGAACACTCATGTAATAGAGATAGCGGAGCCAGTCGAGGTACGAAGCGAGGACGGAAGTTTTATGAAAATTCTTAAATATGATGACAGGTACTATACGGCTCATTTCGTTGGAAATGTCAAAAATCATCTTGCTGCAATAGATGCGATGGATGTTAGAGATGATGAAATATTCACACTCTCGTACCCAAAGTCAGGTTCGTTTGAAGATGTTTTGTTCGTGTTCGAAATTAGTGTATTTACCCTAGATTGTCTGCTAACAATGGAACACGTTATTATCTGTTTGCTATGATTATATACAATTGATAATTAGCTGATCAATTTGAAATAAGTTTTTATTCTTTATCTGGAAGCATAATTCAAATTTTACAATTAAATGGTCTATTCTAAACATTTTACATGTTTAAGAATGTATCTAGTGTCAGCTAAACACGGTCAACATATGTAACGGAAACTCCGATATTATAAACAAGGCAGAGATATTTCGAAAAAGAGAAAGGCATTGATGGAAAGGAAAATTAGAAATTAGAAAATATGATCTTTTATTGCTATTGTGTTTTCCTTGAAATATACGTATATTATTTTAACTAGATATTCTATTTAACTTGAAAAAATGTGTGAGTATATCAAAGGATAGCTTGACCGTAGCATAAATACCAATCGTATATGAGGGAAGTTTTGATAGTGACCATGACTTTGGTTTAGTACAGCATTCGATATCTGTCAAGAAGACTACAATTTTCCTGTGAAAGCCATAACATAAAAATAAAAGAATATTGAAATAAGAGAAAGAAGATGTTTAAAACGGAATGTTTCCGAAAGAACATAAAAACCATTTGAACATTGCCCTTTTTGGATATAGCGTTCCTATTAAAATGTATATATTTAGATATTTTTCTTCAAATTTTGCATATCAAGAAGTATTTGTTAATTGATACGAAATAAAGTTTTTTTTTTAAAGTTTGTTACGGTTCCTGGTTTGATTACATACAGAATTGGGATAAAGTGAGGACGGAACATAGGGGGAACAATGTGATGTACCTCATCTATGAAGATATGGTACAGGTTAGCTACAGGTCTGACAGAAAAGAGAAATCAAGTTTCATGAAATACTATAATATTGTATAACCGTTTATAACATAACTGGCCCGTTCTGCCCTGTTATACGCCCATGCCACCAATACCGTACGGCACATGTGCAATAACACTGTTGTGACGTCATAATAAATTTGTGACGTCACATGATTGTCTGGTTGGACTGAAACGTCCCACCCGAGCCGGCTTTCGCCTGTCTTACATATAAACAAAAACAAATCAAAATGAAAATTGATATGTGATAAATTTAATCTTACACTTGTAGCTAGCTTATATGCAATTTCTTTAAAATCTTTCAATAATTTATATATATTAATATGTAAGTTATTGAACTCGTCGTCAGATCCTCTATTTATAATATTCCTTTTACTAATGGATATTTTGTTCATAATGAATTTTATATAATGACTTGTTTTGATGGTAGTGGTGATAAAAACGTCATCGCGGTGATATGCCTCTAGCTAAACTATATGTTTCACCACTGTGATATACTACTAGCAGAGCTAGTGAATATATCTTTCACTTCTGGAAAGCATTACTGACGCGTAGCTTGACGCTTCATCCTTATTGCCTTTTTTTGGCTGAGTCGGAAACAAGAGCCAAGGGGCTTCATACTTCTAGCTGAGTAACAAAAGTACCAAGGCCCTTCACTATTGTATCACATGTTAACAAAGAAAGTGCATATATGGATAGAAATAATCCCCGATTGTTATATAATACATCTGGGATGCAGGACCTACGTTCCCATGTGCAAAAGTTGGCGATGTTCCTTTGGGTGTCTTTCGGACCGGACTACCTGGACACGGTGACTGAAAAGTGTTCCGAAATATGGCAACCAACAGAAGCCACCATCCGATCAATGGAAAGAAATTACCTCTATGATATCATTGATTATAATTAAAATGAAATTGCATTGAAACTTACAAATGATTTAAGCAATATTAGCATATGGGCAACAAAATTGGATATCAATTTTCAATCCACTGAAAACAGAAGTTTTATTTCTTTTTTTTTCGAGAAAAAGAGAACTAATTTTCCGTAGTAATAGCAAATGGACTCACCTTATTAACTATATTATGATCATGCCTTCAAAAGAATAAGGATTGTGAGAATGCTGAAACAAAAAGTTTAAAGAAAAAGTCTCAGGACAATATATAATCATTTATAAGGCCAATATTAGAATATGGGGATGTAGTATGGGGCAACAGTTAATATAAAATTCTCTAGAGTCAATTCAATTAGAGACACAAACATTAATGACAGGATTAAGACGAGGGATATCACACAATAAGCTTTATGTAGACACTCGTATTAAACCTCTTAGTTCCAGGCGAAAACAGCATAAACTAGTACTAATGTACAAAATTTTAAACGATAAAAGTCCTAAATATCTAAGAGATATTGTCGAACCCTTCATTAATGAGAATGAAAATGCTATGTTTCCGTTGAGAAATAACTGAGTATTTAATCCCCCACTATGTAGAACAGAACATTATGCTAACAGTTTTTCCTCGTCAACTATCAGAGATTAGAAAAATCTATTTCCATTTAATACCACAAACATTAATTCTTTAGAACAAGTTAAATTTTGTTTTGAAAATTCTCAAGATGATATCTTAGTACAAACTACCAATACATTTAAATATCTTGAACTTAAGAAATATAACATGCTACTTTGTCAGCTCTAAATATAATGCTAGTAACATAAACTCTTATCTTTACAGTAGTCACCTGTAACCTTAACTCTGATCTTTACAGTGGTCACCTGTAACCTTAACTCTGATCTTTACAGTGGCCACCTGTAACCTAAACTCTGATCTTTACAGTGGTCACCTGTAACCTAAACTCTGATCTTTACAGTGGCCACATGTAACCTAAACTCTGATCTTTACAGTGGTCACCTGTAACCTAAACTCTGATCTTTACAGTGGTCACCTGTAACCTAAACTCTGATCTTTACAGTGGCCACCTGTAACCTAAACTCTGATCTTTACAGTGGTCACCTGTAACGTAAACTCTGATCTTTACAGTGGTCACCTGTAACCTAAACTCTGATCTTTACAGTGGTCACCTGTAACGTAAACTCTGATCTTTACAGTGGTCACCTGTAACGTAAACTCTGATCTTTACAGTAGTCACCTGTAACCTTAACTCTGATCTTTACAGTGGTCACCTGTAATCTTAACTCTGATCTTTACAGTGGTCACCTGTAACCTTAACTCTGATCTTTACAGTGGTCACCTGTAACCTTAACTCTGATCTTTACAGTGGTCACCTGTAACCTAAACTCTGATCTTTACAGTGGTCACCTGTAACCTTAACTCTGATCTTTACAGTGGTCACCTGTAACCTTAACTCTGATCTTTACAGTGGTCACCTGTAACCTAAACTCTTATCTTTACAGTGGTCACCTGTAACCTTAACTCTGATCTTTACAGTGGTCACCAGAGTTAATCAGCGGCATGAAGATGTAATCATGAAAATGAAAATACACAACACTGTATATTTGAATGTCCACTTATACTTACTCTAGGAGACAGTTGCATCAAAGTATATCACAACTAGGTAATCATGATCACTATAATCTACACATTCTTCTGAATGGGTGTGTATTGTGTACCACTAATACTGGTAAGTCTTTTCCTCAAATTATTACTGAATATATATACCAAATTTGATATGATATATTCCTCACAAATACTTAAACATTAACATAATATAAAACTTCAACTACTGCTTGAGTGACGTAATAAAGTTATTTTATATAATGATGTAAATTAAAACTAACAATATTGATATTAATTTTTGATAGACCAGACTGGATGAATATTGTTATGTGACAGCAATGTTTGTTTTTTTACATTATAATAATGATTTATAATCGAACTATTCTTATTATATTACTTAAGAGAGAACTCCAGACATTGAGTAAAATTTATCCCACAAATTAAAACTCTCCTAATATGAAATACCATAATATGCAGAGTTACTGATGAACTGTCATGCATCTCTGTTAGGTAGATGGTCGATGTGTTGATACACAGTTTCCAACATAATCCGTACGTGCTAGCTCATCAGTTTATCTGCACCAATGGTATGATGATAATTGATTTAATGAATTTCTATAATACTCATATTAATTTAGAGTTATCTCGCCTTATTTGTGATAGTAGGTGGATACCACAGCAGATTAGCACATATAAACATTAATTTAATTGTAATAATTTGGAAAGGACTTAATAGGCGTAGCGTGATGTCCAATCCTTCTCACATATAGCAAGTCACCAAAGAATCTGAAACGGTCAAGATAGCACTATAAAATGTCTGTATGATACAGTAAGTAGATAGGGACACACAATCATGGAAAATAAACAACATAATAACTAAACAATAAAATGAATAAATAAATGGGTCAAAATCAAGATCATCACTCGATTTAACACGTAACGTGTAGTAAAATAGGACAATAATAATGATCTAATAATGATAAACGTGAAAGAATGTGAACGCACAGATGCATTAATTCCGAGGAGTCTCTTATTGACGGTAGCTGGGAATTAGCCAAAATATATCACATAGAACATTTCAAAGTTGACTGCGAATTTTGTATTAATCATCAAATTCACCAGATTTATTGTCAATGCATTTCATTTACCTACCCATGTTGTACCCAATATAGCAACTAAATTTATGCATAATGTCCATGACCAGATTAACATCGATGTGCGATGATAAAAAAAATCAGTACATATAAGCAGCCCTGCTTTGCCCGATTCTGTAAATATATGGTCGTCTTGGTTCTGCGTAACGCAGTATACTATGTAAAGAAAGCCCATTTACAATCAAAATAAATATATATTTACAGTAGCAATGACGTAACAATAGGTTCATTACCAATTTTGGTAGTGCCCGGAAGCGAATGGCACCATGGTACATAGTCTACATTTGTGAAGAAAATGGGAAGTCAGTATTTTATCACGTGATGTACTAAATATCTATTACAGTACTTAATTCATATGTAAATATGCTACTCACATGCGAGTCTTTGATAAAATACTGTCGTAAAAAGTTAATATTGAGATGTTTACGGCGACACAAGGCCATCGTATATGATTTGTAATAGGTAAGTGTAGTCTGATACATCTGTTGAACAGACTGATAATTCATCATAAAGATGGCGCAGTTAGTGGAAGTACGAAACGACGACGGGAGTTTTCTGAAACTGAAAAAGTATGATGACAGGTACTATATTCATCGCTTCGTTGGAAATGTCAAGGATCATCTTGCTGCAATAGATGTGATGAACGTCAGGGAAGATGACACATTCATACTCTCGTACCCAAAGTCAGGTTAGGTATATTCGATTGATAGATAGCTTATCATATAAAATCAATATTTATCCTAGTCTGGAAGCATGTCTCAATTCTTCACAAATTAATTGGTGTATTCTTGGCAGGTTCGTGAATTTTGGCTCTGGACAGTAGTGTTTCCATCAAAATGTCACTTGAATTAGTTTAGTATTTCCAGTGCAGACAATTCTGGACGTTATTCGTATGCAATGCCCACGATTGTGCTTTTTGATAAGCAGAAAGCCATATTTTATGATTTCTTAAAATTTGACTTCGCTTCGGCAAAGCAAAGTATAAAGCTTCACATAATTCCGGACAGTATTGCAGTTTGCCTAATATACAGCAGAGAGCCGTTATATACACCTTTTGTTATATATGTCTTTTGTTATATACACCTTTTGTTATATACTTCTTTTGTTATACAAGTACCAGAACTGATAACACATTATTGCCAGTGAAAGTCACAGACATGGACCTCTGAAGACGCGAGGCCTGACAACACAAATGTAGACTTATTAGAAAGAAAACAAAAACTTTCGCTGATATAGACAAAATGCAATACAGGTGGGAAAATCAGTGAAACTCCCTATGAATGATAAACATCACTAAAACATGTGTGATTTTATGTAAATTTGTATCTTTAAGTATTTCCGACACACACATTGTTATAAACAAGCTAGTTTGGGTTTTTCGCATTGCTTCAAGGTCATTTATATAGGATAGTCAATTTGAATTTTCAAAACGAATACTAAGTATCTACAAATTTGCATCAATCTTTTCATGAAGCATATCAAAATGATTATCTGGACATGCAGTTTATAAAAATCACCAATAATTTGCTGTCGATACTAAACGTTACTTCTGTATTGTGGGAGGATGTAGCAGGTATAAGTCACACAAATAACCAAGCATGAACACTAACCATGCTGTTATGTTCACAAACGTCTAAGCACGCAAAAGGGGCATTTGTTGGCCAGGTTTGGCGTTATGTACGTATATACACTTATTTTGTTTATCATTGAAAAGCAAATGACGGGTGTGAGTTATATAACACCAATACAATATCAAGGGAAGATTTTCAATCAATAAACCTGCTCTTGCTCGCTAGTACTATTAATACATGTGATTGTACCTGCAATATGCCTAGGCGATTATAAAATCACCAGAGACTTTATCAAGTGCATGGCAATTGATTTCATAACGTCGTAGTAAATGACTGTAACAAATTGAAATAAACATGTATACTTGACTTACAAGTAAGTTGAACTACAATGTAACTTGTTTTGTAGTGTAACCTAACTTACAATGTCACTTTTCTTACAATTTAACTTCCAATTGACATACAATGTAACTTGACTTACAATATACTTATTGAGCTTCACCAGTTTACGGTATAATATTTACTGCTCGATTAATCCTCCATTCTCATGCAAACACCACTTGATTCCAATGAAAAATATTCTAGATACCAGCATTGTTTAATTCCAACAGAAAATTAGTAAACCTTCGGTTATACATCATTCCGTATCATATGGGCTCTTGAACACGTTATATTTAAATAGGACAACTCGACCTAAATTGTATATGAGATGCTATGAGAACCATAACAGACGATTGCGACTTACTGAATACACCATATGTCATTTCTTATCGTTACAATTCCCAGTAATTCTTCAGTAATTTCTGACAGCGATGATTTACATTTTCGATTATATTATTTTACATTGTATTAATCACAACAATACTGACAAACAAACAGTGTAACCTCACAATCTGTCGAAAGTTTAAAAAAAAAACAGCACACCATAGCATCCCGCATCATAGATTCCAAATAAAGCACACCTTTTATCTAGACGTCAATAGTGGAAAACACCAAATCATTTTCAATCAAAGAGACATAACTTGTAAATGCTAAACTAATTCTAAGTACTTTCTGGATCAAGAAGTGTGTTTTCACGGCAAATAGTTAAAATGTGGAGTTTGGGGCATTTTTCAAAAATATACATCTTTTACCTCAATCTCAGCGGCTGAACACTTTTTCTTTTAACACAGACTTTTTGCCATGTTCAGAATTCTTAATAATGTCTAATGACAGCATTTTTGACGTTTGAAAAGCCTTCCAATATGCCATACATTTGTGATATCATTCCAAACCGCCATATGCAAGTCGAGGTCAAACTAGAATAAGTGTTTACAGTGCTTATGCGTATATAGTATAAAACCAAATATGGTCAAACCATTACTTTTGTTGTGTGCTTTGAATTTTTTCAAACATAACGGCATGGTTATTTTGTTCAATATATGTGATACATTGAGCTTATTGTAATCCGATTAACCATGCATATTTCGTATGTTATTTTGAATTTACCTGCAGCTAAACACATTGCATGTCAACAGCAAGACCCATCGTAAGCCAAGTTATAACTGTTGGATTCAATCATAGTAAGAGCTTTTGATTTGTTTAATGTCCTGTCAACACCTATGTTGTTTCAGGGAAGGCCTCGTCTGTGTGGTATGTTTTCGTTTCGTATTGTTTAATGTCCATTCAACGGCTATGCTCTTTTAGGGACAGCCTCATCTGTGTGGGTATGGTTAGCCTTTTAAGGACGGCCTCTCCTGTGTGGGTATGGTTAGTCTGTTAAGGACGGCCTCTCCTGTGTGGGTATGGTTAATCTGTTAAGGACGGCCTCTCCTGTGTGGGTATGATTAGTCTGTTAAGGACGGCCTCCTCTGTGTGGGTATGGTTAATCTGTTAAGGACGGCCTCCCTGTGTGGGTATGGTTAATCTGTTAAGGACGGCCTCTCCTGTGTGGGTATGGTTAATCTGTTAAGGACGGCCTCTCCCTGTGTGGGTATGGTTAATCTGTTAAGGACGGCCTCCCCTGTGTGGGTATGGTTAGTCTGTTAAGGACGGCCTCCCCGTGTGGGTATGGTTAATCTGTTAAGGACGGCCTCCCCGTGTGGGTATGGTTAGTTTGTTAAGGACGGCCTCCCCGTGTAGGTATGGTTAGTCTGTTAAGGACGGCCTCCCCAGTGTGGGCATGTTAAGACTTTTAAGGACGGCCTCCCTTGTGTGTGTATGGTTGGTCTGTTAAGGACGGCCTCCCCTGTGTGTGTATGGCTGGTCTGTTAAGGACGTCCACCCCTGTGTGGGTTTACTGGTATAACGTATACGAGTTAAGTACCCTACAGGATGTCTGGTTTACCTATATAACGTATACGAGTTAAGTACCCTACAGGATTACTTTGGAATAGAGAACCTAAAAAATTGCTTATCAGCGCTAATGTTACTAGATCTATGTTATCCTAATATACAATTTTAATTAAAATTTCTTGACTCTTGAACTAAAACTTTCTTCAGGAACCCATTGGACATTTACTCTAGCCAGCATGCTTCGTACAGGGGAGACAATCTACCGCGGATCGCCCACATTTTTAGACTTTACCGACATGGAGACGATTGATAACCTCCCGTCCCCCAGAGTCTTTGCCAGTCACATGACCTTTGACTTCATGCCCAAACAAGTCAAAGAGGGGAAAGGCAAGGTCGTTGCAATATTTCGGAATCTAAAAGATGTCATGTCGTCACTATATGCATTCGGGAAGATAATGGATCACCCAGACTTCCTCAGTAGGTACCAATTCACGTGGAAAGGTCTTCTCGAATTACACATGAAAGGCCAAAGTAAGTACCTGTTGAGACAAAAAATAACTCATATCAGCAAGTTTGTTAGATATAAATCTATCTTATCACAAAGCAAACAGTGAGAAGTTAATTATTATAAATAAATCAAAAGTGTTACATATAGTTTGAGAATGCCAAAGACCTTTGGCGTAAGGTAAACACGATCGACGTCTGCCATGGAAATCCCGATGTTTTGAGCAAAGCATGGACATTTCGAAAACACAAAAAGTCATTGATAAAAAGGAAAATTCTCGAAAGACGATACAAATCAGATAATGATTTTTTATGACTATCGTGTTCCCCATAAAATTTATGATTTTAATTGGATATTCCATTTTGACTTATGACAATGTACGAGTTTCATTGTTTAGTTTTCTGCGGTTTCTGGTTTGAATACATACAGAATTGGGATAACGTGAGGAGGGAGCACCAGGGGAATAATATAATGTACCTTATGTACGAAGATATGATACAGGTAAGATCGAGGTTCAAAGGATAACGGAAATCAACTTTGAAGACGATGTTTTGACCTTTTTATATTTCATTACATTTCTGCTATCAGATTTGTTTAGAATGTATTTTATAAGGCTTAATTTATTATTATGTTATGAAGATGAATACTGTTTTCAGCATATTGAACGAATTCACCCTAGATCTGTCAGTAAAACAGTTACCAGATGGTTCATCACTGTGACATACACCTGTCCGAGTCAGTAACAGGTGACTAGATGGTTCACCCCTGTGACATACATCTGTCAGAGTCAGTAAGAAGTGACTTGATGGCTCACCACTGTGACACACCTCTGGCCGAGTCAGTAAGAAGTGACTAGATGGTCTACCACTGTGACATACTTCTTGATGAGTCAGTAACTAGTGACTTGATGGTTTATAACTATGACATACCTCTAGTTGAATCAATAACTAGTGACTAGATGGTTTATAACTATGGCATACCTCTAGTTGAATCAGTAACAACTGACTAGATGATTCACCACTGTGACATACCTCTAGCCGAGTCAGTAACAAGCGACTAGACGGTTCATCACTGTGACATACCTCTAGCTGAGTCAGTAACAAGTGACTAGATGGTTTACTACTGTGACATACCTCTAGCTGAGTCAGTAACAAGTGACTAGATGGTCCACTACTGTGACATACCTCTAGGTAAGTCAGTAACAAGTGACTAGATTATTTTCCACTGTGACATACCTCTAGCTGAGTCAGTAACAAGTGACTAGATGGTTCACCACTGTGACATACATCTAGTTGAGTCAGTAACAAGTGACTAGATGGTTCATCAATGTTACATACCTCTAGCCGAGTCATTAACAAGTAACTAGATGGTTCACCAATGTGACATACCTCTAACTGAGTCAGTAACAAGTGACAGGATGGTTCAGCACTGTGACATACCTCTAGCCGAGTCAGTAACAAGTGACTAGATAGTTCACCGCTGTGACATACCTCTAGTTGAGTCAGTAACAAGTGACTAGATGATTCTCCACTGTGACATACCTCTAGCTGAATCACTTACAAGAGACTAGATGGTTCACCACTGTGACACACCTCTAGCTGAGTCAGTAACAAGTGACAGGATGGTTCACACTGTGACATACATCTGTCTGAGTCAGTAACAAGTGACAAGATAGTTCAACACTGTGACATACCTTAAGCTGAGTCAGTAACAAGTGACTAGATGGTTCACCACTGTGACATACAGTTGAGTGTAGACTAAAGGTTACACAAAGTGCACTCCGAGTGCACTCCGTTTGGACTCGGAGTGCACTCCGTTTGGACTCCAGGTAAACTTGGAGTGCACTCGGAGTGCACTCCAAGTTTACCTGGAGTCCTATCAGGCTCCAATCCTACCTGGGACCACATGTATCACATGTACCTGTAACCAAGTACATATATACATAATGTTTATAGATATATATATACTCTTATACATTTAGACTCCTTAACATGTAACAATTAGATATGTGTTACTGTTTTATCTTTGTATATATCATCTCATTATTTTGTTGGTTCATTTTTCGTTGGTTAAACCCTACATAAAATGAATAGATCTGGCACTTCGTTGAAAAATGTATGATAGCATTCCTTTGATTTGAAGAGTTTTAACAAGCCACATCAATTAGTAGAAAATTGGCAATAAACAAAAATGTATATAAATTTGGCAAGTTGTTTGTGGTCTCTCAAAATGTAGAGTTTGATTGTGTACTGGACATAACTTGTACTCGAAGTACTAAGTACTGTTTTTAATATATTTCAAATACTTTTCTTCCAACAGTTTATATTTATCTTAACATACAATAAAAAAGAAAGTTGTTTTTTTTATCACCTGGATAGCATATTCTGGATCTAATGTCTAATTTTGATTTACAGTTTAACATCAGACTTACATTTCTATTTGGTAAACCAACTTTTTTTGTTATGCCTGCCTCATTAAATCCAGGTTATACATGGAGTTCTTTTAACAGTTATATCAGATACATCCTCCCCCCCCCCCTCCCCCCAACTTCCAGGTCAATATTTACCTGTATATCAAGCGTGATTACAGGGGTGTGGAGAAAAGACAGACTTACACTGACCCCAATAATGACCCCTTCCTCCAAGTTTACCTCGTAAGGTGTGAAGATCTGGACAGGTGTACACACGGTCATCTAACTAGATAAAGAGCCCCTTAATTGTTAGATGGAAACTGGTCATCACACCTTACCTTTACCTAGCCCCCGTTTCCTCTGGCCCTGACACACACCATGTCTGGTGTATTATGGTGTCAGGGCCAGAGGAAACTCCGGCTAACCTTTATCAAGGTCTTATAGAAATAAAGGTACATACTTGTGACGGTCGATATCTGACACTTTTGAAATTATATGATTGTCCATTCCTATTACAGTATTATTAAAACAGTTATAAGTCATTTATAGAAAAAAAAATATTTGAATTTTTTTTTATTTCAAACTGGTACTATTACTTTGTCTTTGATATTATAATGGAAACATGTATAGAGTATTAGAGGTCAATATGTAAATCAACATAGATTAATATAATGTTCATGTTTGAGTTAAGTAAATACTTATCAAACATTCCATACACCAACTGCAGCGGGCCTTATTTTTTTAAAGTTTGAACATTTAACTTTATGATTTTATAATTGGCTTGAACAACCATTGTACATTCATGACCTGTATCTGTTACATACAATGTATGAGTGACACATATTATGATAGCTATTGACAGAATGGGATAGAAAACGATGTAGTTCCAACAGGTCAGTTTTACAGGTAAATGGTACATAGGTTGCCGTGTCCAACTGCCCTGAGGCAAATTTTACCTCAGGCTCTATAATCTTATTTCCTGGATGAGAACAATGTGTACTAATTACGGGTATAAAGCTATAGGTTGGTTTTTGGGAAATGGTGAATTTACATTCATTATACCATTTTGAATTACACTGATTTTTTTTTTTTTTTTTTACTTTAATCTCTTTCTTTACAATTAATTTTTTAAAGCAATGTCTTTATATTTTTGAATATTACAAGATAAGAACTGCATCATTTCTTAATTTGATTTGCATTAATTTTTTTTGAACTTATATCATTCAACATTGTACCTCTACATAACCGGACACCTGCATAAACCAGCCAATACGTTTGGTCTCAAGGACTTACGGTTTAGACAGGTTACAATGTAATAAGAAACAACTTATTTTACTTTCTAATTTCAGTAAAGAATGACTTCATTTCAATAGAGTTTGTCTTCTTAAACCTGTTAACCAATTTGTTAATGGTTTTACAACTTATCTTGATATTTCCACCTTAATTACACTGGTATTTAGTTTATACATGTAATTTTGGTCTGATTAAGGCCTCTCAAATGGAGAGCTACAATCCTTTCCTTCAAGTCAGGAGATAATCTTACTGTTGTGTTAATTGGCCTGAGGTTATAACACTGTGACAGCTTCATCATTTGAAGCCATACAGTGACAGTATTGACACAGGTATTTCTGTGAACTCAGGACAGTACCTGTAGCTGGCTCCTAAAACTCACCTGGCACAGTATCAGGGGTGTCAGGCCAGAGTCAGTCATGCATGGCCAATAATAATAGCAATTAAACAGATACTGTCATTCATTATGGGTAGTACAGAACTACATACTTGTGTGTACGTTATGTCAGAACATTAATTTAACTAGGTAATGCTCGTGAATATGTACAGTTGTAAATGTATATTTTTCTAATGATACATTTAAATATATAACCTATTATATATCAACTAAAAGGATTGTTCATTTTATAATTACTATAAAAAAACACATAATTCATTAAATACTGTAAACTTTCAATATTTTGAATAATCAATAACGTAATATAGATATATTATCTGAACTTCCTTACAGTCATGATATATGTACAGTAATAAATATTCTAATTGAAATAATTTTCAATTCCTTAATAAAACTGAAATACAATTTACTTACATATGAAATAATAAGCAATTAACTTTCATAGAAACCTGATTAAAGCATAAATTGTATAACTGTCTTTTATGGATCTTAATAAATATAAATTTAACATGTAGGCATTATTACCATGTATTAACAATAAAAGAAATATTCCTAGTAGACTAAACAAATGTTAATAGTGATATTAACAGAACAAAAGTAATTTGTAAAAATCTATTTATTTATATGTAAATTATATTAAAAGCATCAATTATTTAATATATATATATGATATAATCTGATTAAAGAACTGGGGTAGGCATGGTGTCTTATAGGACTCCAGGTAGACTCGGAGTCCACTTGGAGTGCACTCCAAGTTTACCTGGAGTCCAAACGGAGTGCACTCCAAGTCCAAATGGAGTGCACTCGGAGTGCACTTGGGTGTAACCTTTAGTCTACACTCAACTGTACCTCTAGCTGAGTCAGTAACAAGTGACTAGATAGTTCACCGCTGTGACATACCTCTAGTTGAGTCAGTAACAAGTGACTAGATGATTCTCCACTGTGACATACCTCTAGCTGAGTCAGTAACAAGTGATTAGAAGGTTCACCACTGTGGCATACCTCTGTCTGAGTCAGTAACAAATGACTAGATGGTTTACGACTGCGACATACCTCTAGCTGAGTCGGTAGCAAGTGACTAGCTAGATCACCACTGTCACAACTTTCTGGTTACATCTGTACATCTGTATTTACTTTTTCATTGGTTCTACCTGTCAGAAATCGATTGTGATGTAATGCTTTGGACAATGACGTTGTTTTGACTTTTAAAACCTGTTAAAAGATATGCTTCTGTGTAATGTGATAAGAAGTATTGAACTGTCACAGTTTTCGACAAAGGTTTCAAAAATAAAAAATGTTATTATTTACCTTTGGATCTAGGACCTAAGATCACACGTGCAAAAGTTAGCGTTGTTCCTTGGTGTGTCGTTTGGACCGGGCTTCCTGGACAAGGTAACTGAAAAGTGTACGTTCCGGAACATGGCAACAGAAGCCACAAAGACGTTTACGCAATCCGATCTTTGGAACGAATTGCCCAAATCTAAAACCATCCCTATCTACAGAAAAGGTATGTACAAGATGGTCGTCATCAAAGAGAACTTCTTGCATTGTATTGATGTTGAATCTATACATATGTGTTTATGTGGTTGGCATCGTCGACAAAGAAAATTATTCCTTTGCTAAACATCTAGACGTAGTAACCCTGTACTTTTTCTATTGTGTCCATAACTATGAATATCCTTTTCCCCTTTTTGTACTTGTGTTGTAAGCTACGTTTTCGTTAACATACCGGTAACCGTATTCCCTGTTTTTGTCATACAGTTTCTATTATCATTGATATGACTAATTTGCATAAACATAAATGTTTTATTCATTTCAGGTGAAGTCGGAGACTGGAAAAATTACTTCACAGTTGCTCAAAATGAACACTTTGATAAAGTATATAACGAGAAAATGAAAAACTCAAGTTTCGATTTCCGATTTGAATCCTGGTAACATAGATCAACTATGGCAGCTGTAACGATATCTCATTAATGTATATTCAATCGAACGCACCGCATTGTGTATTGGTGCACGTGTTGTTGTGACGTCACCATGTATTGGGTAGAGCACATGGAACCTCAGAATACAAGATTATGGACCTGAAGCTGATCAGTTGTGTTGTATGTCTAACGTTGGTAAGGCTATAAAGGTTGCTAAGACAAACGTTACATGGTGTCAGAAGTGGGAAACACAAGAAATGACAAACTATGCGATGTATAACAGACATTCCATGGGGACCATTTTGGAGAATTTGTATGGAGAAAAGAGCTAAGAATTAAATCTCCTACTGAGGTGTGGTCCTGGTTAATGTCTAATTAAAGGTGTTTTTCTAGTTAGCGTCTTTTGTGCAATCAGTATGAAAAAAAATGGTTCAAACTTGTTCCAAGTCATTGAGGGAAGATTTTACTTCCACTGGAGATTATGGATATACATTAAACGATAGAAATGTACTAGAAGAGAAGGCTGATATGCTATACTCCAGTCAGGGTAATACGTAGGAAAACAGGTAAATATGTAGACTCTTACCCATAGGTACGGCAGTGCTTGACTGGTGTTTAGTCAAGGTATTTAGTTTCATAACATACCTATAACTGTGTAATTATGTTTATTTTTTGAAAAAAATGCATTATATATGCAAATTAATTGCTTAATTTGTTTAATTGCCGTTTTAGCAAATTATTACCAAATCATGTATCAGAAATCAAAAATCATTAATAAAATGCTATATCGGGTAACCAGTTTATATATATCTTATTATTTTATACTGTTATAATATTGGGTCGAGGGATATAGCAATCTTCTTGTCCCCCAACAAGGTCTATTTCCTGAGGCCAAGCAAGCTAATCCTCCAGAATAGCTGCCT
This sequence comes from Pecten maximus, assembly GCF_902652985.1. Lineage (NCBI taxonomy): Eukaryota > Metazoa > Mollusca > Bivalvia > Pectinida > Pectinidae > Pecten > Pecten maximus. Next base: position 14,732,113 of record NC_047033.1, on the reverse strand, counting down.
CTTTAGCATTGTCGAATAGGGAGTATACAGTGAAACATGACTTTACCTACCACTGACTTTACCGACCTAACCATTGTTAAGAAAACACTTGTTCCGAGATAACGACACGGCCATTGTTCATAAGGCCCGATAACAAATACACATAACCGTACACAAGCTGAATGAGGCCCCTTAAAATGATAATGTAAACAACAAGTTATTGTACACGATGTTAATTTGATATTAAATTCCTGGTAGACTTTCGACCGCTTTTTGGCGTTAGAAATAGAATAACAAGAAAACTGATTAAGTGAATAAAATCTGTAAATGTCTGTAAATAAACACAAGATAAACATCAAGTAAAACATATAAAACGGCATCACGCGTCTGTTACGTATGTTATCTTCGTGGACTTTGAAACATGTTAATTCTCCGTCTGCAGTTTTACACATGTATCGAAATACATTAAATGGTTTTTATATGTGTGTTTCAATTTATTTAGTCCGCGTACCAAGAAATATCTTTTTATACGTGTTTCAATTCATCGCTGAAACATTCTGTAAGGGATAATATGGGATATACGATTTCTCAGGGTCGTTGTATGATATTAGCATCAGATAACGGGGAGCTCATTTAAAGATGGCGGAGTCAGTGGAGGTACACAGCGCGGACGGGAGTTTTATGAACATGTTGAAGTATGATGGTCGATACTATGTGACCCATTTCGTTGGAAATGTCAAGGATCATCTTGCTGCAATAGATGTGATGGATGTCAGGGAAGATGACACATTCATACTCTCGTACCCAAAGTCAGGTTCGTATCAAAGTGTTGTGTTCGAATATGATGTTCCGGGAAGCCCGACTTGCGCTATATTCCTGTCTACCATATACATTGTGTAACATGTTACCATCTAGCTATACATGATGTAACTATGACTGAATATTAGCAATTAAGGGCGTACATGGTATATAGTCTTATTTCTTTATAATTATAACTATATCGTGTACGTTTTGTCGCCTTTGAAAGCTGTGAGCTAATTTAAAGGCCGGGGATGACCTACATAAAAAAACGGGTGGTTAGCAATTAAGCCGATAAGGGTGTAGGAGGGGCTACAACAGCCTTTGCTGCTGCTGTAAACACAACCACATGGGCCTTAACCACGTGTACCTGGTCAGTGTTTATACTGTACATAGTGTAAACTGATCACTTCATACTGGCATGTACATAAAGATTTTATAAATGTATTGTTGAATATACCTTCTTATTAAAGTACAGCAATACAGAAGCACTATAACTAAGTAATTTATGATTTGATACAGCCTGCATATTTATTTAGAAATATTCAAATTAAACATAGACATTTCTATTGACATGCAAAAGCACCCTATTAAATACAGTATATCTTTATTTTAAATACAGACATTTATTTTTCTTTTATATAAACGAGTAAAGATATCTTTATAAATAGGGCTCCTATATATGTACTATACATTTTTCAGTATTCAGTTCAAACATGTACATTATATCTGAATATTTGTCATGAATAGAGATCAATTTGTGCCATATCTAGCATTCTAGATATCTGAATAAATAGGATAAATAAGACCTTATTATATAGTATATATGCCTATACCATAATCACAAATCATTAATCCACTTAGTCACATTCAAATGCTCACTGAATCACTTACATTATGATTGTTCTCATGTGTGTATTCCTTTGTTCCATGTATAGCTTATATCACCGAAATAAATTATTTATAAATTTGTTCCAAACAGAATTTCTATAATTGTGTGTTGGGGATTTATAGTTTTTCTTTCCTCGCTGGCTGTGAGGTGCTTGTGCCCTACGAGGGTTCCAAACCGAGGTGTAGGGTCTGTCCACATTTTCATTCCAATGACAGACTGCTAACTGAGACCTTGCGAGGTACTGACTGTCACTAAATGATATCCGCTTGTCTTGGAAAATGTTCATTGTGTTATTAAAACTTTCCACATAATACGTATTCCGGGCAAGCACATAGTTCTCCGGATGTTTGTACACAGCGGAATTTGTAATTACTTTCAGGAGTAATTTTTCTGCCAAAGGACTCCTCAAAAGAGTCACAGATGACTCATACTTTTGCTCCTTTTGACATCTAGCAGTTTGGCATAGTGATATTTTTTTTTCATCATCGTTTTTTTTCTCTAAGGCAGCTATGCCTTTCTCATGGCTTCATCCATATACATTAATTGAATATAAAGAATCATTCTTAGATATTTTAACGTAATATCTTCAAGACTGTAGTTCCTTTTTAATAAATACATATTACACCAGCGAGTCGGTGACGCCCCAATCGCAACATCTCGGGGAAATTTCCGAGTGTTGCCGGAAATTTCCCCGAGATGTTGCGATTGGGTGACGCCCATTATTGATATGAACGCACTGTTTCGTAAGCACAAACAACTTTTAGCTTCAGAGGAAAATAAATCAACTTGTAAAAAGGGGGTAATTAACATTTAGCAATGCTTAGTTCCTATTATATAGACAATTCAAAATATCACAAAAAAGTTTGTTGTCAAGGCTAACGAGATATGTTCCTTAAAATCTGAACTGCTTTCATATAGAATTGCTTATGCTCATCAATTCCTTCAGGCCATCTTTGTGGTTAGGGACCAAACCGTTGTTATGTGTCTCAATAACGAAGGTATATAAATAAATGAAGTCAAAGCTTGATATATCGAAGGCTCTCCATTTCTCGAAGTAAAAATATAGTTCCAAAGTGAATAAAATCAAGAGAAAATATACTCGGCTAGTTTAAACAGTAGTCAATGAAGTAAACGGAACAAAAGCATGTGAAAGCATTCATACCATTTTATGATGTCCAATGAGCCTAAGCCAACTTAATCTGGCTCCAGGGACATAAGAATCTGGCATGATGGCGGGTTTCGACGATGGCCCGTATCAGCCGACAAATTACAACTACGTAATTGAAGTTGTTGTACACATACTAAGTTGACAAAGTTTACATGGCTGTTTACTGTTTAGTTGTTGTACATGAGTAACTTGACAAAGTGTACATGTAAACTTACTCATTGAAGTAGTTGTACATGAGTAACATGTCAAATTGTACATGTCCATTTACTCATTGAAGTAGTTGTACATGAGTAACTTGACAAAGTGTACATGTCCATTTACTCATTGAAGTAGTTGCACATGAGTAACTTGACAAAGTGTGCATGTCAACTTACTCCTTGAAGTAGTTGTACATGAGTAACTTGACAAAGTGTGCATGACAACTTACTCATTGAAGTAGTTGTACATGAGTAACCTGACAAAGTGTACATGTCAACTTACTCCTCGAAGTAGTTGAACATGAGTAACTTGACAAAGTGAACATGACCGTTTACTCATTGAAGTAGTTGTACATGAGTAACTTGACAAAGTGAACATGACCGTTTACTCATTGAAGTAGTTGTACATGAGTAACTTGACAAAGTGTACATGACAACTTACTCATTGAAGTAGTTGTACATGAGTAACCTGACAAAGTGTACATGTCAACTTACTCCTTGAAGTAGTTGTACATGAGTAACTTGACAAAGTGAACATGACCGTTTACTCATTGAAGTAGTTGTACATGAGTAACCTGAAAAAATAAGTGTACATGGTAACCTGACAAGTTTAACTCATTGAAGTAGTTGTACATGAGTAACTTGACAAAGTGAACATGCCGTTTACTCATTGAAGTAGTTGTACATGATTAACTTGACAAAGTGTACATGTCAACATACTCATTGAAGTAGTTGTACATGAGTAACTTGACAAAGTGTGCATGACCGTTACTCATTGAAGTAGTTGCACATGAGTAACTTGACAAAGTGTGCATGACCGTTTACTCTTAAGTATTTTTACAAGTCAATCTTCGCTAACTGTGGTAGAACACTGATATTTTAAACATGATAGCAAACGATAGCAAGAAAGATACATCAACCGTAATTTTGAGAAGCCATTGAAAGTATACCAAATAAACATTATTAGCTATGCCATCAAGCAAAAGGAGAGTATCGTGTTTAATGTTGCAAAAGAAAAGAAAATTGTTACTGCCAACTCGACACTATCAACGGTGTTCACATTCCATTGTTGTATCATTATCCCTTGTCCTACCCACCGTAAACAGTCGTGTACACTTTGTCAAGTTACTCATGTACAACTACTTCAATGAGTAAGTTGATTGGTACACTTTTTCAATTTAGTATGTGTACAACATCTTCAATCACATAGATGTAATTTGTCGGCTGATACAGGCCATCGTAGGTTTCCCCCTCACCTACTATAGTCAAATAGAACGTTAACCTTACTTTGATAAACAATGATATTTAATACTTGTTTGCGTTACATAATGCTTTGAGATTATATGTTATAAGTATAATCATACATGTCGTTTTAATAAACGGCCATTTCAATCAACTAATGTGTTGCTGTTTCCTATTGACTATTATACAAGCTTGCAGTCTGACTGGGTGTGTTAAAACAAGCATCGTGGCATAAAAGATGATATGAAAACAGTCCCTCTCATCAAACCTCGAATACTCGGGATTTTGTTTTATCCCGCTGACTTCGATATATCAAGGATCGACTGGAGATAAATTGATAAATAAATCCTACAAGAACAATATATGCAGTTTAAATATAACCATGGGCCTGTTCATGCGGACAAACCGGTTCTTCAGTTTTTAAATGTAATTTTTCACATATATCTTGACGGACCTGCAAATGTTAATACAGGCCTTGGAAGTCTTTGTCAAGGCTCGTCTGAAAACAACATAAAATTGCCAGGTCCGTCTATATTTCATAAACGAACAACACCGGTCCAACTGGTCCAATCATTTGTACCGCAAAAACGACAACGATCCATGCCATCTTCTATCGTTTTAGGTACCCATTGGGCATTTACCCTTGCCAGCATGCTTCGTACAGGGGAGACAGCCTACCGCGGATCGCCCACGTTTTTAGACTATACCGACATGCAGACGATTGATAACCTCCCATCCCCCAGAGTCCTGGCGACTCACTTGACCTTTGACTTTATGCCCAAACAAGTAAAAGAAGGGAAGGGGAAGGTCGTTGCAATATTTCGGAATCCAAAGGATGTAATAACTTCCCTTCGTACCTTTGGGAAGAAAATGGACCACAAGGATTTCCAAAAGGTCTACAAAACTACATGGGAAGGTCTTCTTGAATTTTACATGGATGGCAGAAGTAAGTGCATTTATGTCTTGAAAGAAACGAGTTTGTTCTATAATTAAAATTTTTTTATAAATGATATGATCACAGACGGACGAATGAATGAACTTCTACACCTAAGCTAGGTAGCGTGGTATCCCGCTACTGACTAGTGATGATTACATAGGGATTGAACGGTGTTTTTATTGCGTTTACGGTGGTATGAACGCAATGGGATACAGACATATTCTATATATTCTACATAGCGCGTCACACCGCTGTTAACGCAATAAAAACACCGTTCAACGCATATATTTACATCAAACAAATCGTTGAAACACCATTCGAAGAAAATTAAAAGTCGTGATGATTTGCAATGTTGGTAACTACGGCAGCCGTGGTTGCTAAGATAATATAGTTCTAGGGAATCGTCGTAAAGATACCAGTATTGTTTACAAAATTAAAAGAAACAACTCAACGTTTTTGTTTAATACATTTTACGTTTTCATTTCATTAGTATATTCACAATCAACAATTTCCGTCTCGCATTAACTATGGTTCTCAAGTACAGCGGGTATTGACACAAATATAGTAGTGACGTGGTCAAATAATCTCTAAGAACTGTACACTTCAGCCATTTGTTGGTAGCTTACCTCGTGAAGAAGTTTAATATTCACGCATTTCCCCAATCTTCAGTTTAGTTTTTGACAAAATACTCACTTGACATTAGCTTGTTGTACAGAGATCATCGGGAAACAGGAGAAAACGCGTAGATAAGTCCTTTGAAAATGGCACTGTCTAGTTGACGTTCCGGTAACGTCACAAAGAGACGACGTCATGATTAAGTTACCGATTCCCGCGCTTATTAATAGCTGAGCCTTTTTTCACTGCTTTACGCTAGTTTCAACGCAGTCAAAGTTAACTTAACTGAAGAAGGGAAAGGTGTAAATATATGCACCTATCTTGACATTGTAAATAAGTAAGCTCTATATACATTTGTATGATTTGCGGGAGGTAGTGTGATATTCTACTCAGTCATATTATGTTGTAACCAAGCAAATGAGATCATGTGTTCTGGAAGTTATGCATCTGTTTCATTTAAGAAACCTGTCGGATTAATCCTGGTTAAACGCACAAACAAATATTCCCACAGAGATCACGATGCGAGACTTAAACTCTCCAGATCAAGTGTAAGCTGTCGAGACCAGAATTCGTAACGCTCAGAATTAGTCTCCACACAGCGGAGATGTTCACTGTGAAATTGTTTTCCTCGTGTTAGAAGTCTTATTCTGTCCCTGCAAGTACACATATTATGTTCAATAAGTTCGAACTTAAAACTTAAAAATGTAAACCTGCTTTACAACTACTGTATTACGAAACAAGTTATGTAAACATATATTAAATACGTTTGTTGTCCCGGATGGACGTGTCTTTTCACGTCAGATCGTGGAAACGAACTCTGGCCGCCGAGGTTAAAGGAAAGTGTGTTACAACTGTTTTAAGCGATAACATTTCAAATATTTTTAATAGTTTTCTACGGGTCCTGGTTTGAATACATACAGAACTGGGATAAAGTGAGGAGGGAGCACAAGGAGACCAACATACTGTACCTCACGTATGAAGATATGATACCGGTAGGTTTCTTGAAACTGACGAATAGTAAAGCTATAGCAGACAGACAAGCACAGCAAACATTGTGTCATGTTACTCGTGATGTAATTACATCTATGTTGTCATGTTACCCGTGATGTAAAAACTCCATTGGTGTTTAATGTAACTTTGTAATATTATTCGTTTTCTTCTGGTACTTATGTAATTTAATTAAAATTGTGTTATGTTATTTGTAATGTAATGACACTTTTCTTGTAATGATACTTGTGATGTAATAACATTTATGTATGTTAATTACTTGTGATGTAATAACATGTATGTATGTTATAAATTGTAATGTAATAATATTGATGTTGTTTGTGATATAACTATATGTGATGTAATTATATTTTTGTTGATATGTTATTTGTGATGTAATTATATTTTTGTTGATATGTTATTTGTGATGTAATTACATTTTTGTTGATATGTTATTTTTGATGTAACTATATTTTTGTTGATATGTTATTTGTGATGTAATTATATTTTTGTTGATATGTTATTTGTGATGTTATTACATTTTGTTATGTTATTAGTGATGTTATTACATTTTGTTATGTTATTAGTGATGTAATTATATCTTTGTTATGTTATTTGTGATGTTATTACATTTTGTTATGTTATTAGTGATGTAATTATATCTTTGTTATGTTATTTGTGATGTTATTACATTTTGTTATATTACTTGTGGTGTAATAACATTTATGTTGTTATGTTATTTGTGATGTAAAATAATTTTCGTTATGCTATTTCTGATGTAATTATAGTGTTGTCGTTATATTATTTAATATTACTTGTGATGTAATTATACTGATTTTGTAATATTACATGAGATGTAATAACAAGTTCTATTTTACTGATGATGTTAGAAGATTGTTATTTTTATGATACTTTGTATTACATTGATTTTGTAATATTACTTGTGATGTAATTATACTGATTTTGTTATATTACTTGTGATGTAATTATATTGATTTTGTAATATTACTTGTGATGTAATTATACTGATTTTGTAATATTACTTGTGATGTAATTATACTGATTTTGTAATATTACTTTAGATGTGAATCATTGATGTGTTGTTACTTATGGTGTTATTATATGTGTATCTGCATCTTACTTGTGGTATGATTACATTGCTATTTTTTGTATAGCGTGTGATATATTTCGATTCATGTTATTATATTATTTGTAATATTATTTTATTGTTATCCATGATATATTTTGAATGATTTTTTGTAAGACAGGATTTGTGAGGTGATTTATTGTTAGATTAAACAAAGTTTAATCATTACTCAAAATAGTCAATACATATACATATATCTCTATGGGATGAGAAAACATCTTACATCAATATGAAATAAAATAATAATATGTATAGGTTACAATTAATACCAATAGACATATATATATGTGTTAAATAGAATTATTAGTAGAAATTAACGACAGTGACGCCTGTAAATAAATTATCTTATAGAGCTTCGTATAAATGTATGTCATTATGACTTAATGGGTTCAAAATATTAGCTAAAATGCTTACTTAGCTTAATATAATTTTGTACTGTCAAGAATATTTGATCATTTTTCTGTTTTGAGTAAGTATCATTTCCCCATGGCAAAGTTGTTTCCCAGTTAGTGCTATATCTAGTTGAAATGAGGTATTTTGTCTGATTATGACGAAATTGTCACACGATAGTAAAAAATGTTACTTTCTACTTATTCACATGAACTTAATGGACTTTCCTCTAAATTTCTTATGTATAAATGTTGTTTAAGATTACTACATTTGAGCCTTAATCTTGTATGTAAGATTTGAAGATTTCTATTTCCAATGTTGAAATATTAGAAGATTATTATTTTGTCCTTTTGTAAAAGCCTTTAATTATACTGAGAGACGGATTTTCTCGAATATCAACTGGTAATGCATTCCATAACTGTATTGAGGAATTTAAGAATGAAGTTTTGTAAAACTGAGCTCTGCAATTAATTGAGAGTAAATTATTTGAATTTCGTGTAGTATGTATGGCAAGCCAAGTTGTCATTTATTCACGGAGCAACGTTCATCCAGGATTTTACCAAATTATATATATAAGATATATTATAAACTTTATAAGATATCTTATATACTTTATAAGGTATATTACAATCGAATTATATAAGATATCTTGTATAATTTCCTTTGTATACTACATAATATATCTCATAAAAGATATAAGATAATTACAATCACATTCATAAGAAAAGAAGTAATGGGCGATTGATATTTGATTATAATTTCCACATTTGTTGTAAAACAAAGTAAAATGCATTAATACTCATCGATATGTTTGGATCTAGGACTTGAGGTCGCACGTGCAAAAGTTAGCGGTGTTCCTTGAGGTAACTTTCGGACCGGAATTCCTGGACACGGTGACTGAAAAGTGTACGTTCCGGAACATGGTTACAGAAGCCACAAAGGCGGTCGCACCATCCAAACAGTGGAAAGACATGACCAGTCAGAAAACACTCCCGATCTACAGAAAAGGTATTTACCGTGTAACTGGCACGTTCTCACATGTCATGAGGCTAAATTTAAATTTTGAGTGTTGATTCTTTATATGAATATACCAAGTGAAAACAACAAGCATTTGCCCATGAAAATACTATGACCATCGTTTCACGGGCTTATTTTCCACACATTGCAACAGTTAAGTATCAATACGCCTTAAAAATAGTTCCCGATTCATTCCCGTTAATTGTGATTTCTTTGCCATCTATTCACATCAAATAATAATAATCTAACACAAATTATTGTTTTGAAGTTATTTGATGTCTTTTTTTTCGAATAAAAATCAAAGCAAAAAAAATAATTCAACAAGAAATTGCGGAGCGGAAGGACACGGTAAACGATGGTGCATTGGCGGGATCACTGGCTGTTCCATTGATTTAGCATATTTTCATATAGTTATCAAGAGTTGAACATTTAAAAAGGACTTTATTTAATTTATTTTTTTCAAATCACCCTTATGTAAATATATAAATTGTATGTATTATTTATATTTCCAGGGCGGTTTTGAATAGCAGTAGCTATCTAAATATTTTCCGAGGTGTTCAAACGCGCACCACGGGATATGAAAATAGCCAAAACTATTTGTAGCTGACATGAAAATGAAAAAAATAATCCATTCAATTGCTATATGAAAAACAATGTATGAAAACACAATGGTGGCGTCATTAAACAATCTCGTCGTTAATATATGACGTAACACGATTGTATCTGTCAGAGGAAAAAATACGGTCCGAGTCAAAAGTCGTATGTAGAAATGAATTTGCGATTTTTTACTTACATTCTCATAAATATGTTTTTTGTGCTAAACAGAATCTGACGCTCTTGACTAGTACATGTAGAATTTATCAAACTCGTCTGATAATTGTGTACGTCACTCGGATGATGCCTTGTAGCATATTGTGAGAGAATGGTAGTGTGTCCCAGTGGCATTTATCTTTACACTTGGAAATAGTTTTAGTAGTAATTCGTATGTTATTCAAAATGTGAGAATGCTTCCGGATAGTTGTTACCAGTTGTGATTGAAGAAGTGCTTAAACTAATATTTCCAAGCATAAAGATAAATCATTGATCATTCTATATGACATAACCACTTATGAAAACTCTATGTATCAGACTTTTTGATAATATTTATGGCTTATGTCAAAATTGTATTTCTGCAAAAATCAGAATGTTTCCATGGTAATATTTCATAGAAACTTCATACAGTGCATCAGCATTGTAGTTCTACAAGTTTTTCTTCACAAAGTATATTGGTCATTGTGTTGGTATATTTTTAAGGAAAGATAGTATATATGTAGAGGCAGCAGTATATGACAGATTACTATCTATGAGAATCTAGGAAAACAGCTGAAAATACCATAATTCTAATTCAGAATCTATAAAACTATAACAAAGTATGACCGTTTAATATGCATTTGCCTGGAGACTCTTGGAAATGTACAAGACGAATAAGACCACGTGTCCCGAAAGATTGATCGTCTTCTGCTTCACCGACGACAAATCTAGGTCAACGCTGGATGTTTATCACTTTGTAACATTTGTATAATGATGAAAGTTTTCTTCCCTAAATATGGTATTTTTATCATTACAGGTGAAGTCGGAGACTGGAAAAATTTCTTTACAGTTTCACAAAATGAACAGTTTGACCAAGTATACAAGGAGAAAATAGAAACATCGAGTTTTAGTTTCCGATTTGAATAATCCGATTTTTAGCAGTCAATGGACATTCAAGAATTCAGATTATAAATTCGTATTTGAAATAACAAACTGAAGTACAGAGGCCTATTATATTATCTTTATATAACTATGGACGAAAGCATGCGTGCTTTGGAATAGTTTATTATAATCTGTATGTAAAGAAACAGCTATATATTTCTAATAAAGATATGCTGTCATGGAAACAGTGTGTATATTTGTTGATCCCTCCAGCAAAGGTTCTAAATGCGCACGCATCTCCCAGCTATTTAATTTACACCTACCTACCTACCTACCTCCCTCCCTCCCTCACTCACTCACTGTATATACCACTGTATATAACCCTAAATTAGTAAGGAAAGGTACTATCTTATGTATCTTTTGTAAAATCCTTTGAGATTGTATGTAGTAGACACTACTTGTGAAATAATTAAGTCTCAAGGGTATTCGGGCCCTATCAAAACACACTCTCTCCTCCTCGTGTCAGAATGTAAAGTTTATTAATAATAGTTTACAATTTAGGAGGCAATTCAAATGAACTGTTCTATTGTAAATCAAAACAAACGAAAACATTTTCCATTTATATTGTTACTCGAATGTATAGAAATATATATTTAATCATTGTAAATGAGGGAAGTGATAAGTGTTTACTAGTAATAATGTATTTATAAATAACATACCAATTTGCAATGCCTGCTAATTGCGTGCAATGGACTTTTGTACTACAGGCAGGTAATGAACATAAATATCTTCATTTTTAATGCAACATATATTTAAATCTATATGAATTATAAAATGTTAAAAGTATTTTTTCACATTAAAGTTAGAGTATCTATAGCACTGTGATGAGAACGAACACGAAACACATCAGCAAACAGGGAAGGGTGAAATACCTCCTAATGAAGCAATCTATACTGTAATGAGAAAATACTGAATTAACTTATTTCCCTCTCTTATATTCTTCCTCGGTGACGCTCGTTGTATGGGGGTCTGTATGAATTATTCCTATTAATGTTTGTATTTTGTATGCACGAACGTAATTTATTCATGTCCAAGCACTAGTTTTTCAATCTGTTGTCAGCTGTCTTAATGTGTCAAATATATACCTATCTATCTGTGGTACGGGCTTTTCGACCCGACTGCGGCTTCAACTAAGTAAGATAATGTAACTTTTTAGATCCGTCACTTACCTGCCTCTACGTATATGTTCTTGATATTAGTTGTAATGTTTGTCTCAGATGCGTTATACATGTAAAATAGTCGATTTGACCTATTTAGAACAGGGGTATTTCATGCTAAGTCTGAATAGAAGGTTTGACATTAGAAAACGTATCTATCCTATATACATATATGTCAATATTGTAGGGAGTAAAAACATTTTGACCGACTATACGCTAATATATAGGGTGAATCAAAACAAAGTAGTACATGATATATCAATAATAATAAATTATACCTTTAAGATTTCCACAGAATTAATATATACATTTATTAAATATTACTTAATCAAGCCCAATAGCCTATAATTATGACTATTTTCATAATTAATTGTCTTCATTTTTCAGACTGTAAGTATGCTTCAAATTCTACCCACAACCTACCTTGGGCGTTTTAGAAATTTACTAATTTCTGTCTACACATGGAGCTAGACTTGTTTGTCAACCATTTTTCAATCATTCTTCAGTTTTGCGATTTATCAAAATACCGGATATTGAAAAGGATTCACATCTACCTTGTTCACACTTAACTTCACGAGAATCATACGATGTATTGCTAGCTCAAGTGTTTGTTCAACTAAACCTTTATTCGAACATCTTACTGCCAAATTAAGTCGAGGCTATATTTATACTGGGATACTGTTTACTTCAAGGTGGAATTAATGGAATATGATTTTTGAAAAACCCACAGGTATTTTGATACTCAAAAATGTGCATGCAAACACTGCTATCTTCGCAATAACTGTTCGTTTTACCTGAAACGATAGCTAATAATTAAATGAGAGTTACCTTCCGTTGTAGTCTAGCACATTGGTGTCTTAACAATTACGAAAATAATCCGGTAATTTTCGATAATCTTCTGTTCTGATTGGAATTAAATTGCGTATAATTCGAAAAGTAAGCATCGTACAATTTACGATTTCTGGGAAATAGCGATAACAAGAATTGTTTACCGACGGCGGGACGGACGGACGGACGGACCACGGACCACGGACGCAGGGCGATTTGAATAACCCACTATTTGTTGATGGTGGGCTACAACTGCGCGCTATTTCCTGGCCTCTCATTGGTGGAAATTCAAATATTGATCGATTTCAATGAAAATTGGTATATATGGATTTTAAGAGATGCCGAAGCAATAGTCCTATGTTAATTTAGCACTACTGGAAACAATCCCTTGAAGATATATTGCATCACATCACTTATTTGTTGACACTTTTTTCCTGGTAAAATTTGGAGGTCTTAATCAAACGAAGACAGCCATTTCGTGTTGCGTCATTCATAATCCATAATATCACGTCATTTTTCATATATTGACGTCACAATCGATTTTTGACAGGCACATCCAATTAAAACTCTCCATGCTATATTGCACAAGTGACAATTACGCAAATATATTACACCGGCGAATTCAATGAATAACAGGCTAACTGTGTGATTAAAGACGAACGACACAAAATTAAAAAGGAATAAAATAATGTTACAACTGCTTCCAACCTCTAAGGATCAAGCAAAAACATAATGAAGCCGAATTCAATCATCCAATTCTACTTAGTAATACAGTATATATATTATCATGGTAGTTTTCGTAACGAACGGTGACTCTACATTCATGTGACATTTCCTAGTTATTCAAATACACAACAAGGGAATCAGAGAAGTTTAATGCAACTCATCTGCAACTGTTCGGCTGACATGCGATCTTGGTTACTATGCCAACGTGACCTAGCCCAGTAACCCAGTAAATTAGATAACAAAACATCAGCAACGTACATAAAACTGACATCAAGTAGATCACTTTTTCAATATTCTTCGTATCATCATCTGCGAGCTTTTCAATGAATAATAATATCCTTGCCAATGAAACCAAACGACTCCGACAGCATACTCCTTATTGTTGTCTTTCAGGTACAATCCATTCAAATTGGATACATGGCATCCTTTCATACCACCAAGCACCTCTATACTCAAATGCACAATTCTCTTTTGCAGTATCGTGGTCTGCGTCGTGTGTAGAAAACTGTCTGCCATTATAAAATTTCAAAGAATCACCTGCGGCACGAAGAGAATGGATGAATTAAGATGAATATGTCATATCACGTTCTTATGTATTATTTGCTTATTTGTTTATCATAATCTTAAAGATGGGTATACGTGTATTTTCGCTCAATGTTTGCCCTCCGGTAAATATATTTTGCATTTTTTCTTAACACCAAAATTTTACCAAATTTTACAAAATTACTATTAATACACTATAGAAAATATTATTGTATATTAAGATATGCAATCGCACAATTTACAATGAATTGCATGACGGCGGAACAAACAACCTTCCTTTCGATCGAAATACCAATCATGGCTCGTCTGTGGTATCGGCTGGAAGTCTCGCCGACTCATTATGATTGGTTACTTACAGCGGGCTGGTGCAGGTGTCTGACAGCACCAGAACCACGACCATACTTCTTTATTCTGCATGAATACGGGGATCCATTATTTATTTAAATTTATCCAAAACTTCACATGGCACGAAGCGTGTAACTTCGTTTGTGAAATGCAAAAGGATAATTAGTTTATGCAATCAATTCAACAAAACGCATTTTTGTTCATAAGCAAATTTGCTACGATAAGACAGCTTCAAACAGATAAAACATAAAGTGTGTTTATTTGATATTTTACACGTTGATATCATTTGTTTAACTGAAATACCCCAGAATGTCTTTAGAGTTGATTATCTGTATTGGTTAAATTTTACGAACTAGCTAGTTTCAAATTATTTTCGACTGTGTCACTAAATGTATGTTTCAGATCCGGTGATTATATTGGAAGGAAGACATATTCCTCACCTTGAATCTTTTTTATTGTGGGAGTTGTTTCTACTCGTCGACAGAACAGCAGTGATGGGATGCAAGTTCCCTATGACCACATCAAAAGAAAGGTTAGTCACTACAACAATCAAACCCCGCGCAATTCAATTCGAAATGAAGCTTACCTGTTTCCGCTGTCGTGCAATTTATTGTATTATTAATATTTACCGGCATTCCCGCTGTAGAATCTCACGGTTAACTTATAGTTCATGTCTAGGCTGCCTACATGGAAAGAGCTTGTAAACAGCAAACCGCTTGCTCTGGTCGTAATCCTCAAGATCAATTCTAAGTTCGTACCCACCTTGAGACGACAGGAAGTGTAATACCTGGTTACCTGA
The DNA here is from genome assembly GCF_902652985.1 of Pecten maximus. Classification (NCBI taxonomy): domain Eukaryota; kingdom Metazoa; phylum Mollusca; class Bivalvia; order Pectinida; family Pectinidae; genus Pecten; species Pecten maximus. The sequence continues at coordinate 14,716,615 of NC_047033.1, read as the reverse complement.
AAGAGTTTGATCAAATCAAGAAATATCAGAAACTTAAAACAATTGATAATATGATGATAATCAAAGGTCCCACACCCTAACACTCCCAATGATAACAAACGAGGTCAAACACCCTTAAACTATAAATGATACATAACGAGGTCAAACACCTTTAAACTATAAATAATATATAATGAGGTCAAACACCTTTAAACTATAAATAATACATAACGAGGTCACACTATAAAACTATAAATAATACATAACAAGGTCAAACACCTTAAAACTATAAATAATATATGATGAGGTCACACTCTAAAACTATAAATAATACATAACGAGGTCACACTATAAAACTATAAATAATACATAACAAGGTCAAACACCTTTAAACTATAAATAATATATGATGAGGTCACATACCTTAAAACTATAAATAATACATAACGAGATCACACTCCCAAACTAAAAATAATATAAAACGAGGTCAACCACACTTAAACGACAAATAATATAAAACGAGGTCAAACACCCTTAAATTTTAAATAATACATAACGAGGTCACACTCTAAACCTAAAAATAATACATAACGTGGTCAAAGACGCTTAAACTACAAATATTATATCACGAGGGCAAGCACACTTAAACTATAAATAATATATAACGAGGTCACACTCTAAAACTATAAATAATACATACCGAGGTCAAACACACTTAAACTACAAATAACATATAACGAGGTCAAGCACACTTAAACTATAAATAATAAATAACGAGGTCAAGCACACTTAAACTATAAATAATATATAACGAGGTCAAGCACACTTAAACTACAAATAATATATCACGAGGGCAAGCACACTTAAACTATAAATAATATATAACGAGGTCACACTCTAAAACTATAAATAATACATACCGAGGTCAAACACACTTAAACAACAAATAATATATAACGAGGTCAAGCACACTTAAACTATAAATAATAAATAACGAGGTCAAGCACACTTAAACTATAAATAATATATAACGAGGTCAAGCACACTTAAACTACAAATAATATATCACGAGGGCAAGCACACTTAAACTATAGATAATATATAACGAGGTCACACTCTAAAACTATAAATAATGCATACCGAGGTCAAACACACTTAAACTACAAATAATATATAACGAGGTCAATCACACTTAAACTATAAATAATATATAACGAGGTCACACTCTAAAACTATAAATAATATATAACGAGGTCACACTCTAAAACTATAAATATTATATAACGAGGTTACACTCTAAAACTATAAATAATATATAACGAGGTCACGCTCTAAAACTATAAATAATATATAACGAGGTCACACTCTAAAACTATCAATATTATATAACGAGGTTACACTCTAAAACTATAAATAATATATAACGAAGTCACGCTCTAAAACTATAAATAATATATAACGAGGTTACACTCTAAAACTATAAATAATATATAACGAGGTCACGCTCTAAAACTATTAATAATATATACCCCGGTCAAACACCTTAAAACTATAGATAATATATGATGAGGTCACACTCTAAAACTATAAATAATACATAACGAGGTCACACTATAAAACTATAAATAATACATAACAAGGTCAAACACCTTTAAACTATAAATAATATATGATGAGGTCACATACCTTTAAACTATAAATAATACATAACGAGATCACACTCCCAAACTAAAAATAATACATAACGAGGTCAACCACACTTAAACGACAAATAATATAAAACGAGGTCAAACACCCTTAAATTTTAAATAATACATAACGAGGTCACACTCTAAACCTAAAAATAATACATAACGTGGTCAAAGACGCTTAAACTACAAATATTATATCACGAGGGCAAGCACACTTAAACTATAAATAATATATAACGAGGTCACACTCTAAAACTATAAATAATACATACCGAGGTCAAACACACTTAAACTACAAATAACATATAACGAGGTCAAGCACACTTAAACTATAAATAATAAATAACGAGGTCAAGCACACTTAAACTATAAATAATATATAACGAGGTCAAGCACACTTAAACTACAAATAATATATCACGAGGGCAAGCACACTTAAACTATAAATAATATATAACGAGGTCACACTCTAAAACTATAAATAATACATACCGAGGTCAAACACACTTAAACAACAAATAATATATAACGAGGTCAAGCACACTTAAACTATAAATAATAAATAACGAGGTCAAGCACACTTAAACTATAAATAATATATAACGAGGTCAAGCACACTTAAACTACAAATAATATATCACGAGGGCAAGCACACTTAAACTATAGATAATATATAACGAGGTCACACTCTAAAACTATAAATAATGCATACCGAGGTCAAACACACTTAAACTACAAATAATATATAACGAGGTCAATCACACTTAAACTATAAATAATATATAACGAGGTCACACTCTAAAACTATAAATAATATATAACGAGGTCACACTCTAAAACTATAAATATTATATAACGAGGTTACACTCTAAAACTATAAATAATATATAACGAGGTCACGCTCTAAAACTATAAATAATATATAACGAGGTCACACTCTAAAACTATCAATATTATATAACGAGGTTACACTCTAAAACTATAAATAATATATAACGAAGTCACGCTCTAAAACTATAAATAATATATAACGAGGTTACACTCTAAAACTATAAATAATATATAACGAGGTCACGCTCTAAAACTATTAATAATATATACCCCGGTCAAACACACTTAAACTATAAATAATACATAACGAGGTCACATACCGTTTAACTATAAATAATACATAACGAGGTAAAACACCCTTAAGCTATAAATAATATATAACGAGGTCATATACCCTTAAACTATCAATAAGAAATAACGAGGTTATACCTCTGAACCTATAAATAATTTATAAGCTGGTCACACCCCTCAATAGATATATATAATATAAAACAATATACTCTTAACCTATAAATAATGTATATCTAGGTCAAACATCCTAAAACAGTTAATAATACATAACGAGGTCAAACCCACTAAAACTGTAAATAATACATAACGAGGTTATACATTCTTAAACTGTAAATAATACATAACGAGGTTATACATTCTTAAACTGTAAATAATACATAACGAGGTTATACACTCTTAAACTGTTAATAATGCATTACGAGATCATACCACTTAATACTAAAAAAAATACATAACGAGGTCAAACACCCTTAAACTATAAATGATACATGACGAGGTCAAACACCCTTAAACTATAAATGATACGTAACGAGGTCATAATCCTAAAACTATAAATAATACATAACAAGGTCATACGCATTAAAACTATGAATTTAACCTAACGAGCCGACACACCATGTATACACCATGTATATAAAAGGGTCAATCAATAACATGTCTACAGCATCAATAATTAAGGGCTAGTATCATTTTCTTACCACCTTGATAGTTATACCATACCTAGCCAAAACTCCCCGTTAAGATTTCCAAATCCATTTTTGTACTCGTTCCATGTTCTATAGAAGTCAACTGATCCATTGCTTCGTCGCTGAAATACCTGTATTATTTGTAAAATTAAGATTTATAGAATGGTATTATTCTGATCGCATTATGCATATAATTAAGGCTGAAATAATCCGAGTTTTGTTCTGTTATAAATTTATAGCGATACTTAGTGAATTGTGTAGTTTTTGTCTTTTAATATTGGTTGTTTGTTCATAATTCACAATGCCATACAAAACAACTACACATGTATGTTGATCAAATTCCCTTTCATAACAAATAAAAGATAAATCTGTTTTGACCTACTTCGTGAACAGATAGATACCTAACGTCTATATTTTGAAAACATCGCCATTGTTTTCAGTGTAGCAATGTGTAACCATATAACAAATGGATAAGGTTATCATTTCGTCGAATGTGCATGATGACGCGATGCAATCGACTCACACTTACAATGTACAGGCATTATATTCCATGACTGCTAAGTGTGAATGAAAATAGCATATCACCTCTGTGCAGTCTTAACCTTTGGAATGAAAATCTTCAATATGAATACATAGCTTTCGGTATTTCCGTGTATTACTATCCAGGTTTAGCACACAGGAATATGAGTTTCGCTTAGTATCCTCCTTATACGAAATGATGTATAATATAATTTAATATGATATGATATAATATATTATTTTGTTACCGTCCAACCTCCTCCGTCCGTATCCATGTCACACCAAACCCGTGTTGGTCCGTAGTTCACCACATGTATAGTGTATACTCCGCTTTTCGTGTTCCCGGATTTCTTAATATCCTGACAGTCTTTAAGTTGACCTACAACAATGTGGGGTTTTCATGTCACAGTTGATACGCGAAATTATATGTTGTTGTTTGCCAATGTGGTATCTTATCCAATGCATAGCAAAGATCTTCTTTTTCTTTTATTTCAAATCGTTTTGAATGGTAGTTAAATCGTTAGACTTTCAACTGTCTTTGTTTGATAATTTTCTAATTTTGTTTGCATATTGATATGTAATTTGTCAATTCGGCCTAAAGTTTAGTTTGTTCATACCTTTCCTCTTAAACCTTTCAAACGATTTTTATTAAGATCGGCAACAGGACCGGTTATGGACCTAGGTCAGCCACAGGAAGTTTGTCGGTAATAACAGGCGGGTCATGGTATCCAAAGACTTAGGGGTCGACACTGCAGACATTCTAGTTGGATTGTCTTAGGGTAACTAACAAGAAACATTTACAGGTAACCATGTATACGTAACCTACTGGTTAGTTTATAGTGAGGAGGACCTTTGTGTCAGTCACCCTAGATGGGACGCGCAATTTTTTAATTTGTCCACATGTGCTTATAGTATTTTTCAATTTAATTTTTTTATCTAACTTGATACCCTTATTCTAATAATAAGCATGTTTTATTTTTATTATCTTGTATTTTTATTGAAATGAGTTAACATCACATAAAACAACACAAAAGAAAAAGAAAAACAAATGTGAGTAACTAAAAATGCATACCAGCATCCAGATGCATATGAACTTCAGACAACGACTGGTTGATAGAGCGTAACTGGTTTTGGATATCTGCAAGGGAAGGCGGAAAGATGACATGAGGACGAAATAATTACGTATTTCTAACTTCATTTGTAATGTGTTATACTCAACTGTGCGGCTATTGTACTTACATTTCTTACAGACACTGATGTTTTCTAAACATGAAATAATATTGTCTTAATTTATGATTTGTGATTTATCAAACGGCCTATCTTTGAGTAGCTTCTGGTCTTTTTTTTCCGATTAAATCATAATTGACATGGTGTTATGGAACAAATTCGAGATTGGCCTTATTTTGACAAAATTACCACATATTTATGGGATATTTCTTCATAGTATTGATGTATTGTACAAATCCAAGGAGCAAAAACTTATAAAAAACTGTGAAAACCCTATAGTGGAAAAGTAGGTCACAGAGAGCCAGTAATAATTGCTGACCTTTCAAAGATATACGTTATGTTATGCCTTACTAAACAAATAAGTAACACATTCATCATGCCATGTTTAGATTTTTTTTTTTTTCAAATTATTATTTGGAAATATCACCAAAATATAAATGACATCTTTCTAAATTAAACTGTAATTGTAAGACATCATTAGTCACATTAAATTAACAAAGAATACTAATACCTCATATAGTGTGAAGTGTAGTTCCCAGGTATTGCAAATGAAATATAAAATAATCACTGATGGTATATGTCTGTGGATGGCATTACATAGAGTTACGTTAGCCAACATCTCCGACAGTACTACACAAGTGTAAGAAAAATATACAGGCGCAATTCAATTTCAAACATTTCGTATTGTAATATATTTCAATCACGTGATATTGCAGTATAGACAGTTTCTGAACTCGACAAAAGCAGTTAATGGAATTTAAAAAGTACACCTTCCTCAAATCGCGTTCTTCTTCATTTATCCTTAAGCATTCAAAATGGTATATATCTAAATAAAACTTATGATAAGTGTACTTTTCTTATATGTATTTATACACATGATAGCGTTTATCCTTGAAATACATAACAGTTATGAAATTGGAGACCTACTTTCCGACTATGGGCTGTATTTCAATCAGTATTTTTTCTACCGCTTTGAAATTGCACAATGCGTCAACATTATGATCCCCATCACACAAGCACACACCGAACCCTTACCCTAATAACACACCCCCAACCACCTCCAATTCCCACTAACAAGAACTTACATCAACAGAAATACTGAAGTTTCTAAGAAGTGCAATGCTTTGAGAATGGAAAACGAAAGTACCGTTTTAAAATATTGATTTTTTCACTTGATTATGTCGTGTTTAAAACATTTTGCCTGTACGCTGAAAACGAAACTACATACACTATCAAATGTAGATAAACCAAAACCGAAAACAACGCATAATTTCTTATCCATTACTCCTGATATATGAATAAGTTGTCGGTATACATACTTACCCTCATTCTGCTGAATGTTTGTAGTTGTGTGTTGATCATATGCCGCGATCAGTTTTTCAGTTCCGGAAGCCAATCGTTCGTGAGCATTTGTGTTTTCTTCATAAACCGAAATTAAGGTGCTTAAACGTTCTTCCATTATGTACATTCCGCCACTGATAAAGGCAACAAATATCGCCAGACATATAGAAGTGAACAGATCCATTTTATAAGAAACAAATTCACTGTTACCCTGCAGGTTTATACATACACCTATATCTGTATTGTGTATATGTATTTATAAATAATCATTGTAGCGTGACGTAGTGCGATCGACCGGGGTATCAATAATGACTCGCTAACTGTATATAGGAATACGTGGTGTGCACAACCAATATTCGTATTATGATGTGTATATATTTGAAATTTGTCCAGCCAAATCTCCACAGCATATTTATTTGAATGTCCTGTGGAATATCCACTGTGTATACATGCATATTTCAAATGTCGTCATATTGGAGCATTTCACAAACTATGCATATGTACACCGTACCTCTAGATCACAAGGACGTTCAAACGAAACACTGGGGACACCAAAAGATCTAAACCGGTATTGAAGTGTTCTATCTGACAAGATGAGTATGTCTGAAAATCAGATGTGTTGCTAATTACTCCATACAAATTGCGCCCTCAGTACGTATTCCTATTACTAAAACATTACCGATAACAAAAGAGTTAATGAAAACAGCTCTACGCTATAATCGTTATTCATTACTTAATGACATTCTTATTGCTATTGAAAGATGACATTGGCAGTCACGTAACAATTGACTAAAATTCTCAGTCACGATACGCTCGATATAGCTAAGATACAAATAATTACCTTAACAAATCATATCGAGGTCCTAGTGATTAATTTTCATATCCTTTTAAAAGCAATGTCGTATTTCATGCAGTATTGTCATAATGAATAGGCCTTAATGTCAGAAATACATGAATATATTCTAAAACAGATTGAAATATTTAAAATACATTGTCATTTTAGAAATATAATACTACAAAATGAATATGCAGATAGCTTTTCTATGCAAATATTCTAAACCATGAAAATATTATGGAAGACATAATGTTCCTGGCTCTTTACACTTATTGCATAATGATTATCAGCTTCAAGTATGCTATATTACCAATGTGTCAGGAAGTTGGTTGGTATCGAAAATAGTTCCCATTCAATACACCTCATCAAGGTTTTATGGCCATGATCCCATTGGGAAATACTTTATTTCTTTATATGAAGCCAGTGGTTCCGTTGTCTTCACCCTAGTTCCCATTATGAGACATAGCCTGGACCTACGCTCACATGGGGGGTGTCGTTGATGAAACTGAGGACGTTTACCTTTCCAGAACGTCTGGTCTTATTTTTTCCGAGGTCGATATGTTAATCTAAATCTAATTTACATTTTGCTCACGTTTTAATTGTTTAAATCAATTACATTAGAATTGCGAGTCGTGTACATATCGACATTCACTGTTTTTGAAATGTCTTTGTTTCCATGATATCGGTATTCGAATATATGTATCCTGAAACCATTAATGATTGATAAAGTAGTATGTTTATTATATTTTGGAAGCGAAAATCATGCCATAGTGGGAAAGTAATTAAAATGTAGATGACAATCTTAATGATATCTAAACTAAAAATTATCTAACAAAAACAAAAAAAGTTTCAGACAGTTGGTTCAAATTACATATACGTGAGTATGAAAATACTAGGCTTAAAACTCTTACTATGCAAGTTGTGAATGGGATTGGTCCTGTACACGTCATCATCTAATTACTCGAGTCGGCATGGGTTATATGTTTCTGTATATTATGTAACTGATAACTCTCTCAAATACTTTTCCTACTGTTGATAAAAGAGAAAGTGGTCTGTAATTTGTTGGAGAATACCTATCATTGTTTTAACAGTGGCATTACATCAGCAGTTTTCCTTACATTTGGATAAACACATTTAGCTAAGGATAAGTTAAATAACAATGACAATGGTTTACAAACAGAATCGACAGTATTTGTCAACATATGACGGCTAATTCCATCATTGTCCGAAGCCTTGCCTAATTACAGTATTTTTGTAACATCTTTATTTTCGCTTTGTTTTTCTACTATATTACTTTGTGTATTATTATTTCTGGAGGTAAAATTTGGTAAAACATGTTCACTGTCATCAAGACGAGTAAAGTTACAGAAGTATTTAATAGATTAGCCTTCTTTTTGTCTGTAGTGGCTAGGGAATTAGAATCGGTATCTATAAGAGTTGGAATTTATTCAGGTGTAGTATTAGATTTCATAAGACGTTTAACAAGTCGCCAGTAAGATTTAGGATCAGAACTATAGTGCTCGGCAATAAGGCCATGAAAAAATAAGCTTTTTTCATGTTGTTAACTTTCATTCTCTGGTCCTTATAATTTTTGATATCCTAATCTCGTTTAGTCGTTTTTGCCTTTCGACACAGACTGTCACGGATTCTCATGTTTTTCCTTATTCCCGAATACTTCGTCGACGAGAGCGGTCATACAAACCTAGGTCAAATCTGGGTTCAGTTCCAATCTCAAATGAGAGTTAAGATTATGGTGGCATCAAGGGGAACAAGGGGAATAATATAATATACTGGTTGATCAGCCACCAGACAAACACCACTCAAGTTTTATGTTAATGGATTCCGATTTAAAGAACAAAAACAAAACAAAAACAAACAAAAAACAAAAACACTGATCGTATTGAATTTTAATAGGTAACTGTAAATAGCACCCTCGACATTGATAACAATTTACACGAATCAGAGGAGGAACGATGTGTCAAGTATACCATCATTTCTTTACTGTTAAATGAACAATGAACCCGCAGCACACACCCATAAAAACTTACCATTGGTATTAATGTTCCATGCATCCTTCACTTGGTTAGATTAGCTGTAAGGCCATACATATCCACAAATCTAACGTAGCATAAATCAAAGGGAGGTAACTTTTCTCTCAGCCAAATGCATTGTCGCAGCTTATGTACGAGGGATGAGTGATATGTTGTGAGCCTCGTTTAAGGAGGTCCTCATGGATGTTCTTTAATACCTACTATTCTCTGATTCTATAGGTCTGTGTACCCAAGGACTGGTCTCATTTGGTTAGTTTATATCGACGAGGTAGCACTCAAAAGTAAACAAGACAGACTGCTTTTGCAAAATGGACAAAATTGATGAAAGATATTTCAGGCGCCCACTTTCAGTCCGATGATGACGTCATACATGCAGTGGATGAATATCCGAACAGCCAAGAAAAGGAGTTCTATAAAAGTGGTATTGAGCCCCTTAAACATCGCTGGCAAAAGTGTATAAATACTGAAGGAGATTATGTTGAAAAATAATAAATGTACAATATTTCAGGCAAAATTCAAATCCTTCAATATGAGGCTCACAACATATCAATCAGCCCTGGTATCTCCAATATAACTGTTCGGTATAATTTCAGAAGTACTATCTAAGTCCCCATACTATCAAAGGTCAACAGTTTACGTCATAAAATAAAACCTCTTAACAGGTAAGATATGTAAGGTAGAAAATATCTTCATCGGAAAACAATGTAAATTTTGTGGACAGCGTGGCAGTAACGTAATAACTCATCGTATTATCCATTGCTGTAAACTACAGGAAACTAGATATTCTCTACTAGACAACGTCGCCAATGTCCTAGGAACTGCAAATTATGTCATGTTTGCCGACCTCGACAAAACTAGAACGTCAAAGGTGAACCTAGGAAGCCGGAATACTATTGAAATAGACGATGATGGGAACAATTTATGTTGCTGAATTCCATCAGTATCGCCAAAATGACCAAATATCTGTGAAAGACTATAATATATTAATGTAAAATAAACGAAATAGAGTTATCAGAAATGTCCTTCCTTCCTTCCTTCCTTCCTTCCTTCCTCGGAAAATCGCCAAACAATAATAATTATCAAGTACAGATAGAGTGTGTTAGATAGAATACATCTAGACTGGGAATGCTCAACACTAACTTCAAAACTCACAATAGCGTTTATCATCAAGGCAGATCATTCTTACATGAATTACAAATATACCATATCAGATAACAAATGTAAAATCAAAAATAAAAGATGTCAATTATCGCACATTTTAATAACTTCGCCTTGTTGCCAGTATTTCTGAATTAGTTCCGAAACGGGTAAAGTCTCATAATCATTTCTCCAAACTACCAGCCTCTAGTCGGCCTCCAGATCCCGACGATTTTCTCCCCGGAATGTACGTAGTAGTTCTCATACAGAGCTGCTGTAGCGCATGACTGAAACAGCAAAGGAAGTCATCAATCAAAGTCAAACAATCAATATCAGCTCACATTTTGAAGAAAAAAAATCTACTCCATTTTTTTTTTATTTTTTAAAATTATATCAGGTGTTCGCCTTTTAAACTATAACGTTTAATATTTATAATAAAGGAAAAGAAAAATCGAACGCATGCTAGAAATATCATTTGCACCCACATGATCAGCTCTTCATTGAACAAACAAAACAGTACTTCAAATTTGCCACATGCATCAATAAATCATTATCAATAATATCTTGGTGTAGACGCTGACCAAAAAAATGCTGTGCTTCAAATTAGCCATGTGCAGGTCCATGATAAGTGGTTTCAGTCTACATTGCGAATGGCCGAATACCTATATATTTATATTCATTAAACAATGTCCAGGCGCGTAGCCAGACCTAAATGACAGTGGAAGCCCGGTCGGACAAAAGGTCCGACGGAAGGACGTAGGGCTTCCTACAGAATGCCCCATCGTAAGGGGAGTTTTTTTTTATATTTCTAGATAGACAGCGCTGATTAGCATATTTTACGAGAAACATATTAGCACAAAACATATACGGTGAAAGTCATGACTTATAATCTGTAATACATTGTAAATTATGTAATGATGTTGATTGAAAATATATATCGTGTACATATTCAGGTGATAAATGATACAAATGTCATATATACATGTATATGGAAACTAAGGTGTGGCTTTTAATATACGATGGATTAATAGCTTTTATAAATAATAAAAAAAATATGGTCACCACTGTGTCTATATCTACAAAATCGCAACACACATGCAACAATGTCAGAGAGGCATTCGTTCACCGTCCATGGTTGATCTCATGTACGAGGGCCGATTGATATGATGTGAGCCTCATATTGTATTATCTTTCAACAAAATCCCTTCAGTATCTATACACTTTTGCCAGCGGTGTTAAAGGGTCCCAATGCCACTTTTGTAGAAATGCCTTTCTTGGCTGTTCAGAAAGAACCATCCACTGCATGCATGACGCCATAATCGGACTGAAAGTGGGTGCCTAAAATAGCTGTTTTCAGTTTTAGAAATAGATGAAAGTGGGATGAAGCGAGATCAGGTGAATAAGGCGGATGCTCAATCAATTTAAAGCCACAATCACCAATGGCAGCCATGGAAATAACAGACTTGTGAACAGGAGCATTGTCCCGATGGAATAACACACCTTTAGTGAGCTTTCCGCGCCGGTTAAATTTAATATTTTCCCGTAACTGCTTCAGAAGTGAAGCATTATATGTGCCCTTGATTGTTTGTCCCTTTTGGAGATGATACTATATAAGCAGAATACCATTCGCATCCCAGAAAACCGAGGTCATAACCTTCCCAGGTAATGGAACATCCATTGCCTTCTTTGGTGGGGGAGAGCCAGGATGCTTCCATTGTTTCTATTGTTGTTTGGCCTCTGGAGTAAAATGATGGACCCATGTGTCATCCATAGTGACAAATCTCTGAAGAAAGTGGGCATGGTCTTCCTCAAAAAAGTTAACATCAGCACGCGATGATATGCGTCTGGTGTGCTTCTGATCAAATGTCAGAAGTATTGGTACCCTTCGGACAGAAAGCCTACTCATTGCAAGATCCTCGGTCAGAATGGAATGTACTGCTCTCTGTGAAATGCCAATTATACTGGCTATATATCTTTCTGTGACTCGTCTGTCAGTCATAACAATATCATGAACTGTATTGACCATTTCTGGGGTGGAACATTGACCGACCATCCAGAACGGGGTCATCCTCAAGACTCTGTCGGCCGCGCTTAAATTCCGCCACCCACCTTTTCACTGAAGCATATGAAGGGGCATCTTTCCCTAGTGTTGCTTGCAAGTCATTTTCGATACCCTTATGTGTTAAACCATTTTTATGCAAATATTGGATCACTGCTCTTTCACTGATTTTGTCCATTTTGCAAAAGCCGCTTGTCTTATTTACTTTAGAGTGCTACCTCGTCGATATAAACTAACCAAATGAGACCAGTCCTTGAGTACACGGCCCTATATAGTCAGAGAATAGTGGGACTTAAAAAGAACATCCTTGAGTGCCTCCTTCAATATGAGGCTCACAACATATCAATCAGTCCTCGTATATCTTCAGCCGACGCATGATGCTGAAGACGTAACAGACATATACATATAGAATCTCTAGAAACCTGGAGACGTTCGGATACAGTGCAAACAATCTAGACGCCGATGAATAGGCCTACATTAATTGCAGGTTAAACATCCAGTGTCGCCAGTCTGACGGACGATTCTGGTAACAAGATAATGAATACACCTTTGGAGTCTTTCAGAACAACTATTCTGGTAACGAGCCAAAAAGTTAGTCTATCATTTGAGTTCCATCCAAGCACTATTCTGGTAGCGAGCCATATCATGGTGAGTCTATCATTTGAGTTCCATCCGAGCACTATTCTGGTAGCGAGCCATATCATGGTGAGTCTATCATTTGAGTTCCATCCGAGCACTATGCTGGTAGCGAGCCATATCATGGTGAGTCTATCATTTGAGTTCCATCCGAGCACTATTCTGGTAGCGAGCCATATCATGGTGAGTCTATCATTTGAGTTCCATCCGAGCACTATGCTGGTAGCGAGCCATATCATGGTGAGTCTATCATTTGAGTTCCATCCGGGTACTAATCTTGTAGCGAGCTATCAAAATACTGACCTAGCATGTTTAGTCCTCAGATTCATAAAGACAATTATCTACATGTTTGCAACTTTAAGAAACTCTCTTGTGATAAGGTCTGAAGGTGCGTTCTGTACACATGCACACGTGGTTCCTCCCTAATAATGTACGCTCTTTTGTTGGGTTCGTCGATACATATAAATTTCTGTTTTTTTTTTCTTTCCATGGTTACTCATTTCTAAGGATAATATGTCTGAAATCCTATCATAAGACAATAATTTGATTCAATTCCTATTAATTTAGATATCAATACGTTGATAGAAAGGGTACGATATTACATATAACACTGAGGACTACTATGTTGCACGCGAAACTATGAAATGAAAGAGATTGGTTTGATATGTCTGTGACCTTGATAGGCACGTGAGGGGTTTACTACTTAATATTCATTGCTGACGTAACGAGATAAAATTAACTCGTATTCCGCAATAGTTTTAGGTACCAGTTGTATTATTTCAGTAAAGTAACTATTGGAAGAACTCTCATCATTTGTGACAACAATCGTCATAAAATCCAAAACGGATTACAGACATGTATCAACATCCGGTTAGGATCATTAACAGACAGATTCCGTTGATTTTCGTACTCACATGATTCGGGTAGACAAAGAGCAAGGAGTCGATTGGATATTTTGAAAAATCCAGTGGTTCACCTTGAGTGCCGACACTACCTAACTCTTGGCACATGCCCAAAAGCCTGTGAATCATGGTAAAAAGTGAATATGTATTAGTTAGTGCATAGAGAGACGTCAATGTCTTCACATTATAAAAGTAAGTTAAGTTACATTGCTTAATTATAGACTTATGTCGAGTCCTAGCTTTTCAACACAACTGTTTAAGTTAATATATTATGAACAACACTTTTAAAAGGCCGTGTATTTGGCATAGTGGTGTAAGCTGCAGATATTTCTGGATATGTGATAAGAAGCCGTAGAGCGTCAGTTCGGGGACACGAGTCATAAAATTATTAACACAATGTAGGATACCGGTATGTAATATGTGTTGTTGATCCAAAGGTTAAAGTTTGCAATATCCTGTCGTAATTTTACATTGTTGAATATTTTCAATATTTTAATTAATTTTAAAAAGATCGACATGAAGCATTAATATATGATAAATATATAAATAAATAGTTTTTGTTTAACGTTCTATTAACAGCCAGGGTCATTTAAGGACGTGCCAGGTTTTGCTAGGAAAAACTGAAGCACAATACAAAACTTTCTCCCCTACTTTGAAATTAAATATAAGATTTGTCTAAAATCATAATTCTTATTACATTATTCTAAAACCCTGGCTTTTTCGAGGACGTTAAACCCCTAAAATAAACGCAACTATAATATTCAGGGGTCGTTTACATCTATAATACATATTTTACACATTATATACCTATCCATTTACAAACGTGAAGGTTGTCGTCCTTACTTAAGTTCCGGGTGGTCCTGGAACACCACGGGTCCCTCTGGCAATCCTAGCTCCATTCCGTCATGACTTATCGCCAGAAATCCCGCGTCCACTGTCATTTTGTTGAGGCTCCTTTTGTGACTGATGACACGACAGACGACTCTGCACGCGATATCTTTCTCCTCGCACGTCCCTATCCTTTTCTGCATGGCGTCTGTAGTAGAAAAGGAAGACAAATATTTAACAGATATCATCATAATTTATATTTATTTCGATGTCGTTGCTAGGGATCGAACTTCCTACTCTTTCGCACAAACCGTCGAGTTAAGAGTTCCCTGTAGCCCAGGATAGATAAAAAGTTCTCCCTAGCTCAGCGGTATAATACTGCTAGTATTTACAGGGTTACATATCGGGTTAAAAAGTTCTCTCTAGCTGAGCGGTATAATGCTGTTAGTATTTACAGGGTTACATATCGAGTTAAAAAGAAGTTCTCTCTAGCTGAGAGATATATTAGGGTTAGTATTTACCAGGGTTACATATCGAGTTAAAAAGAAGTTCTCTCTAGCTGAGAGATATATTAGGGTTAGTATTTACTAGTGTTACATATCGAGTTAAAAAGAAGTTCTGTCTAGCTGAGGGGTATATTAGGGTTAGTATTTACCAGGGTTTCCTATCGAGTTAAAAAGAAGTTCTCTTTAGCTGAGCGGTATAACGGGGTTAGTATTTACCAGGGTTACATATCGAATTAAAAAGTTCTCTCTAGCTGATAGGTATATTAGGGTTAGTATTTACCAGGGTTACATATCGAGTTAAAGAGAAGTTCTCTCTAGCTGAGAGATATATTAGGGTTAGTATTACCAGGGTTACATATCGAATTAAAAAGTTCTCTCTAGCTGAGAGATATATTAGGGTTAGTATTTACCAGAGTTACATATCGAATTAAAAAGTTATCTCTAGCTGAGAGATATATTAGGGTTAGTATTTACCAGGGTTACATATCGAGTTAAAAAGTTCTCTCTAGTTTATAGATATATATGAGGGTTAGTATCTATACATAGAAAGCACATTTCGTGATTTGTGCTATACAGTACACTACCAGGTAATATGAAATCCGAAAGAAACACTGGCGATGTCTGACTGAAATATCATCTATCTAGAGGATGTAAATCTCTGTGAACGATACTGAATTTAGGCTCATTCTTTAGAATGAACAGTAATTATAACCCAACAGTCCTGTTCCGATCCCTGCAAAGACAAGGACAAAGCGCCCATGTTGCGGCACGATAAGTTCATCTATTCTAACAAAAATCTTCTAATTTAACAAGAATGACTGTTATCTCTGGACAACTCAAGCAGGGGCTCATTCCTGTGAGAAGAGTAGGTAACTCTGGTTTAAACACTTCTATTCTCACGACTGGAGAGTTGTGTCTTTACTTAATTTGATAACGCATTAGTATACAAATCCATCGACTATAAAATATAATCATGACACAGTTTTCATAGTTGATAAGGAACCAAGAGGCCAATAGGGGATGCATAGCTCACAAAAAAAATGTTCAGTGATCACAGCAACTTGCTCTTTCCACAATTTCTATTCTTGAAAAGGACACGGTGCTGCACGACTACCCTAGCCGGCATTTTCATAGCGTTGTTCTCTTACCCTTTTTGTGCAAGGTATCAAAATATGAAATCGGATAGATACAACAAGCCACTTTGCAGTACAGCAACAATTTTTATCTTATACTTCCTCACAACATATCAATATTTACTTGACAATACCATTGATAAATACCATTAAACATTAGATAAATAGATATGTTTACTAGGCATTGATGTTTTTGGCACTCAACTGACCTTTGCATTTAGGTCAAGGTCACAATGATCCAATGATAGAGCACTGCACTTCGTCAGTGGGGTGATAAAGGTACACAGCAACTTTCATTAAAACATCTTTACTGGTTTTTAAAGTTGTCGCCAGATAAGAAATTATTTGAAAAATATTCACTTTGACATTTGGCCTTGAAATTAAGATAAGAATTGACCTTACTGTGGAGCATTACACATCGGCTTCAGGTAATGCAAGTTTCGTAAAAACATCAACGGTTAAGAAATTATGGTTCTGGCAAAATTAACACTTATTAAGATGTAGAAACATTGAAATAAAATTGTTTTGTTACCAAAGAAAATGTAGTTTCCGGGCGAGAAGGCGTCTAGTTGTGCCATGCTATCATCAGGATGTGAACAGCCTGGAGTCGAACCCATACACAGGGTGGCACAGGTCACCCCGGCCTCAGCAAGCCTGTCAAGGAAAGGGGAATAACTCTAGAGTAATAAACATCAAGCAATTAAACGAAGCACATTCATTACATGTTTCTTGTGTTTGTTTGCCATATATCTACTTAATAAATTCGTCCTATCTCTCAAGGTCATGTTTTGTCCTTCAAGGTTATAAAGTATCCTTCAATTAAGGTCATACAGTATACTTTAATATCATGCAGTATCCTTCAAGGTCATACGGTATCATTTAAGGTCACAGAGTGTCTTTCAAAATCATACAGTATCCTTCAAAATCATACTGAATCCTTCAAGGTCATACAGTATCCTTCAAAATCATACTGAATCCTTCAAGGTCATACAGTATCCTTCAAAATCATACCGAATCCTTCAAGGTCATACAGTATCCTTCAAAATCATACCGAATCATTCAAGGTCATGCAGTAACCTCCAATGCCATACAGTGTTATTAAGCATTATCTAACATGGCGTATAGCATGTGGCAATCCTGACAACGGAAGTTAAATTGAATAACAAAGACAGTGATGTAAGTATTTTCTTGTTGACACAGCTCACTTTTATCGACGATCGACGATGTCTTACATTTTCTTCCTGCAATCGGTCATTTTCATGGCAGCCTACCTGACTTTTAGCTGCAGCAACTTATCGGTGTTCTTCTTGCCAGACTGTCGGATTTGGTCGGGGCCATGGGCTCCATAGGAGTCCCCACTGTGTACATACAAGCCTCTGAAGTCAACACCGGGACAATTCGTGGCCTCTCTAGCCAGGGTCAAGGCCATATCCGAGTCCCATTCAACTCCAGCTGTCAAGGTAACATTCTAACATGGTTAGAAATATTATGATATATATACAATACAGTGTACCTACAATATATATATACTTTCCAAACCCGTGTATATAAAGGTTATATATCAATTTTCCTTTGCATTCTATTTTGATTTGTTGTATTTGTTCACTGACAAGTCCTAGAAACAATAACAGTTGTTTGGTGTCCCTACTATCACTGACGAGTCCTAGAAGGACAAAATAGCTGTATAAAGTCCTTCATATCACTGACGCTTCTTAGAAGGACAAAATGGCTGTATAAAGTCCTTCATATCACTGACGAGTCCTAGAAGGACAAAATGGCTGTATAAAGTCCTTCATATCACTGACGAGTCCTAGAAGGACAAAATGGCTGTATAAAGTCCTTCATATCACTGACGCTTCTTAGAAGGACAAAATAGCTGTATAAAGTCCTTCATATCACTGACGATTCTTAGAAGGACAAAATAGCTGTATAAAGTCCTTCATATCACTGACGATTCTTAGAAGGACAACACAGGTAAATAAAGTCCTTCATATCACTGACGATTCTTAGAAGGACAACATAGGTAAATAAAGTCCTTCATATCACTGACGAGTCCTAGAAGGACTTAATAGTTGTATGATGCAGTTTCATTATTTTAGCTTTAGTGTATCAAACTCTTAATTTGCATTGAAATGTGTTACTATCGTGAGGTCCTTCGTCAGCTGCTGTATTTTGCTGTTAAAGCCTTGCCCATAACAATACAGATTCAGGTTACAAGTATGTATTTGTCTAAACCACCAGTCTGCCAAAGCTAACTTAACGATTTAGAGATATAATTACGATTTAATTATAATGTAGGTATTCTTTGGGGGTTTTTTTCACCGCGATTTCAAAACAAAATCACCAGTGGTGATCAAAACATCTCAAACTGCTGACCATAACCTATAAATCGAGGGCCACATATTATCAATGGGGGCGTTCACTTGAGGATGCTTATGAAAGGAGGAGACGACATCAGGCATATACCAGTAACGAGCAAGGAATTCCGACATAATACCGTAATAATAGTTTAAACTCAAAATCAGATAAAATAGAGCAAAATATAAACAACAATTAAGAGTCGCGTGCAGACTCCTGAAAACGTATAAAGGTAATACGATCAGGTATTCCGGAAGAGTAAGCGTCTCCGGAGTATCGACGGCACCCGCTATGAAAATCTAAGTTAATTCCGAATTAATTCATAATATCAAATCAGAGGTAAGGCGGTGATAATGGAACCACTGGGAGTACCAACTATAGTATGCTATGAGTGCGTTAAATCTTCAATGATCTGTAGTTGTCAGAAAATAAAACCTTTTTTCTATGCAATAATTATATTTCATGAATATGTTATTGATTTTCATCTAGTTATCTGTGCGTCTCTGTTAAAATAGGTTCTAATTCCGCTTTATGATAAGTATATTCCCTGTTCTTTTTCATTACATAACAATAATTCACAAGAATTCTTATGAAGCGTCTAGCTCCATTTGACCACAGTATTGTCGTGTGGCTACACTGGGTACTCCAGCAGTGACATGAATTTGATTTTAAAGAATTTCAAACGTATCATTACACTTTTTTTCTACTAATATCATTTATTTTATTTGTTTCTTTCGTCTGTGATCTAGCGCTGGTCTCTCCGTATAATCATAGCTATACTATAAAAACTGTGAGATGTGAAATGGAAAATACCGTATAAGGTATATGTACATGTACATTGGAGCTTTGAATATATGTCGACTTGGCTTGCTATATTCTCCGCCCTTCCCTTGCTATGAAAAAAAACAGCCTTAATTAAAAGATAAATGAGCTACTAGATTACGTAATCACATCTGAATTCTCTCATTCGGTTGTTTGTTTGTTTGCTGGATGTATCGCCCCGCTAACAGCTAGGATAATTTGGATGCGGCGTTTCATGGTAGAAGTTGGTGACTACATCACTGAACAACATACGGGAGGCCTGTCTCAAGCCATCAAGAGAAATTAAGGTAAAGTGTCTTGTATAAGGACACAACCACGACAGGACAAACTGACCCGTTTCTCAGCTGCCCAAGAAACTAAGACATGGTTGGAGAAGGTCGTACCACACACCTCGGATCTTAACCGACTGAGCTATTGCGGCCTCCTCACCTAAGGTCACGTTACCGGCGCTCTATCCGACTGAGCTATTGCGGCCTCCTCACCTAAGGTCACGTGGCCGGCGCTTTAACCGACTGAGCTATTGCGGCCTCCTCACCTAAGGTCACGTGGCCGGCGCTCTAACCGACTGAGCTATTGCAGCCTCCTCACCTAAGGTCACGTGGCCGGTGCTCTAACCGACAGAGCTATTGCGGCCTCCTCACCTAAGGTCACGTGGCCGGCGCTCTAACCGACTGAGCTATTGCGGCCTCCTCACCTAAGGTCACGTTACCGGCGCTCTAACCGACTGAGCTATCGCGGCCTCTCTGTGGTATATCCTTTCCTTTCTAGAAAAGTATTCAAAAGGCAATTGTTCCACCCAAATTAGAATGAGGTTTCTTATCAAAGGTGTATAGCATGCTCATTAGTCAACGATTATTATATGACATTCTTGTAACGTATATAGATATATAGATAGATACATCTTTGATTCGGACAGAGAGTTTAACTCAGGTTTCAGTACAAATAACTATGTCAGTATCTATGATTTGTTGTATAAACGTACTTCGTCCCAGACCAAGGTCAATCTCCAGAAACACGGACCACCGATTGTCATTCCCCCTTGGTGTGGTCTTCAAGGCTTCCATACTTTCAGGACTTTCGACCATAATATGAAAGTGTTCTAGCTTTTCTGCGAGTCTTCGACATCTAAATAAAATAGTTGAGGTTTAGTGAGAACAAATCAAAATAGAAGCTGTGAATATCATTGTTTTAACTAGTAATACGCCATCGAATGAGGGAATAGTCAAATTAAATCAAAATACGACATGGGCACGTGCTGATCGGGGAACTATTGAAACTGGTTGGTACAGATTGTGGCCGTGATATAAGAGTTATCCGAAAAGAGAGAATAGTTTTCAATCCACTAAAGCATTCATATGGAAACTTTAAATTAAGGAGTATTCCCAAGTAAAAAAGAAAGATGAAACTAGGGCTTGTAGTCCTTATTCAAATATAGCTCGTTTGAATAGATATGAAATATTTTTATCCCTTAAGTTAATTTTTTTTAATTACCTACCTGTCCAGTTTTTGTTGTGTTATTGGATAAGCATACAGAATGTCGTCAAACCCGTGACTGGCGTAAAACTCGGCCTCGTCCAGAGTGGAAACAACCAAACACTTCTTGGTACCGTCCGTCATCATCTCCGCCAGCTCTCTGTTGGAAAAGATGTGAAAATGTGGTTCGTTTTGTATTGTTTAACGTCCCAACAAGAGTTACAGCTATAGTGTGGTTTGGGAGGCTGGGGTATAATCATATTTGTCTCCTTGTGACAGCGCGGAACCGATACCGATTTTATAGTGCTACCTCACTGAAACACACAGCCGGAGATATCCATCAGGATACTCCACCTGGTTACATTATACTGACAACAGGCGAACCAGCCATCTGACTTCCGAAATACCGAGCGTTAAGCAGTAGCAACTTACCATTTTAATAAACTCTGATATGTCTCGGAGAGGAAACAGAGCCTACAGATTTCACAAAGGAAAATTGATGATAGATAAAACATTGTTTTAAACATTGTTAACGTCTGTCTATTATGCATGAGTATCTCTTATGATTGTTGTCGGTTAGAGACAAACTATGCCATAACCATTTCAACTACCCTTCCGAATCGTCCCAGAAACGCATGTTTGATGCTCAATGACATTCCTAGTGGCGCCACAGACACCGCCCCAGGTCTCTTTTGGAGACGTGACTGACCCGGCTTTGACCTACATTTGAATGACGGCTGTCGTGGCTGCAGTACAAGACGCTCACCCTTCCGGACCACCTAATCATATACCGGATATATATTAGTTCGGGTAAACAGCGTCTATGCAGATCTCCATCTTGTTCATGTTTGCTCTCGATTTATCGAATGGGATCTTTGATTACGGTTACGCTTAGACGTCGGTATTCTGTTGGTTTAATTTTCCACTCAGCACTTAAGCTGCCTTATCGGGACAAGGACATGAATACCAGCTGTGCTCTGTATAGTGGGGTTATGTGATATGGGCGTATGTTTATAATAGCTTTTGTCTATTTTACCTACACTGTTTTGTGGGTCTTCATATGCGGTCTAAGTTTGACACCAAGGCGATCACAGTTCTCCTTCATTCTCGCTACATTTCTTTTCATGACGTCAATATCCAAGAGAAAAGACGGAGTTTTAACGTCATATATTGTTTCCGGAAATTTGTCTTCAGCTGACATGACGATGCAATACTGGTATGATCTTTGATCCTGAAAAAAAATAACAGTGGTGAGAGTCAATCTATTTAAAATCTATATGGTCATTCTCACTACGTTACATGAACATCTAACAACATCCAATATGGGGTCACGTTCTAATAACCTTTGGGATGTGTGTATATCACTTTCAGGGCGAATTGGCATTTTATCGATGTCATCGAAGCAAAACATTTCGTCACAGCATGCATCTGAAGTAAACCATTTCGGCACAGAATATAGCTATATGCTTTATGGGACGAATTGACTTGAATCAAATTGACAGACTATACACTCTAGTCATGCTAATTCGGACATATAAAATTCACTTCCAAGATTCTGGAAGAAGCCATTTGATTGGCTAATCCAAAAGGTCAACCTGACGTGACCCCTTATGGGATGTTGTTGTATGTTCATGTAACGTAGTGATATACTAATGAACATCTAGATTTTAATTAGATTGGGTGAGAGTCTGGATAAATGTATAAACGGCTGGGGCCGTAATTGTTGTTGTAAGCACGCAGCTTAAATGTCGTTCAGCTCCCGCGAGAACAGGGACAATAGAAGAAAATGGAAATCGTCGTGCTGGGATGGCTTTGTAGAAAAGGATAAAAACTCAATTTTGATATAGCTTTCACGACGTCTTCATTAGGAACTTAGCCTGTAGCTCGCCTTGTGATATATAGGACCTATATGTATGTGTGTGTACGACCTATCTCATACATCATACTTAGTATCGTTTGTAACGAACGTCAGTGTCTCGCGTTTATAGATCAAATAAGGGTGTTTGGTGCTCGGGAATCACCACCCTATATTCCACAGGGGCTTGGCACAATTTTCCAAATGATGGCCCATATATAAATGTATTATAGTGTCGATTTTCCAAATGATGGTCCATATATATATATGTACCCGGGGTATTATAGTGTCCTTTTGACACTATAATACATTTATATATGGGCCATCATTTGGAAAATCGTGCCAAGCCCCTGTGCTATATTCTATAAATAAATAATTACGTTATGTTATCGTCCTTGTAGAATCTGATCAAAATATAGATCATCATTATACACTACGTCAGATTGGTTTATGAAGTGAAATGTGTCGTTACTAGATACGGAGTAAACAAAGGTCTGCCAGAAGTACATATGTAATGTGAAGGAGTAATGAAAAAAATTGCCTGTGCCGGGCTCGAACTCATGCAATGAGTAAAGGGAAATCCCCACTTAAGGGAAATCCCCGTTAATCTAGGTGAGTGAGGTGACCTATATACCTCGACTTTCACCCAACAACCAGTAGGTCAGGGACGACTGACAAAGATTAACACGACTAGGCCAGAGTCTCTGTGAAAGTAGATATTCTCAATATACTATGTATTTCAGTAGGCCATCAAGAATGCAGACCGTTAACAATACTTACATACCACGTATGTAATAGGAATATGTATTGGCACATAATGTCTAGATCCTAGAGATAAAACAACACACATGTATACATGTAACTACAGACATCTTCGTCTGCCTCGGTGGTATAGGTTACTCAAACTTACCTAGTCAGCCGTGTCTATATTTAAACAGATATTGTTCTAGACGTACAGACAACTGACTGCTCTCCTGGACGTGTGGACAACTAACTGCTCTCCTGGACGTGGGGACAACTGACTGCTCTCCTGATCTCCTGGACGTGTGACAACTGACTGCTCTCCTGGACGTACAGACAACTGACTGCTCACCTGGACGTACAAACAACTGACTGCTCTCCTGGACGTGTGGACAACTGACTGCTCTCCTGGACGTGTGGACAACTGACTGCTCTCCTGGACTGATCTCCTGGACGTACAGACAACGGACTGCTCTCCTGGACGTACAGACAAATGACTGCTTTTCTGGACGTGCGGACAACTTACTGTTCTCATGGACTGATCTCCTGGACGTACAGACAACTGACTGCTCTCCTGGACGTGTGACAACTGACTGCTCTCCTGGACGTGTGACAACTGACTGCTCTCCTGGACGTGCGGACAACTGACCGCTCTCCTGGACGTACAGACAACTGACTGCTCACCTGGACGTACAGACAACTGACTGCTCACCTGGACGTACAGACAACGGACTGCTCTCCTGGACGTACAGACAAATGACTGCTCTCCTGGACGTGCGGACAACTGACTGTTCTCCTGGACGTGTGACAACTGACTGCTCTCCTGGACGTGTGACAACTGACTGCTCTCCTGGACGCGTGACAACTGACTGCTCTCCTGGACGTACAGACAACTGACTGCTCACCTGGACGTACAGACAACTGACTGCTCTCCTGGACGTGTGGACAACTGAAACACGACAGCGGCAGTTTCTAGAACTCAATCAGACAAAGAATGCAATGATCGATTTTACATACCGTTGTGTATGCACCGTCCTTAGGAGTTGGACAACAGTGCAATGCTATATATATATATATACATGTAGTCAGAATTATATTACCCCTCTGAAGTACTTACCTGGACAAGGGCTGAACTAAATAACGTTATGGCCGTCCAGTATCTGTACACACCTGCTAATATCACTATTAAATGCTCGCTCTCGCCCCACGTGCCTTATCTCAGTTCTAATAAACATACAGGTGTGTACAAAAGTCACGTGACACCATTGTGCCAATTTGGCATTTAAATGGTGCACTAAGATATAAACAATGAAAACAACAATATAACAAAATCGGTGTCTAAATTTAGACATCAACCTTGTATGCATACTCATGTAAACTAAGTCCGTGTACATTCAGAAATTGAATATGACATTCGACTTTCAGAAAATTACCCCCGCGGGAATAGCCATCCTACAGGGTCGATTATAGGTTCTCTTGTGTCTTCTTTAAGAAGAAACTGACGAACCATCAAAATGCTTATACAGTGTATTCAGTTTTAATAAACACAAGATTTTCCGTCCTCTGGATATCTGTCAATCTACACAGTTTTACGAGTACCCATGGCCAGATTTCTAATTATAACACAAGACTTTCCGTCCTCTGGATATCTGTCAATCTACTCAGTTTTACGAGTACACAGATTTCACTGTCAATTTATAATAAGACTTTCCGTCCTCTGGATATCTGTCAATCTACTCAGTTTTACGAGTACACAGATTTCACTGTCAATTGATAACAAGACTTTCCGTCCTCTGGATATCTGTCAATCTACTCAGTTTTACGAGTACACAGATTTCACTGTCAATTTATAACAAGACTTTCCGTCCTCTGGATATCTGTCAATCTACACAGTTTTACGAGTACACAGATTTCACTGTCAATTTATAATAAGACTTTCCGTCCTCTGGATATCTGTCAATCTACTCAGTTTTACGAGTACACAGATTTCACTGTCAATTGATAACAAGACTTTCCGTCCTCTGGATATCTGTCAATCTACTCAGTTTTACGAGTACACAGATTTCACTGTCAATTTATAATAAGATTTTCCGTCCTCTGGATATCTGTCAATCTACTCAGTTTTACGAGTACACAGATTTCACTGTCAATTTATAATAAGACTTTTCCGTCCTCTGGATATCTGTCAATCTACTTAGTTTTACGAGTACACAGATTTCACTGTCAATTTATAATAAGATTTTCCGTCCTCTGGATATCTGTCAATTTACTTAGTTTTACGAGTACACAGATTTCACTGTCAATTTATAATAAGATTTTCCGTCCTCTGGATATCTGTCAATCTACTCAGTTTTACGAGTACACAGATTTCACTGTCAATTGATAACAAGATTTTCCGTCCTCTGGATATCTGTCAATCTACTCAGTTTTACGAGTACATTGTATACGGATCTTACGACAGAGCTTCAACTGAAAGGTTTCCATCTTTTGATTCCATTTGTCAATCCTTGTTTTAGTCAGAAGCACGCTTGATGTTTCTGTTAGAGTTGTTTTATCACTGTTATGTAAAAATATTTTTGGATATTTCAAAGTCTTTTCAACACTTTCAACAATTTTTAGCCCACCGGGTTACGAGCTACCACCTTGAGCTAATGATTTCGCCTCGGCGTCGCATCCCAAAACTTTGAAGTGTTTGGGGTCAGTTTTTGAAAAGCTTATAAGTCCATAAACCCTACAACCTTCCAATCTGGTCTATACATGCATTAGAGGTCTAGGAGCGATGCTATGGCTAAAACAGCGTGGACATTTATTTTCAAATTTAACCATGTTTTGGACTGAACTGCATCCAAACTCACTTTTTCTTTCAAAGGCTACTAAGTACATAAGTATAGATCACATATATCCTTCTCCTTTGGTGTAAATCATCATTATAAGACTATATTTGATAAAATGGCAATTGAGTGTTGGAAATATTAAGATTTTTCCTAATATTCACGTATTCTAGACTTAATTATTCATTAGATCTAAGCTTGTTGAGATAAGGTCCGCGGTGGCCGAGTGGTTAAGGTGTCCCGACACTTTAACACTAGCCCTCCACCTCCGGGTTGCGGGTTCAAAACCTACGTGGGGCAGTTGTCAGGTACTGACCGTAGGCCAGTGGTTTTTCTCCGGGCACTCCGGCTTTCCTCCACCTCCAAAACCTGGCACGTCCTTAAATGACCCTGGCTGTTAATAGGACGTTAAACAAAACAAAAAAAAGTCTGTTGAGATTACTTTTAGAATTTGAATCCAGTTCACAAAAATATCAAATCTTTGTATCAGATGCATTAATTTGGCATTGAGAATTTACATCCTAACTAGTTGCTGCAATTGTAGTAGCAGAACTGGGCTGGGCTGAACGCAGGCGGCCTGATAGCTCAAATGGTTGGAGTTCGGGGGTCCCAGAATAGTCGTTGCGTTTTTAGCTCACCTGGCACAAGGGCAAAGTGAGCTTATGCCGTGACGCGCCGTCCGTCCGTCCGTCCGACGTACTTTTTTTTCATTTAAACGACTTCTTTTAAGTAGTCAAACGGCCTATAAATAAGATAATTGTCAGAAAAGTTCCTTGAATGAAGCCAGACAAAGTATGAGAAAAGAACTGACCTTAACACACAAGCTCACAGGGGTCAAATCATTGAAACATTTAAACGACTTCTTCTTAATAACCAAAATGCCTAGACGCAAGATAACTGCCAGATAGGTACCTTGGATGAAGCCCATCAAAGTTTGTGAAAAGAATTGACCTTGACCCATATCTAAGGTCGCATGAGTCAAATAGGTTAAATTATTTAAACGACTTCCTCTCAGGGTCTGCAGTATATTTCTGTTTGTCTTGTGATCGCACAGTACTGATGCCGACTTTACAGTACTTGCTCATTGAAATACCGTATTTGACCTAATAAGGGCGCAGGGCGCGGGTAATTGACTGTGGGGCGCCCTTATTAAGATTAGTTATTCTGAAGTTTTATGAAACAGACTATACCTTATAGCAGAATACCCAAGGCTGTGGAAATGGTAAAATGCTCCGTCATAAATATATTCCAGATGAAGATATATATTCATTATCATATATTAAGCTTAAATATCACTTGAATATACCTGTATTACAGTGCAAAGTTGTAAATCATGCCAGATGATCTTTAGACCCGTCGGAGCCCCACTCGATTTGCACTCTTCTCCTTCTAGAATATATCTTCCGGTCACTCGATTTGAAGCTCTTCTGCTTCTGGAAGATCTTCTACCTCTTCCGTCTCGAAACTTGAAGATTTCTCTTCCAAGATGGCGACGACCATGTTTTAAGTGTGCGAGTGATGAGTTTCACTAGAGAAGGATATATGACACATACATGCATGTGTTTGTATCATAGTGTTTGAGAAAACTTAAAAACTTGCTTATTTTGAGTTATATTCTCCTGGTTTACTCGATTTACATCTAACGGAATGCGATCTTCTTAGAAAGCTTCTCATCTGAGAAGAGTGCAAATCGAGTTGGGCTGAAGAGATGATGATGTTGATGTTGCTGGTTTAAAGTCTCGATTTAGGTTACAACCTCTACTCACGACTCTAGGTTAGAACATTAGTCCGGGGTGACTGTTAGATGTTGTCAGTTGGTGTTCCCCTCCTCCTTTCTCAGCACGGGCTTGGGACCGGCTACGGCGGAGTTTGGGGATCAGAGAACGTGTGTTCCACCATTTATGTTCAAATGGAACTCTTTTGTGTTCTATTTATGGACACAGGTGATTTCCCAGATCATCCCAGACATCGTTTTTTGGCATAGCCGTATAATATTCTTTTGGGCCCGGATATGACACGACAGGTGGCGTTACTGGTCAAGATGAAGTATGTGATTGGTCAATGTAGCGGTAAAAAATTGAATGCAAGCTGAATTAGTGGATGTTTCTTTTCAAATGACACATTAATAAAATTATATTCCTGATTCAAATGCAGTCTTATTATGAAATGATTCAAACTGATATAATTTTGTTATCTGTGCTGAAACTACGCATTAGTTCGTTGATTTATTTCACCAGCAGTTTAACATTATTACCACCAGCATTAAAACTATGCCGTTTAACTTTTTTAAAAGATATTTCTTGTTTTGACCTAATAATTGATTTATAATGTATTTTACTAGCTTTCTGTTCTGAACAAAAGTTATTTATCAACAAGAATGAATTCTTTTACTTTATCTTCAAACAAGAGGCCCAGAGGGCCTGTATCGCTCACCTGGATTTCATGAGATATGAAACAAGAATGATGATTAAGTATATTTGTCACTGGTATTGCTATGTCAATATATCATAGGCATTTTATATGGGTACGTTAGGATTTGATGTAAAAAAATGCATTAATCCATGAAATAAAATGAACTTTTGGCACAACCCCATAGGGATGCTACCACACAAATGTGAGTGATATCCATTGCTTAGTTTCAGAAAAGAAGTTGTTTAAACCAATTGACCCCTTTTGACCCCGCCTTCTGCACCCCGGGGGGAGTGGGGGTCAGTTCCTTCCTTTATAAAATTTTGAAT
The DNA here is from genome assembly GCF_902652985.1 of Pecten maximus. Taxonomy (NCBI): domain Eukaryota; kingdom Metazoa; phylum Mollusca; class Bivalvia; order Pectinida; family Pectinidae; genus Pecten; species Pecten maximus. Next base: position 14,687,145 of record NC_047033.1, on the reverse strand, counting down.
CCCTTCCCAAAAGGATGCTACCAGGAAAATATGAGCGATATCTCTTGCTTAGTTTCAGAGAAGTTGTTCATATCAATTCAGCCAAATTGACCCCTCTTGGCCCCGCCCCTCAGGCCCCCGGGGGGTCAGCCTCACCATTTGTACAATTTTGAATGCCCACCCAATAGTGATGCTACCAGGAAAATATGAGCAATATCCATTGCTTGGTTTCAAAGAAGAAGTCGTTAATAACAATATAGCCCAATTGACCACATTTGGCCCCGCCCCTCAGGCCCCCGGTGGGTCAGCTCCATCATTTGTACAATTTTTAATCCCCACCTCATAGTGATGCTACCAGGTAAATATGAGTGATATCCATTGCTTAGTTTCAGAGCAGAAGTCATTTATATATATCAATTCTGTAAAACTGACCCCTTTTGGCCCCGCCCCTCAGACCCCAGGGGGTCAGCCCCGTCATTTGTACAATTTCAAATTCCTACCCCAAGGTGATGCTACCAGTAAAATATGAAAGATATCCATTGTTTGGTTCCAGAGAAGAAGTCAATTATATGAATATAGCCCGATTGACCATATTTGGCCCCGCCCCTCAGGCCCCTTGGGGGGGGGGGGGGGGGGGGGGGGGGGGGGGGTCAGTCCCATCATTTGTACAATTTTAAATCCCAACCCCATAGTGATGCTACCAGGCAAATATGAGTGACAGGCATTGCTCGGTTTCAGAGAAGTCGTTTATATCAATATAGCCAAATTGACCACATTCGGCCCCACCCCTCAGGCCCCTGGGGGGTCAGCCCCATCATTTGTACAATTTTGAATCCCCACCCCATAATGATGCTACCAGGCAAATATGAGCGATAGCCATTGCTTGGTTTCAGAGAAGAAGTCGTTTATATCAATATAGCCAGATTGACCACATTTGGCCCCACCCCTCAGGCCCCTGGGGGGTCAGCCCCATTATTTGTACAATTTTGAATCCCCACCCCATAGTGATGCTGCCAGGCAATTATGAGTGATAGCCATTGCTTGGTTTCAGAGAAGAAGTCGTTTATATCAATAGCGCAAAAATGACCCCTTTTGGCCCCGCCCCAGAGGCCCCCAGGGGGTCAGCCCCATCATTTGTACAATTCTGAGTCCCCTACCCATAGGGATGCTTTTGACCAAATTTGGTCAAATTCTGACATGTGGTTATGAAGAAGAAGTCAATTGTTGACGGACGGACGACAGACGACGGACGCAACAGTATGGCATAAGCTCACCTTGGTCCTTCGGACCAGGTGAGCTAATAAAGATGGTAAATTATTATTTGTATGTGTGTTTAGTTTCGGGTGCTCTTTGCACTGACATGTCATCTGTAGGAATAGACAAAAAGTGGCGAAAACTTGTGTTCCAGTTACTTAATTTGCTGAAGAAAATGGAACACATTAATTAGCAAAACATTTCACACGAATTATTACTTTTGAACACCATTTTGACACTCAGTCAAAGATTTATTTCCTTGAAAAAAGGTAGGGGCGCCCTTATTAGGTCAAATACGGTATACTGCTAAGACATCCAGAACACCTCCTCCGGTTTTATTATACCGACAACGGACGAACCAGTCGTTAAGCAGGAGTAGCAAGGTCTTGGCCTGGAGACAGAACTCAAAGCCTTTCTTTTTTTTGTTTTTGTTTAACATCCTATTAACAGCCAGGGTCATTTAAGGACGTGCCAGGTTTGGAGGTGGGGGAAAGTCGGAGTACCCCCCGAGAAAAACCACTGGCCTGCGGTCAGTACTGTATCTGGCAACTGCCCCACATAGGTTTCGAACTCACAACCCAGAGGTGGAGGGCTTGTGATAAAGTGTCGGGACACCTTAACCACTCGGCCACCGCGGCCCCTCAAAGCCTTCCTTAAGGGCGAACACGTAACTATTATAAAGGCTAAAAGTGAGGCATTGTCAAAGGAGACATTAAGGAGAACAAACTTCCTAGAACAAAAAAGGAAAGAGAAGTCGCTTCTTACGATCATGCAATGAGGGCAGCATGTACAATCGTTATGACCTACCAGCTGTGGGTTACGATTTTTTTGCAAAGTCACAGTATATTCAAATAATACAAAAACAATTCTTTTAGGAAAAAATATTTAATGGTTTTAATGAAATCCCATTGAAGACATGATAGTATAAAATGCATTTCAATATAATGACATCCTCTTAAACACTCAGGGCGATAACATAATCAGTTAAAATTATGTTTTATTAATATGTGTATCAAGATAACTTGGATATAAAACTCGATACACTTTCAACTACACTTTTGGTTTCAACCCATTGACAGCAGTCTTCTTCTTTGAGATCAACTTTTATTAATTCCACATTCCAGAGACAAGCATATTGTGTTTATATGAGAAACGACCCTGAGAAAATCTTCTTTTATTAGTTTCTAAATTTTAACCTTTTGAAATATATGAAGTGATTGTTATTTTTGTACATGTAAAATTTGACCATTTTGAACCCCAGGACAAGATGAATCTTAATTAAAAAAACCCCACTTTTTTTAGAATTAAAAAAAATCAATAAAGATATGAACATGGCAGTACTGATTATCAAAGCATTTCTCTGCTGACAAGTTTGAACTCCAAAGCATACACGTTTTATATAATAAAGTAGGACATTAGTTATAACGATTGTATAAGTTATAACACAAACATGTACATATACCAGCGATGATAATCCAGTTATCATCTCAATATACATTGTATCAACAAAATGAACAAAAAGTCGCACAAATTAAATTGTTGTGATCTTCTTTCCTCCCTAGAAACCAAATTATACCAATATATCTTGATTTGTATCCAGACTTATACTCTACTCTGTACTGTATAATGTTTAAGCTAAGAAGTTACACGATATTGACTTACATGTCTCTATCCAAACTCACTGTTACTATATCGTTAGGGGCCGAGACGGTGTTAGATTAGAAAGCTCCACTGTTTATTGAATGTTCATGGTTTAAATTTTATGTTACCCCTGACAAGCATTTTCACACTTTATAGGTGTGAAATTCCCTCTTATCACATACTTCACAGGATGGTTCCTTGGCTGTTAGGAATATAAATCAATCTCACAAGGGGTAGGGGAAAGACAGCCGACACTCACGATGATGTTACTGGTAACCCCAGCATTATATGTAGTGTAACCATTATGTAATTTGATAATGTCACCAATTTCAACTCGCCTTTCTGGAGACATTGACACGATGAATAAGATTCACAACACCTTACAATGTGTTATTTTTTTCTCTCTTTTTTCTTTAGACATGTGAGAAAAATAATGAAACATGAGCCTGTACCATGACAAGGATACCTCAACCCTTGTGGAAGAGTTTGGCTGGCCGGCACTCAACAAGCTTTATGAGATAATCCTGCCCAAAGAACAGACTGGTGAAGGATTCTGCTAATCTCATCAAAGGGATGAGAATGGGATTTCCAATTCACAACAAATGTATGATGTCATGGTGCCAATACAATGATAACAATCAATAATTCAATCATGTCATATATGTCTTCCATTGATGCAACATCAATTTCACATACATAATATGGGTAACAGGGAAAAGGAAAGCTAATTATTCGCCCCCCTGGTATTGTGACAATTTTATTTAGTTCATTTATTTTGGTCCGATTAACAGCCAGAGTCATTTAAGGACGTGCCAGGTTTTGGAGGCGGAGGAAAGCCAGAGTACCCAAAGAAAAACAACTGGCCTCTGGTCAGTACCTGGCAACTGCCCCACATGGGTTTCGAACTCACAACCCAGAGGTGGAGGGCTCTTGATAAAGTGTCGGGACACCTTAACCACTTGGCCACCTGCTGTGACAAGGGGATCTCAACCTTTCAGTAAGATTGGTAAGCTGTGAAACACTTGGCAAGCCTCATGTTTTTCAAATGAAGATTATTTCTATTCATGTTGAAATTCTTATCTGTCCTCAAGGGATGGAGTCTATAAGTCACAAAAACTACCACAGTAAATCTGCTTTGAAGAATAAGCCAATGCTCAGTATTTTCTACAGTTTCAGACTTTTTTTAACATCCTCACCTCCCTACATTCTATCGCTCATTTACATACCACATAAATGACATCAAGATACATGACATTCCAGCTTTTTCACTACCACTCACAATCAACATTTCATGAATTTCTAGACTTCCTTACATGAACCTGTATGAAAAATGCTGATAATTATCAAGCATGAGTATAAATTAGATCTTCAGAGAACTTGATGCTTATCACATTGTGTAGGTTCTCATATAAATTAAAATGAAAATTTCAAAAAAAAATTAATACACTCCTTTACACTATACATATGTACACTTTTTGTATATCATGACAAAATTACAGTGTACGTAATGATTATATCTTCAGAATGAATAAAATCCCAGTGTCTACATAAACATCTATACGTTAATTAAACTCGTTCCATGTTAACCAAAACAAATCAATAAATGAAGTGTAACGTGGTTTTTGACAAGGTGACATTATCTACCAACACAATAATGTTATCTGTAATACATGTATATCTAAGTTAACAATAAACAAAAAGCACTTTTTGGCACTTTTTGTAGCAGTGAATGTTGGTATATATTATAGCTGTGTTACATTAGCATTGATATCATGTTCCTTAAATGTCTTTTTGTGTAAATAAGATGTTAGATATTACTAAACCAAACCAAAGTCATATATGTATGTTATCTAAGTCTGTGACCAACACAATAAAATCTACAGAAATTAATTAAACTATTGATCTCATTGCATTTGGATTTTGTTAAACTGTGTTATAATGAGCTTTCTTTACTTTTATATTTTACTTTATTTAAAGTTATATTGGTCACAAGAGAATGTCTTCAGTGAAAATAAAATTTGTGAATACCCGTTTATATCTTATTTATTTTATGACGTTACACAGATTCAATGTAATTGGAAACAAAAAGAAACCACATAAACAATAATGTTAAAAAAGGTGCAGACAATAACTACAACTTAAGGACACATACAACATTATTGTTAGAAGTTATCTCCCCTTACAAATAAAACGGAGAAAATTGATTTTGATGTAAGTTTCTACGGCATTCTTCGATACTTAAAAGTAAATTTATATAATTCCAATAATCAACGATTATCTATACCAGATTTTACAATATTTCCAATGCCAGGAGATAATATTAACAGTAAGGTAGATAATTTGTATCCTTCAAAAAAAATTATCACCACAACAGTTTTTCCTCCCATACATCACTTAAATCCAAATGTAAATGGCAATTCCTAAATGAATTAAAACATGATGAAAGTTTTCTATTTGACTTTTTTGTGAGATATTTAAATTACAACCCTAAAACTCATATCATTATGCAAATAAGTTTGCTTGAAGTCCATTATAAATAACTTTCTTTGTTTCCTGTTTCAAAATCTCTCTTATTTCTGAAATATAAAAAAGAGGGTATTAGGGTAACATACTACAGGCATGAATTCATTCAATATGACATAAAAAGACATCAATAAATCTTCTAAAACAAACTGGCATTTACAGTCATTAAAATATAACAATCATACACTTGTTCATATGTGTAAACAAGACAATTTAGCAAATTAAAGTCTGCTAACATGTGAAATTATATGCCAAGAATGTATAAGTTTGTAGTATATAAGGTGAAACCATACCCATGGCCAAAGTATGAAATTCCAGGGACTAGCAGTGTAGAGAATAAGCCCTGACAAACCTTTTCTTTAATGTAGGTGAAAGGTCAAAATGTGGGTCAGTGACCAACTTCTGATACATGACCCACCACCTCCTAAAGTTATTCCATATCCCCAAGGTATGAATTTTAGTGACAAAACTATAACCCCCCCCCCCCCCCCCCTCCCTGATTCCCAGCGAGGGATTAATAATTTGGTATGTCTTTAAAAGCAACAAAAATGACACATGTTTCAATTAACTCTTAATTAATATAGAATTATCACCAATATTATTATGATATATTGAAACATACTTTGGCCAAGTTACTTTATTATGAAAGGCTGAAGAAATCTAATATATATAGATATACTAGTATATATTTGATTTGACACCTGCCTTCAGGCAAATAAAGGCACCTTATATCCTTACAGTAAATGACAAATCTTGATTTCCGTGAGATGTATACTTACGATCCTGGTCCTCTTTCGTGAGAGTGCCCTTTGGGAAGTCTATATCGAATGTGACGAATAACGCTCCTTTTACATTATTGTTCTCATAGTTTGGCATTCCCTTCTCCAGATTTCCTCATCCTGGCACCAGGCCATGTGATTTTGTCGCGGACAATGTGGACCTTAAAAAATAACAAATATGATTGTGAATTAATATCAATATCTCCATGAATGGATCTCTCAAAACAAACTAATTTCATATCACTTTAAACTTTCACTCTCTTTAATAGCTTGCTTCTCAATAAATATATGGTTTTTTTTTCAAAATTAGATAATGTTGATTTATATATGCACTCAGTATATAAGATTAATTTGAGTATATTTAGTATGAATATGCTTTATGGTCATTTTTCTGGTAGATTTTAACAATAACAATACACTTCCCTTTTTTAGATCGGTCAAAAAGAAATATTATGATTCTATTTGAAATATGAACCCAATCTCTATCATCGGATAACGAGACTATTGAATTTATACCCGAGAAATAACTTTATATTGTTTATGGCAAAAAACATTAATTCCAGACATAAGTTTTGTCAACATTCAATGATCATGGAAACCTTGTGTTACACAAAGAGAAATATTTTATCAAGTGTGGTTCTACACTCTAACTTACCAAATGGCCGTCTAAGTGAGGGATATCCATCGCAAAGCCTGTTAGAGCATCAGCAAGACTGACAGTGACATTTGTATAAAGGTCATCACCCTTCCTTTCGAATCGTCGATGTCTGAAAATTCAAATTAACTTTATTTAGGTGGAAAAATAAGTATGTGCTTCGTTTTGTCTGCTTATCCCTAATATATATATTACTAATACATTTCTCTGCCTGCCCTTAATGTAATACATTTCTCTTTCTACCCTAGATGTAATACATTTCTCTGCCTACTCTAGATGTAATACATTTCTCTGCCTGCCCTAGATGTAATACATTTCTCTGCCTACTCTAGATGTAATACATTTCTCTGCCTACCCTAGATGTAATACATTTCTCTGCCTGCCCTAGATGTAATACATTTCTCTTTCTACCCTAGATGTAATACATTTCTCTGCCTACTCTAGATGTAATACATTTCTCTGCCTGCCCTAGATGTAATACATTTCACTATCTACCCTAGATGTAATACATTTCTCTACCTACCCTAGATGTAATACATTTCTCTGCCTACCCTAGATGTAATACATTTCTCTGCCTACCCTAGATGTAATACATTTCTCTGTCTACCGTAGATGTAATACATTTCTCTGTCTACCCTAGATGTAATACATTTCTCTGCCTACCCTAGATGTAATACATTTCTCTGCCTACCCTAGATGTAATACATTTCTCTACCTACCCTAGATGTAATACATTTCTCTGTCTACCCTAGATGTAATACATTTCTCTGTCTACCCTAGATGTAATACATTTCTCTATCTACCCTAGATGTAATACATTTCTCTATCTACCCTAGATGTAATACATTTCTCTGTCTACCCTAGATGTAATACATTTCTCTATCTACCCTAGATGTAATACATTTCTCTATCTACCCTAGATGTAATACATTTCTCTGCCTACCCTAGATGTAATACATTTCTATGTCTACCCTAGATGTAATACATTTCTCTGCCTACCCTAGATGTAATACATTTCTATGTCTACCCTAGATGTAATACATTTCTCTGTCTACCCTAGATGTAATACATTTCTCTGCCTACCCTAGATGTAATACATTTCTATGTCTACCCTAGATGTAATACATTTCTCTGCCTACCCTAGATGTAATACATTTCTCTGTCTACCCTAGATGTAATACATTTCTCTGTCTACCCTAGATGTAATACATTTCTCTGCCTACCCTAGATGTAATACATTTCTCTGCCTACCCTAGATGTAATACATTTCTCTGCCTACCCTAGATGTAATACATTTCTCTGTCTACCCTAGATGTAATACATTTCTCTGTCTACTCTAGATGTAATACATTTCTCTACCTACCCTAGATGTAATACATTTCTCTCTCTACCCTAGATGTAATACATTTCTGTCTACCCTAGATGTAATACATTTCTCTGTCTACTCTAGATGTAATACATTTCTCTGCCTACCCTAAATGTAAAACATTTCTTTGTCTACCCTAGATGTAATACATTTCTCTTTCTACCCTAGATGTAATACATTTCTCTGCCTACCCTAGATGTAATACATTTCTCTGTCTACCCTAGATGTAATACATTTCTCTACCTACCCTAGATGTAATACATTTCTCTGCCTACCCTAGATGTAATACATTTCTCTATCTACTAAAGATTAATACATTTCTCTATCTACCCTAGATTAATACATTTCTCTATCTACTCTAGATGTAATACAATCCTCTATCTAATCTAGATGTAATACATTTCTCTACCTAGCCTAGATGTAATACATTTCTCTATCTACCCTAGATGTAATACATTTCTCTGCCTACCCTAGATGTAATACATTTCTCTGCCTACCCTAGATGTAATACATTTCTCTGTCTACCCTAGATGTAATACATTTCTCTGTTTACTCTAGATGTAATACATTTCTCTACCTACCCTAGATGTAATACATTTCTCTCTCTACCCTAGATGTAATACATTTCTCTACCTACCCTAGATGTAATACATTTCTTTGTCTACCCTAGATGTAATACATTTCTCTGCCTACCCTAGATGTAATACATTTCTCTCTCTACCCTAGATGTAATACATTTCTCTGTCTACTCTAGATGTAATACATTTCTCTGCCTACCCTAGATGTAATATATTTCTCTACCTACCCTAGATGTAATACATTTCTTTGTCTACCCTAGATGTAATACATTTCTCTGTCTACCCTAGATGTAATATATTTCTCTACCTACCCTAGATGTAATACATTTCTTTGTCTACCCTAGATGTAATACATTTCTGTCAACCCTAGATGTAATATATTTCTCTACCTACCCTAGATGTAATACATTTCTTTGTCTACCCTAGATGTAATACATTTCTCTGTCTACCCTAGATGTAATACATTTCTATGTCTACCCTAGATGTAATACATTTCTCTACCTACCCTAGATGTAATACATTTCTGTCTACCCTAGATGTAATACATTTCTCTGTCTACCCTAGATGTAATACATTTTTCTGTCTACCCTAGATGTAATACATTTCTCTGTCTACCCTAGATGTAATACATTTCTCTATCTACTAAAGATTAATACATTTCTCTATCTACCCTAGATTAATACATTTCTCTATCTACTCTAGATGTAATACAATCCTCTATCTAATCTAGATGTAATACATTTCTCTACCTAGCCTAGATGTAATACATTTCTCTATCTACCCTAGATGTAATACATTTCTCTGCCTACCCTAGATGTAATACATTTCTCTGCCTACCCTAGATGTAATACATTGCTCTGTCTACCCTAGATGTAATACATTTCTCTGTTTACTCTAGATGTAATAATTTCTCTACCTACCCAGATGAATACATTTCTTCTCTCCCAGATGTAAAAACTTTTCTCACCTACCCTAGGAAATACATTCTTTTTTTACCCTAGATGAAATACTTTCCTCCCTCCCCTAATGAAATACATTTCCTGCTCCCTAGTTTGAAATTTAATTTCTCTCTCTCCCCTAGATGAAATAATTTCCTGTCTTTTAGATGTAATACATTTCTTGCCTCCCCTAGATTTAATATTTTTCTCAAACCCCCCTAGATGTAATAATTTCTTTGTCTACCTAGATGTAAACATTTGTTCCCCTAGATGAATATTTTCTTCCCCACCCAAGTAAAAAATTTCTTTGCTACCCTAGATGTTAATTTTTTGTCACCCTAATGAAATATTTCACTACTCCCCTAATTTTAAACCTTTCTTGTCCCCCAATGAAACTTTTTCTTGTCTCCCCAAATGAAACATTTTATGTCTACCCAGGTTACTTTCTTACCTCCCAGAGTAATCTTTGTCACCCTAATGTAATACATTTCCTGTTACCCAGTGTAATACTTTTTCTGTCTCCCCTAGTTAATAATTTGGTCCCCCTAGATGTAAATTTCTTGTCTCCCCTAGATGTAATACATTTCGTCTACCCTGATGTAATACATTCCTTCTACCCTAATGTAATACATTTCTCTGTCTACCTAGGGAATATTTCTTGCTTACCCTAGAGAAATACATTTCTTTCTGTACCCTAGATTGTAATAATTTCTTGTCTCCCCTAAGTTACATCTCTTACCTACCCTAGATGTAAAATTTTTGTATACATGTAATACATTTATTCTACCGATGTAAACATTTCTATTACCTAATAATCATTTCTCTTTACCAGATTTAATACATTTCTGTGTAACCAGAGTAATACATTTGCTTACCCTAGATGTTAACATTCTCTCTCTACCCTGTTATTTTTTGTCGACCCTAGATGAACATTCTCTGACTCTCAGAGAATAATTTTTAGCCCTAAATGTAAAACATTTCTTGTCTACCTAGAGTAAAATTTCTCTTACCAGATGTATACATTTCTCTCACCCTAAGTATACATTTCCTGCCTACCTAGATTTTAATACATTTCTTTCTACCCTATAATACATTCTCTACCTACCCTAGATGTAATACATTCTCTGCCTACCCTGAGGTAATACATTTTATCTAAAAAGATTAATACATTTCTCTTTAACCTATTAATTTTCAATCTACTCAAATGTAATCAATCCTCTATATTAGATGTAATACATTTTCTACCTAGCCTAGATGAATAATTCTATATCTACCCTAAGTTAATTATTCTCTGCACCCTAGAGGTAAAAACCTTTTCTCTCCCAATGAAATTTATTTTCTTTTTTAAGTATAATTACTCTCTCCTCTAGAGTAATACATTTGTCTCTACCAATGTAATACTTTTTTATTTCCATAGTGAATACTTCTTTTCTACCTGCCTAGTGTATTTACCTCTGTCTACCTAGATGTAAACATTCTTGTCTGACCTAGAGTAATAATTCTCTCCTGACCTAATGTAAACAATTTTACTTAATTAATTAATTTCCTGCCTACCTAGAATGTATTTTTTTTCACCTAGAATTAATACATTTTTTGCTACCATAGATGAATAATTTTGTTACCTAGATGTAATATTTTTTCTACTACTAGATGTAAATACATTCTGTGTCACCTAATTTAACTTTAAATTCTACTATTTAATATATGAACCCATATATAATACGCTTTGTTTACCCTAGATAATACATTTGTGTACCCTAGATTAATTTTATGTTTTATGAGAAACATTCTCTACCTAGTAGAAATAATTTCTTCCAGAATGTATACATTCTGTTCCTAGATGTAAATTTCTGTCTACCTAGAGTAATACATTCTCTGTCTACCTAGATAATCTTCATGTCTACCTTATAAATTTTCTGTCTACCTAGATGTAATATTCTATGTCTACCCTAGGTAATCATTCCTTGTCTACCCAGAGTAAATTTTCCCTGTTCCCGTGATAATATTTCTCTACCTACCCGTAATACATTTCTTGTGCCTAGATTAATAATTTCTTTGTCTCCCAAAGTGAATACTTCTCTGTCTACCCTAGATGTAAAATTCTCTTTACCCTATTAATAAATTTTCTTCTGCCCTAGATTAATACATTTGTTACCTAATGTAATACATTTGGTACTACTTAGATGCCTTTTTAATAACCCTTTTCAATGTTAAACATTTCTTTTACCTATCCTAGATTTACTTCTCTCTACCTAGATGTAATAATTTTTTCCAGTGTAATACATTTCTCTGCCTACCCTAGATAATCTTTCTCTCTATCCCTAGATGTAATACATTTCTCTGCCTCCCAGATGTAATACATTTCTCTGACCCTAGATTAATACTTCTCTACACTAGATATACATTTCCTCTACTACCCTATTAATACATTTTTTATCTACCTAGATTAATACATCTCATCTTACCTAGATGTAATACATTTCTCTGTTCGACCCCCCTAGATGTAATACATTTCTCTATCTACCCTAGATGTAATACATTTCTCTGTCTACCCTAGATGTAATACATTCTCTGCCTACCCTAGATGTAATACATTTTCTCTGTACCTACCCTAGATGTAATACATTTCTCTAGTCCTACCCTAGATGTAATACATTCTCTGTCTACCCTAGATGTAAATACATTTCTCTACTACCTAGCTGTAATACATTTCTCTGTCTACCCTAGATGTAATACATTTCTCTGTCTACCTAGATGTAATACATTTCTCTGTCTACCCTAGATGTAATACATTTCTCTGTCTACCCTAGATGTAATACTTTCCTGTCTACCCTAGATGTAATACATTTCTCTGTTACCCTAGATGTAATACATTTCTCTGCCTACCCTAGATGTAATACATTTCTATCTACCCTAGATGTAATACATTTCTCTGTCTACCCTAGATGTAATACATTTCTGTCTACCCTAGATGTACATTTCTCTGTCTACCCTAGATGTAATACATTTCTCTGTCTACCCTAGATGTAATACATTCTTGTCTACCCTAGTGTAATACATTTCTCTTGTCTACCCTAGATGTAATACATTTTCTCTGTTCTACCCTAGATGTAATACAGTTCTCTGTCTACCCTAGATTGTAATACATTTCTCTGTCTACTCTAGATGTAATACCATTCTCTGCTCTACCCTAGATGTAAATCATTTCTTTCTACCCAGTGTAATACTTCTCTTGTCTACCCTAGATGTAATACATTTCTCTGTCTACCCTAGATGTAAATACATTTCTCTGCCTACCCTAGATGTAATACATTTCTCTGTCTACCCCTAGATGTAAACATTTCTCTATCTACCCTAGATGTAATACATTTCCTGCCTACCCTAGATGTAATACATTTCTCTGTCTACCCTAGCTGTAATACATTTCTCTATCTACCCTAGATTGTATACATTTCTTCTGTCTACCCTAGATGTAAGACATTTCTCTATCTACCCTAGATGTAATACATTTCTCTGCTACCCTAGATGTAATACATTTCTCTATCTACCCTAGATGTAATACATTCTCTCTATCTACCTAGATGTAATACATTTCTCTAGTCTACCCTAGATGTATACATTCTCTGTCTACCCTAGATGTAATACATTTCTCTGTCTACCCTAGATGTAATACATTTCTCTGTCTACCCTAGATGTAATACATTTCTCTGTCTACCCTAGATGTAATACATTTCTCTGTCTACCCTAGATGTAATACATTTCTCTGTCTACCCTAGATGTAATACATTTTTCTGTCTACCCTAGATGTAATACATTTCTATGTCTACCCTAGATGTAATACATTTCTCTGTCTACCCTAGATGTAATACATTTCTCTGTCTACCCTAGATGTAATACATTTCTCTGTCTACCCTAGATGTAATACATTTCTCTGTCTACTCTAGATGTAATACATTTCTCTGCCTACCCTAGATGTAATATATTTCTCTACCTACCCTAGATGTAATACATTTCTTTGTCTACCCTAGATGTAATACATTTCCCTGTCTACCCTAGATGTAATATATTTCTCTACCTACCCTAGATGTAATACATTTCTTGTCTACCCTAGATGTAATACATTTCTCTGTCTACCCTAGATGTAATATATTTCACTACCTACCCTAGATGTAATACATTTCTTGTCTACCCTAGATGTAATACATTTCTCTGTCTACCCTAGATGTAATACATTTCTCTGTCTACCCTAGATGTAATACATTTCTCTACCTACCCTAGATGTAATACATTTCTGTCTACCCTAGATGTAATACATTTCTCTGTCTACCCTAGATGTAATACATTTTTCTGTCTACCCTAGATGTAATACATTTCTCTGTCTACCCTAGATGTAATACATTTCTATGTCTACCCTAGATGTAATACATTTCTGTCTACCCTAGATGTAATACATTTCTCTGTCTACCCTAGATGTAATACATTTCTCTGTCTACCCTAGATGTAATACATTTCTCTGTCTACCCTAGATGTAATACATTTCTCTGTCTACCCTAGATGTAATACATTCTCTGTCTACCCTAGATGTAATACATTTCTCTGTCTACCCTAGATGTAATACATTTCTCTGTCTACCCTAGATGTATACATTTCTGTCTACCCTAGATGTAATACATTTCTCTGTCTACCCTAGATGGTAATACATTTCTCTGGCTACCCTAGATGTAATACATTTCTCTCTACCCTAGATGTAATACATTTCTCTGTCTAACCTAGATGTAATACATTTCTCTGTCTACCCTAGATGTAATACATTTCTCTGTCTACTCTAGATGTAATACATTCTCTATCCTACCCTAGATGTAATACATTTCTCTGTCTACCCTAGATGTAATACTTTCTCTATTCTACCCTAGATGTAATACATTTCTCTAGCCTACCCTAGATGTAATACATTTCTCTGTCCTACCCTAGATGTAAATACATTTCCTCTAGTCTACCCTAGATTAACCCATTCTCTTCCCTAGATGTAATACATTTCTCTCCTACCGATGTAATACATTTCTCTGTCTACCCTAGATTATAATTTTCATTCTCCCTGTACTATGTATTCTTTCTCTTCTACCCAATAAACATTCTCTGTCTACCCTAGATGTAAAATTTCTCTTCTACCCTAGATGTAAACATTTCTCTCCTACCCTGTGTAATCTTTTCTTCCCCAATGTAATACATTTCTTGTTCCTAGATGTAATAATTTTCTCTCCCCATAAGATACATTTCCTCCTACCCTAGATTAAACATTTCTTTTCTCAATTAAGTTCTCTATTACCTCTTACTACATTATCTTTCTCTCTACTTTAATAACATTCTACTACCTAGATGTAATACATTTCTCTACCTAGCCTAGATGTAATACATTTCTCTATCTACCCTAGATGTAATACATTTCTTTGTCTACCCTAGTTGTATTTTTCTCTTCCCAAATTGAATACATCTTTTGTCTACCTAGATGTAATACATTTCTCTACCTACCCTAGATGTAATACATTTCTGTCTACCCTAGATGTAATACATTTCTCTGTCTACCCTAGATGTAATACATTTCTCTGATCTACCCTAGATGTAATACATTCTCTGTCTACCCTAGATGTAATACATTTCTCTGTCCTACCCTAGATGTAATACATTTCTCTATCTACCCTAGATGTAATACATTTCTCTGTCTACCCTAGATGTAATACATTTCTTTGTCTACCCTAGATGTAATACATTTCTCTGTCTACCCTAGATGTAATACATTTCTGTCTACCCTAGATGTAATACATTTCTCTGTCTACCCTAGATGTAATACATTTCTCTGTCTACCCTAGATGTATACATTTCTCTGTCTACCCTAGATGTAATACATTTCTCTGTCTACCCTAGATGTAATACATTTCTCTGTCTACCCTAGATGTAATACATTTCTCTGTCTACCCTAGATGTAATACATTTCTCTGTCTACCCTAGATGTAATACATTTCTCTACCTACCCTAGATGTAATACATTTCTCTGCCTACCCTAGATGTAATACATTTCTCTATCTACTAAAGATTAATACATTTCTCTATCTACCCTAGATTAATACATTTCTCTATCTACTCTAGATGTAATACAATCCTCTATCTAATCTAGATGTAATACATTTCTCTACCTAGCCTAGATGTAATACATTTCTCTATCTACCCTAGATGTAATACATTTCTCTGCCTACCCTAGATGTAATACATTTCTCTCTCTACCCTAGATGTAATACATTTCTCTCTCTACCCTAGATGTAATACATTTCTCTACCTACCCTAGATGTAATACATTTCTTTGTCTACCCTAGATGTAATACATTTATCTGCCTACCCTAGATGTAATACATTTCTCTGTCTACCCTAGATGTAATACATTTCTCTCTCTACCCTAGATGTAATACATTTCTCTGTCTACTCTAGATGTAATACATTTCTCTGCCTACCCTAGATGTAATATATTTCTCTACCTACCCTAGATGTAATACATTTCTTTGTCTACCCTAGATGTAATACATTTCCCTGTCTACCCTAGATGTAATATATTTCTCTACCTACCCTAGATGTAATACATTTCTTTGTCTACCCTAGATGTAATACATTTCTCTGTCTACCCTAGATGTAATATATTTCACTACCTACCCTAGATGTAATACATTTCTTTGTCTACCCTAGATGTAATACATTTCTCTGTCTACCCTAGATGTAATACATTTCTATGTCTACCCTAGATGTAATACATTTCTCTACCTACCCTAGATGTAATACATTTCTGTCTACCCTAGATGTAATACATTTCTCTGTCTACCCTAGATGTAATACATTTTTCTGTCTACCCTAGATGTAATACATTTCTCTGTCTACCCTAGATGTAATACATTCTATGTCTACCCTAGATGTAATACATTTCTGTCTACCCTAGATGTAATACATTTCTCTGTCTACCCTAGATGTAATACATTTCTCTGTCTACCCTAGATGTAATACATTTCTCTGTCTACCCTAGAGGTAATACATTTCTCTGCTTACCCTAGATGTAATACATTTCTCTGTCTACCCTAGATGTAATACATTTCTCTGTCTACCCTAGATGTAATACATTTTTCTGTCTACCCTAGATGTAATACATTTCTCTGTCTACCCTAGATGTAATACATTTCTCTGTCTACCCTAGAGGTAATACATTTCTCTGCTTACCCTAGATGTAATACATTTCTCTGTCTACCCTAGATGTAATACATTTCTCTGTCTACCCTAGATTAATACATTTCTCTATCTACTCTAGATGTAATACAATCCTCTATCTAATCTAGATGTAATACATTTCTCTACCTAGCCTAGATGTAATACATTTCTCTATCTACCCTAGATGTAATACATTCTTTGTCTACCCTAGTTGTAATATATTTATCTGCCTACCCTAGATGTAATACATTTCTCTGCCTACTCTAGATGTAATACATTTCTCTACCTACCGTAGATGTAATACATTTCTCTATCTACCCTAGATGTAATACATTTCTCTGCCTACCCTAGATGTAATACATTTCTCTGCCTACCCTAGATGTAATACATTTCTCTATCTACCCTAGATGTAATACATTTCTCTGCCTACCCTAGATGTAATACATTTCTCTGTCTACCCTAGATGTAATACATTTCTCTATCTACCCTAGATGTAATACATTTCTCTGCCTACCCTAAATGTAAAACATTTCTTTGTTTACCCTAGATGTAATACATTTCTCTTTCTACCCTAGATGTAATACATTTCTCTCTCTACCCTAGATGTAATACATTTCTCTCTCTACCCTAGATGTAATACATTTCTCTACCTACCCTAGATGTAATACATTTCTTTGTCTACCCTAGATGTAATACATTTATCTGCCTACCCTAGATGTAATACATTTCTCTGTCTACCCTAGATGTAATACATTTCTCTCTCTACCCTAGATGTAATACATTTCTCTGTCTACTCTAGATGTAATACATTTCTCTGCCTACCCTAGATGTAATATATTTCTCTACCTACCCTAGATGTAATACATTTCTTTGTCTACCCTAGATGTAATACATTTCTCTGTCTACCCTAGATGTAATATATTTCTCTACCTACCCTAGATGTAATACATTTCTTTGTCTACCCTAGATGTAATACATTTCTCTGTCTACCCTAGATGTAATACATTTCTGTCTACCCTAGATGTAATACATTTCTCTGTCTACCCTAGATGTAATACATTTCTCTGTCTACCTAGATGTAATACATTCTCTAGTCTACCCTAGATGTAATACATTTTCTACCTAGCCCTAGATGTAATACAGTTCTCTGTCTACCCTAGATGTAATACATTTCTATGTCTACCCTAGATGTAATACATTATCTGTCTACCCTAGATGTAATACATTTCTCTGGTCTACCCTCAGATGTAATACATTTCTCTGTCTACCCTAGATGTAATACATTTCTCTATCTACCCTAGATGTAATACATTTCTCTGTCTACCCTAGATGTAATACATTTCTCTGTCTACCCTAGATGTAATACATTTCTCTGTCTACCCTAGATGTAATACATTTCTCTGCCTACCCTAGATGTAATACATTTCTCTGTCTACCCTAGATGTAATACATTTCTCTGTCTACCCTAGATGTAATACATTTCTCTGCTTACCCTAGATGTAATACATTTCTCTGTCTACCCTAGATGTAATACATTTCTCTGTCTACCCTAGATTAATACATTTCTCTATCTACTCTAGATGTAATACAATCCTCTATCTAATCTAGATGTAATACATTTCTCTACCTAGCCTAGATGTAATACATTTCTCTATCTACCCTAGATGTAATACATTTCTTTGTCTACCCTAGTTGTAATATATTTATCTGCCTACCCTAGATGTAATACATTTCTCTGCCTACTCTAGATGTAATACATTTCTCTACCTACCGTAGATGTAATACATTTCTCTATCTACCCTAGATGTAATACATTTCTCTGCCTACCCTAGATGTAATACATTTCTCTGCCTACCCTAGATGTAATACATTTCTCTATCTACCCTAGATGTAATACATTTCTCTGCCTACCCTAGATGTAATACATTTCTCTGTCTACCCTAGATGTAATACATTTCTCTATCTACCCTAGATGTAATACATTTCTCTGCCTACCCTAAATGTAAAACATTTCTTTGTTTACCCTAGATGTAATACATTTCTCTTTCTACCCTAGATGTAATACATTTCTCTGCCTACTCTAGATGTAATACATTTCTCTGCCTACCCTAGATGTAATACATTTCTCTGTCTACCCTAGATGTAATACATTTCTCTACCTACCCTAGATGTAATACATTTCTCTGCCTACCCTAGATGTAATACATTTCTCTATCTACTCAAGATTAATACATTTCTCTATCTACCCTAGATTAATACATTTCTCTATCTACTCTAGATGTAATACAATCCTCTATCTAATCTAGATGTAATACATTTCTCTACCTAGCCTAGATGTAATACATTTCTCTATCTACCCTAGATGTAATACATTTCTTTGTCTACCCTAGTTGTAATATATTTATCTGCCTACCCTAGATGTAATACATTTCTCTGCCTACTCTAGATGTAATACATTTCTCTACCTACCGTAGATGTAATACATTTCTCTATCTACTCAAGATTAATACATTTCTCTATCTACCCTAGATTAATACATTTCTCTATCTACTCTAGATGTAATACAATCCTCTATCTAATCTAGATGTAATACATTTCTCTACCTAGCCTAGATGTAATACATTTCTCTATCTACCCTAGATGTAATACATTTCTTTGTCTACCCTAGTTGTAATATATTTATCTGCCTACCCTAGATGTAATACATTTCTCTGCCTACTCTAGATGTAATACATTTCTCTACCTACCGTAGATGTAATACATTTCTCTATCTACCCTAGATGTAATACATTTCTCTGCCTACCCTAGATGTAATACATTTCTCTGTCTACCCTAGATGTAATACATTTCTCTATCTACCCTAGATGTAATACATTTCTCTGCCTACCCTAAATGTAAAACATTTCTTTGTCTACCCTAGATGTAATACATTTCTCTTTCTACCCTAGATGTAATACATTCTCTGTCTACCCTAGATGTAATACATTTCTCTGCCTACCCTAGATGTAATACATTTCTCTGTCTACCCTAGATGTAATACATTTCTCTACCTACCCTAGATGTAATACATTTCTCTGCCTACCCTAGATGTAATACATTTCTCTATCTACTAAAGATTAATACATTTCTCTATCTACCCTAGATTAATACATTTCTCTATCTACTCTAGATGTAATACAATTCTCTGCCTACCCTAGATGTAATACATTCTCTCCTACCTAGAGTGTAATACATTTCTCTATCTACCTAGATGTAATAATTTCTCTGCCTACCTAGAGTAATACTTCTTCTCTCTACCTAGAGTAATACATTTCACTCTCTAGATGAGTAACAACATTCTCTACTAATGAAAATTCTTCTCTACCTAGATGTAATACATTTCTCTTCTACCAGATGTAAAATAACATTTTTGTTACCCTAGATTTTAAATATTTTCTGCTACCCTAGATGTAATACATTTCTCTGCTACCTAAGATGTAATACTTCCTATTACCTAGATGTATAATTCTCTACCTACCCTAGTGTAATAATTTTTACCCATTCTTCTCTTAGCTATAAATTTCTATCTACCCTAGATGTAATACATTTCTTTTCTCCTAGAGTAAAATTTTTTTTTAATCTAATGAATACATTTCTCTCTCTACCCTAGATGTAATACATTTCTCTGTCTACCCTAGATGTAATACATTTCTCTGCCTACCCTAGATGTAATACATTTCTCTGCCTACCCTAGATGTAATACATTTCTCTGTCTACCCTAGATGTAATACATTTCTCTGTTTACTCTAGATGTAATACATTTCTCTACCTACCCTAGATGTAATACATTTCTCTCTCTACCCTAGATGTAATACATTTCTCTACCTACCCTAGATGTAATACATTTCTTTGTCTACCCTAGATGTAATACATTTATCTGCCTACCCTAGATGTAATACATTTCTCTGTCTACCCTAGATGTAATACATTTCTCTCTCTACCCTAGATGTAATACATTTCTCTGTCTACTCTAGATGTAATACATTTCTCTGCCTACCCTAGATGTAATATATTTCTCTACCTACCCTAGATGTAATACATTTCTTTGTCTACCCTAGATGTAATACATTTCCCTGTCTACCCTAGATGTAATATATTTCTCTACCTACCCTAGATGTAATACATTTCTTTGTCTACCCTAGATGTAATACATTTCTCTGTCTACCCTAGATGTAATATATTTCACTACCTACCCTAGATGTAATACATTTCTTGTCTACCCTAGATGTAATACATTTCTCTGTCTACCCTAGATGTAATACATTTCTATGTCTACCCTAGATGTAATACATTTCTCTACCTACCCTAGATGTAATACATTTCTGTCTACCCTAGATGTAATACATTTCTCTGTCTACCCTAGATGTAATACATTTTTCTGTCTACCCTAGATGTAATACATTTCTCTGTCTACCCTAGATGTAATACATTTCTATGTCTACCCTAGATGTAATACATTTCTGTCTACCCTAGATGTAATACATTTCTCTGTCTACCCTAGATGTAATACATTTCTCTGTCTACCCTAGATGTAATACATTTCTCTGTCTACCCTAGAGGTAATACATTTCTCTGCTTACCCTAGATGTAATACATTTCTCTGTCTACCCTAGATGTAATACATTTCTCTGTCTACCCTAGATGTAATACATTTTTCTGTCTACCCTAGATGTAATACATTTCTCTGTCTACCCTAGATGTAATACATTTCTCTGTCTACCCTAGAGGTAATACATTTCTCTGCTTACCCTAGATGTAATACATTTCTCTGTCTACCCCTAGATGTAATACATTTCTCTGTCTACCCTAGATTAATACATTTCTCTATCTACTCTAGATGTAATACAATTCCTCTATCTAATCTAGATGTAATACATTTCTCTACCTAGCCTAGATGTAATACATTTCTCTATCTACCCTAGATGTAATACATTTCTTTGTCTACCCTAGTTGTAATATATTTATCTGCCTACCCTAGATGTAATACATTTCTCTGCCTACTCTAGATGTAATACATTTCTCTACCTACCGTAGATGTAATACATTTCTCTATCTACCCTAGATGTAATACATTTCTCTGCCTACCCTAGATGTAATACATTTCTCTGCCTACCCTAGATGTAATACATTTCTCTATCTACCCTAGATGTAATACATTTCTCTGCCTACCCTAGATGTAATACATTTCTCTGTCTACCCTAGATGTAATACATTTCTCTATCTACCCTAGATGTAATACATTTCTCTGCTACCCTAAATGTAAAAACATTTCTCTTTCTTGTTTACCCTAGATGTAATACATTTCTCTTTCTACCCTAGAGGTAATACATTTCTCTGCCTACTCTAGATGTTAATACATTTCCTCTCTGCCCTACCCTACGATGTAATACATTTCTCTGTCTACCCTAGATGTAATACATTTCTCTACCTACCCTAGATTGTAATAGCATTTCTCTGTCCTACCCTAGATGTAATACATTTCTCTATCTACTCAAGATTTAATACAGTTTCCTCTATCTACCCTAGATTAATACATTTCTCTATCTACTCTAGATGTAATACAATCCTCTATTCTAATCTAGATGGAATACATTTCTCTACCTAGCCTAGATGTAATACATTTCTCTATCTACCCTAGATGTAATCACATTTCTTTGTCTACCCCTAGTTGAAATATATTTATCTGCCTACCCTAGATGTAATACATTCTCTCTGCCTACTCTAGATGTAATACATTTCTCACCTACCGTAGATGTAATACATTTCTCTATCTACCCTAGATGTAATACATTTCTCTGACCTTACCCTAGATGTAATACATTTCTCTGTCTACCCTAGATGTAATACATTTCTCTATCTACCCTAGATTGTAATACATTTCTCTGCCTACCCTAAATGTAACATTTCTTTGTCTACCCTAGATGTAATACATTTCTCTTTCTACCCTAGATGTAATACATTCTCTGTCTACCCTAGATGTAATACATTTCTCTGCCTACCCTAGATGTAATACATTTCTCTGTCTACCCTAGATGTAATACATTTCTCTACCTACCCTAGATGTAATACATTTCTCTGCCTACCCTAGATGTAATACATTTCTCTATCTACTAAAGATTAATACATTTCTCTATCTACCCTAGATTAATACATTTTCTCTATCTACTCTAGATGTAATTTACAATCCTCTATCTAATCTAGATTGTAATACATTTCTCTTAACCTAGGCCTAGATGTAATACATTCTCTATCCTACCCTAGATGGTAATACATTTTCTCTGCCTCCCAGTAGTGCTAATACATTTCTCTGCCACTACCCTAGATGTAATACATTTCTCTGTCTACCCTAGATGTAATACCATTTCTTTGTCTACCCTAGATGTAATACACTTTCTCGTCTACCCTAGATTTAATAATTTCTCTTACCCTAGATTAATACATTCTCTGTCTTCCCTAGTGTAATCATTTCCTTTTCCCTGAGGTAATATTTCTCTCCCCCAAAGGTAATCTTTCTGTCTACCCTAGATTTACATTTTCTGTTACCCTAGATAATAATTTCTCTCTCATGTAATACTTTCTTATCAATAGATGAATTTTCTCTCCTAGATGTATAATTTTTTCTATTTTATGTATACATTTTTTCTACCCTAGTTAATTTATTTTCCTCCCTTTAATAATTACTTTATACTTTTATCTTTCCTAGATGTAATACATTCTCTTTTCCCTGATAAAATTTTCTTCCAGAAATTTATTACTACTATTTCTTCTTTACTAATTAATACATTTCTCCTACCTAAGAATACTTTTTTTCTACCCAAATGAATACTTTTCTCTGCCCCTAGATTAAAATTTTTCCTACCCATGTAATAAATTTCTCTCTACCCAAATTAAAACATTTCTCTGTCTACCCTAGATGTCATAATACATTTCTTGTCTACCCTAGATGTAATACATTTCTCTGTCCTACCCTAGATGTAATACATTTCTCTGTCTACCCTAGATGTAATACATTTCTCTGTCTACCCTAGATGTAATACATTTCTCTGTCTACCCTAGATGTACTACATTTCTCTGTCTACCCTAGATGTCATACATTTCTCTGTCTACCCTAGATGTAATACATTTCTCTATACTCTAGATGTAAGATAAAAGACATTTCTTATCTAACCCTAGATTAATACATTTCTCTATCTACTCTAGATGTAATACAATCCTCTATCTAATCTAGATGTAATACATTTCTCTACCTAGCCTAGATGTAATACATTTCTCTATCTACCCCTAGATGTAATACATTCTCTGCCTACCCAGATGTAATACATTTCTCTGCCTTACCCTAGATGTAATACATTTTCTCTGCTACCCTAGATGTAATACATTTCTCTTGTCTACCCTAGATGTAATACATTTCTCTGCCTACCCTAGATGTAATACATTTCTCTGTCTACCCTAGATGTAATACATTTCTCTCTCTACCCTAGATGTAATACATTTCTCTGTCTACTCTAGATGTAATACATTTCTCTGTCTACCCTAGATGTAATACATTTCTCTGTTTACCCTAGAGGTAATACATTTCTCTGCTTACCCTAGATGTAATACACTTCTCTGTCTACCCTAGATGTAATACATTTCTCTGTCTACCCTAGATGTAATACATTTCTCTACCTACCCTAGATGTAATACATTTCTATGCCTACCCTAAATGTAAAACATTTCTTTGTCTACCCTAGATGTAATACATTTCTCTTTCTACCCTAGATGTAATACATTTCTCTGCCTACTCTAGATGTAATACATTTCTCTGCCTACCCTAGATGTAATACATTTCTCTGTCTACCCTAGATGTAATACATTTCTCTACCTACCCTAGATGTAATACATTTCTCTGCCTACCCTAGATGTAATACATTTCTCTATCTACTCAAGATTAATACATTCTCTATCTACTCTAGATGTAATACAATCCTCTATCTAATCTAGATGTAATACATTTCTCTATCTACCCTAGATGTAATACATTTCTTTGTCTACCCTAGTTGTAATATATTTATCTGCCTACCCTAGATGTAATACATTTCTCTGCCTACTCTAGATGTAATACATTTCTCTACCTACGTAGATGTAATACATTTCTCTATCTACCCTAGATGTAATACATTTCTCTGCCTACCCTAGATGTAATACATTTCTCTGCCTACCCTAGATGTAATACATTTCTCTATCTACCCTAGATGTAATACATTTCTCTGCCTACCCTAGATGTAATACATTTCTCTGTCTACCCTAGATGTAATACATTTCTCTATCTACCCTAGATGTAATACATTTCTCTGCCTACCCTAAATGTAATACATTTCTCTGTCTACCCTAGATGTAATACATTTCTCTACCTACCGTAGATGTAATACATTTCTCTATCTACCCTAGATGTAATACATTTCTCTGCCTACCCTAGATGTAATACATTTCTCTGCCTACCCTAGATGTAATACATTTCTCTATCTACCCTAGATGTAATACATTTCTCTGCCTACCCTAGATGTAATACATTTCTCTGTCTACCCTAGATGTAATACATTTCTCTATCTACCCTAGATGTAATACATTTCTCTATCTACCCTAGATGTAATACATTTCTCTGCCTACCCTAAATGTAATACATTTCTCTGTCTACCCTAGATGTAATACATTTCTCTACCTACCCTAGATGTAATACATTTCTCTGTCTACCCTAGAGATATGATGCATCGTATGTGATATAGAGGTTCCCCAACGAGTGGAGATTGTTTATCATTTTTATCCAACTCGAGTTAGTTAATTTTCTAATTTTGAAAAGACACGAGCTTTAGTGAGTGTCTTTTCAGAATTAGAAAATTAACTAACGAGAGTTGGATAAAAATAATAAACAATCGTCACGAGTAGGGGAACTTGTTTATCCCATAACTTCTTTACTGACAAATGTAAGCATGTCAAGTTCAAATTCTCCCAACGTAGCAACTAAATTCCGTGAACCAAATCACTACGGGACAAAATATAGGTCGTTATGAACGAAAGCTTATCATCTATTTTAGATGTAAGACTCATATCTTCTGTACTATATTTGTAAATGATATTATTTTATAAAACGAAATTTAAGTTTGAAAGTCCTTGTATCTGTGTAATTTATAAAAAGGTAACTTGTTTAAATAACTCCGCTCGAAATATTCGAAGACGACACCGTCATCGCGAAGTCGAACGTCACCGCTGAATATTAGACTAATCATTGTCAGATTCAATTATCGGTCCTTACCTGGATTTCGTAGGTATGCTAGTACTAGATATTGTGATGTTAAATGTTCATTCTGAGATTTATTCATTCAAGACATCGTGCATTTCAACAAATATTTCGGAAACCGAGCTGGAGTGTTGAGCAATATAGGCCTATGTAGTTTACGTTTGTCAGTGTGTTTACACGAAATCTCATCAGTTTACTGACATGAGACAAATGTTCCAAGATGATTTTTAAATTTTTGTGTTTGGGATGAATATATTCGTAATAAAGGTAAGTGGAATGATAAGAAAACTTGCGTTTATTCGTTGATTTTTTTTCTGTTAGTACAATATCCGTACCGAATGACACCCAACTAAAAGGGAAGCTGCCTAACACTAACAGTTACTTTAGATGGTGCGACCGTTTCATTCAAATGACTACGATTTAGAGACAGCGATTTAACCATTTTGTATTACATTTGTTCATTGTTTTGATTATCCATTCATTGCTATCGGGATCCACTGCATATCTAGAATCAAGGGGGGGGGGGGGGGGGGGGGGGGAGAGGTCAGTTTTGGTTCGCTACTTGTAGGCCTATAATCGATGCAATATCAAGCTTTCGTGCGTCGTCTATTTTATCATCATCAAATTATATTTCGTTCGACACAAACCCCAGATTAATCAACATTTCCATGAGGACACCCCCTCTCACCCAGTTATGCTTATGTTGAGCACTGAAAAATCCACAAAACGTGTCCATGCTGATCTTTTGAAGACAGACGGTAAAAAAAAAAGAGAAGATAAGTGAGAGTAGTAAAAATAGTCCGTGGTCAAAGGCCAGAGGTTAGCCAATCAGATTCCTTGGAGGTCACAAATGACCAATCGGAGGCTTAGAAAGTGGTTACACACTGCGGTGTGTAAACAAAAACAATAACACACTGCTACGCATTTTATCACGTGCCATATCAGTTGTGAAACAAGCGTGGTTATGGGATAAACAATGTTTCCATATTTCTTTA
Organism: Pecten maximus; assembly: GCF_902652985.1. Lineage (NCBI taxonomy): Eukaryota > Metazoa > Mollusca > Bivalvia > Pectinida > Pectinidae > Pecten > Pecten maximus. The sequence goes on along the minus strand of NC_047033.1, from coordinate 14,659,879 downwards.
TTAATCATAGGACATTGATGACAACACTCACTTTGCCTGTTTGATCTTGAATCTCAAGTCACCTGGCTCCCCATCAATATGTGGCTCTCCTGTACAAATGAAATGTAAAAAACGAAACTGAGCTGAAGTACCATATCGACAAACCTGCCAAACACTATTGTATTTGTGCTATTTTGAGGACAAAAGTTATCAATACGAAAACGGCATACAATATAAAACTTCTGTGGTGAATTCTCATAAAATTCAACAGGAAAAGTAAATGCACAGCCACAACAAGAGTAGATTTTTTCCAGCAAATTCAGATCTAACTTAACATTATAAGTAGGCCAGTTTGGGGTTTACCATCCCCACACAAAGACCATTAAAGTTCAAAAAGGCAAGAAGTCTTTAATATCCTCCAAATTAGAAGACACAGAAATAAACCCTTTGTCTCCTCCTATTGCATGCTGGTCTTGTTTTCAGGTTTAATATCCTATTGTCTCCTATTAAACTAGAACGCATCAGTATAACCCCACCCATCCTACCAGGGAGCCAGCAGTTAGTCGTATCTAACAATACGTAGTGAAATACAAACAGGTAGGAACTTTCTCCATTTCTGTGCAGGTTTTTCAAAAATGAACAAGCAAATTACACCAACTACAAAGGATGATAACACTTGATGAAGTCTTACCTTCAGCTACAAAAGGATATTCCTGTTCGTCCCTCATGCCCTGTTCAATTTCTATCTCTAACACTTTCTCCTCCGGCACCATCCTGTAAAATAAAGGTGCGGTATAAATGTTAAGACAAAGGAAAACACACATTTTGACCATTTTACAAGTAAATCTCCTGAAAAATATACAAATAATATAACAATATCAAAGAATGAGTTTTCATTTCACAAGAGATTTTATGAAACAAGTCTTAGTTGATTTTATTTTTCAAGCCTTGGCTAGCAAAAATTAAAACTTAAAGATGAGTTTCATACAATCTCTTATGAAATAAAAACAAATTTAGGATATTTTTATCACATAACTCAGAAATCTTACATTTTGACAGGTTTTTAAGTCAAAATGTGTGGGATAAAAATTGAGGGAGCTATTTTTTTGTACAATGTACAGTTCATTACATAACTTCATTGTCCATGTTATGACGTCAAAATCAATTTCTGACAGGCACAGCCAATGAAAAATACTCAAGGGTCTATTACATTAGTGACGCATACGAAAAAAAAAATTTACATGGGTGACTTCACGGCATAACAGTCTGATAATTACAAAACAATTCATGTCCCCTACCTGCCTCTGCTAAAAATAGTCACAGTGACCTTGACCTAAAAATCCTGAAACTGTAATTTGTCCGAGATATTATGGATCTTTATCATTATGTGAAGTTTGATCAAAATCCCTCGAGGAATGAAGCCGCAAGAGTGCTGACATAATTTGGCATTATGTTCAAACCGGTATGTACATACTGTATTTGACCTAATAAGGGCGCAGGGCGCGGGTAATTGACAGTGGGGACGCCCTTATTAAGATTAATTATTCTGAAGTTTACGAAACAGACTATACTTTATAGCAGAATACCCAAGGCTGTGGAAACGGTAAAATATTCAGTCATAAAAATATTCCAGATGAAGATATCTATTCATTATCATATATAAGGCTTAAACATCACTTGAATATTCCTGTAAACTTGTAAACCATTCCAGCTGATCGTTAGACCAGAGACCGTGTGTTCCACCATTTATGTTCAAATGGAACTATTTTGTGTTCTATTTATAGACACAGGTGATTTCCCAGATCATATCAGACATCGTTTCTTTGACCTAATAATTGATTTACAATGTCTTTTACTAGCTTTCTGTTCTGAACAAAAGTTATTTATCAACAAGAATGAAGTCTTTTACTTTATCTTCAAATAAAAGATGGTAAGTTATTATTTGTATGTGTGTTTAGTTTCGGGTGCTCTTTGCACTGACTTGTCATCTGTAGGAATAGACAAAATGTGTTCCAGTTACTTAATTTGCTGAAGAAAATTAAACACATAAAGTAGCAAAATATTTCACATGAATTATTACTTTTGAACACCATTTTGACACTCAGTCAAAGATTTATTTCCTTGAAAAAAGGTAGAGGCGCCCTTATTAGGGCAGGTGCCCTAATTAGGTCAAATACGGTACATGTAAGACGGACAGAGACGAAATCAATAGTTACCCCAGTTTCACCAGTAGGGGACAAATAAACATAACATTGAAACTAACTCAGGGGTTGTTATTACATGAAGAACATTAATAACATATGTTGTTATCAAACTGAACAACAACAGAGGCATTGCTAAACATGGGCTGGATAAAACGTACTTAACATTGGGGCAGTCATCACAGACTTGTTGTTGTGTCATCTGGAAGCGACCTGGACCGAGCTGTTGGGTGACCATCTCCATCCGACAGTTACACTTCCTCGTACCTTTAGCTGGTTTAGCCACTGGCTTATACCTGATTACCTGTTTACAGTAATAATATTATTGACATACCTCTCCTGATAACCTGTTTACAATAATGTTATTTGACATACCTCTCCTGATAACCTGTTTACAATAATTTGACATACCTATTCTGATAACGTGTTTACAATAATTTGACATACCTATTCTGATAACGTGTTTACAATAATTTGACATACCTATTCTGATAACGTGTTTACAATAATTTGACATACCTATTCTGATAACGTGTTTACAATAATTTGACATACCTATTCTGATTATGTGTTTACAATAATTTGACATACCTATTCTGATAACATGTTTACAATAATTTGATATACCTATTCTGATAACGTGTTTACAATAATTTGACATACCTATTCTGATAACGTGTTTACAATAATTTGACATACCTATTCTGATTATGTGTTTACAATAATTTGAAATATCTATCCTTTGTAGGTTTAGTAATTACAATTTATTTAATCATGTACATATGTATTTAACTTCTATGAATTAGAGTTACCTCCCTTAAGATATTTTAGCTCAAAATCGATCTTGAAATAAAATCTAGTTTTCAGAATCTCTGGAAATAATTTCACCAATCTCTCGTCTTTTTGTTGCTGAGTATTTTTTATTCTTTGTTTCCTTTTTTTTTTTACTTAACTCAAATGCTTTTAGCTAGATTATCACAAAATGTACATTAAGGAAAGAATTTTCTCACACTACAAAATTGGAAATTCTTCCAGAATATTTGTGTATTTTGTCTACTCTCTATATTAAAGTTTGATATGAACCTCCACAAAATTTCCTGTATATAATTCTTCCAGCGTAACTTCCAGGTCCATGATCACATCACCTCCTCTCGGAACTTCCCTGTCTTGGGATCTGGAGTTCCCAAAAAAAGGACTGAAGCCTCCAAAAAAACTGTAAAAAAGAGATACAGGAAAAAATGTTATCTAAACATTTTTAGTACATATAAATGTATGCCGTGACTGTCTTAAATAGAATGTGGTGTTCATAGCTTTCATAATTTTGTTGTGGAAATCATGAATAGCATGGTCGGTACCCACAATTTATTGCACTGTGCTACACTAAACTTATTACCCGTCGATCAACTCAGTGAAAAATCCTTGTTTCATTGATGTCACTCTATAAAAAGAAATCAAGCATCAAAACGCTTTCAGAATAAGAACTCTTTAGTTTAGAGGGGAAAAAGGAACGTGCAACAATACGGCTGCGGTAAATGAAGGTGTGCTGATTCTGTGATAAACATATAGTGGGCAAGAAGTCCTAAAGGTTTTTAGTGTTTTAAATGAGTATAACCTAGTACAGCGATAATTTTTTTATGATAGAAACAGCCAGGCATGTAATTTGTGCATTAGTTAGCTAAACTGTGTATCAAAACTGAACAATGACTTGACAGCATTAACATTGACTGAAATTCACAGCTTTTTGATCACCTAGGTCTGTTTTTTAACTCTGTCACACAAAAGGGTATCAATGATATTCTGGTAAAATGGTTTAAGACAGTTGATATTAAATTTCTGAGACACGTTTTCGAGATCACTTACCGCCACTGTTGTTGATATGCAGCTTCTTTGAAGCATATGCTACCTTCAATCTGATTGGCGGAAATTTCAAAAGGAAAATGTGATGGTGAATCAAATAGCCTCTAGATCTATTGAAACAAGGATTTTTAACTGAGTTGACCCATGGGTGATAAGTGTAGCATAGCAACCAACTGTTGGTATCAGATGAAGCATGATTAGAAAATCATGATATCAGTGATATTGCTTGTATTATAATATAAATTTTAATAGGCCAATCAATTGGATATAAAACACCAATAAATGCTTGATTTTTATCAAATTTCCAAGGTAATAACCTCTCAAATGGGTCTCCTGATACGTCTCCCTTCTTCAGACCTTCTTCTCCATGTTTGTCATAAATCTTTCTCTTCTCATCATCAGATAAAACCTGCCACAGATTAGTACATCAATATTTAAATCCCTACATCATTGTCATACTAGATACATGTCATAGTGTGCTTACCAAATAATAAAAATTTAGACATGAATTATCAATTAAACATTTTTATTGTTCATGATTTTTAAAATACAACCAGTAAAACAAAAAGAATATATAAGAAGGAAAGTAATTTGTGACTAAGAAGGACTTTTTCTGAGGAGGATTGGCCTAAACCGAACTGACCCAATATTTCAAATAACATAACTATATTTTTTTCATAAATCAAACTTCAAAATAAAACAGTATTACCATTGCTGGTTAAAATTAATTTTTAAACATACATGTGGACCCATCCTGTCCATATCTTATCAACCAATCCTTTGATAATGTTTGAGGAAAACATTCTATGAATTACTAGTAAATGTGTTTAAAAACATAAAACATGTTTCCAGGATGTCCTTTCCAGACAATCCTAGGCCTGTCTGCGATATTTCTTTTTCACATATTAGAAAAGATGGTAACTGTTATTAATATAAATGACATCAATACATCATTGAATTGGTGACATTAACAATATAACCAGTGTTTTTTTCATGTAATTTTTTCAACAGCCTATGCCTTTTCAATTGGGAAAATAATTGCGGTGTTTGGTGAATTCGGGAAAATAGCAAATAATGACAAAATACTTAAATAAGACAAAACACTTCATTTATTGGCTTTTCTGGTCTGCCTCATGACATGAAGAATCAGTAGCAAGCATCCTGGGTTATTACTTAGACTACAAAACAAAGAAAGTCTTCTTGTTTTGTCTACGGACTCTCTGAAACGCTTGCCTGCATGTCATTTGTGGAAAGTGCAACAGTGATCAGGATTCGAGTTACCTCCCTTATACCGTTTATACGACTAATTAAGGCCAACTTGTCTATCGTAGAAGTAAATTTGTCAGTCTACTGTTCACGTGTATGATGATCAACTATCGTACCATAATATTCACATATTCTAGGAATGAAATACAATACAGATAACCAGATAGGAATTCAATACAATTTTTTTTTAATTTTTTTTTTAAATTGGGAAAAATGATGTTTCAAAATTGGGAAAATACACCTTTTTTTGGCAAGGGGAACAGCCCAAAGTGGGCTGTAGATCTAGCCAAAAAAAAATCACTGATAACAAATTGTCACCCCAAAAAGTTGATGTCATTGTGTGAATTAATTTATAAGAAAGATACATTTGAATCTGATAATGTTTGACAATACTCGCTAATGCCCACTTCCCAAAAAGATGAAAGCAATCTATGTGTATTAGAGTTATCAGTTTCTTACCTCATATGCCGCACCTAAATCCTGGAATCTCTCAGTGGCCTCTGGGTCACCTTGGTTTTTATCAGGATGCATTTCTTTTGCTAACTTTCTGTAAGCTTTTTTTATTTCATTTTTTGTTGCTGACTTTCTGACTCCTAATATATGGTAAAAGTCTCTTCTGCAAAAAGAAATTAAAATAAAGATGGTAACAATTATAAGCAGCATGTAATTTTCTTCGACATTGTCGTTTTTTTTAAAGGTGAGTTGCAATTGTTAGTGTTATATATGCTATCCAGGAGTTTCACTAATTCAATGCCTATATATATCGACAGGACTGGAACCCAGGTCAGCAGTATAATAATCCATACTTCTTTCACAATTATCAATTCCTTGACCAAGGCAAAAAGGTCATGATAGCGGTAACAAGAGTGGTGACCATAGTGTTACCAGGGTGAGGAATAAAAGCTTTTACTTGGGTTGTATACAAATGGGTTTTTGTAGGAATTTCATAGGTCCCTGTAGGAGTTCAAACCTTGGATAAGTAAAATTTCAATTCAGCCTATGTTAGTAAATTATACTTTGGGTTATTTTGATTTAAATTGATATATATGATAAATATAACACAATGCTGAAAGGTGTGTGTATGTTTAGTATTGTGTTTTATGTTAGGGCTGTATTTAACTCATCAAATACTCTATGTTATTATGTGTTTGGCCAAGACTACTTGTTGAATATTGGTATTGAAACTTGTGGCAGTCTCGAAAGGTTCTTCTTCAAAATGTCGATGTGGATACTAGCTATAGAGTTACAAATAAAACGTTAAGATAAGAAACTATACATGTATATCCGGTTTTCACTGGCCCCATATCCAAAACATATATGCTTCCTTGAGGCGGAAGAGTGTAAATTTCATCTTTAACAAATTGTACAATACTACATTGTATATACTAATACACCATTACACGTCCTTTTATTTCTTTAGCGAATTACTTTAACACCAAGTCATGCTATCATATATTGAGCAAAAACCATTTACTTCATTTCAAAATAAACACATAAATGACCATAGACTGACACTTGATTCACCAAATCAATATATATTTCAAGTTTCCGATTATTTTACTTTTCAACCAATGAGAGATTTCCACGCCTACAAAAAGCCGTCTGCTACAAAACCGGCTTGACAGGAAATATCAATCGCTTTAATTCAGTAAAGGATCAACGCCTTGTCTGATTATTTTTCATCCAAAATGTCTCTCATTGCCCATAGAATACATGTATCAAATAGCCGATACTCACCCAGCCATAATTTGGAGGAAAAGTACAATTATATTCAGTGAAAATAAGCTCCATGCTGCTAGCGACGCCATTGTTGTTGTAGAATGAAACATCTACTTCCGGCCAATCTGGCATTTTCGATACATGGGTTATTTTTAAATATCGAACACTATTTGGAATATTAAATGAAAAACAATTTTGGTTGAAATAGAACAATATAAAATCTAGGTATTTTTAATTTTTGATTTTCTTTCTTTTCAGAGATTACAAAACAAAGATGGATTCTTACAACTTCCGTTACAGCGTCTAGACATTGATTTTCAAACTTTAATGAATATTTCTCACTTAATTTATTATTTTACGCCATATTATTCGGCGTGTTGTTAATTTATACATCCAGTTATACTTTTGAGATCAAAATAAGGAATAATAATGGATACAGAAGGTAATTATTACAAAATGATATATCCCCTGTACTGTACATGTCCTTTTGTGCAATCAGAAATTATACAGCGAGTAGGACCTACCCTTTAGGCTTTACAGCAGTTGTTCATGCTTTGATTTACAATGATCAACATTGATGCGCTTAACCCCAATCGAAATGTACCCGTGATTCCATGACCATTATATAACAATGGCATAATGATTTCCAGGCATAACATTAATACTGTTGTACTATAACTAGGCCTAAGCTTATACTGTACTAACTAAATTATCACCTCTTTTTAAGTTCTAAGGAGATGTATAAAAAAAATCACACTGAACAAGTATAGCTTGTGTTAATTTTACATTGGATGGTGATGGCCTTATTTAAACAAGCTTTCCCAATCAAGTGATAGATCATAATCATAGGTCATGTGTCGTCTATACCCATATTTATTCAATATCTCAATATATTGTCGGAATTTCAAACGCCTGTGTATAGAGTGGGGACTGCTGGTTATGAGGTTAAAAGAAATGTAAAGGAACCTTTAGGAAACATGTATATATATATTAGTTTGACAATTTACATAGCTCTGAAGTGCTAGATGTAATTCACAGTGGTGAACCATCTAGTTGCTTAATTTGTTATAAGCTAGAGGTATATGTCACAGTGATGAACCGTCATTTCCCTTGTTCCTGACTCAGCTAGTGTTATAGTGATGTCAGGATGATCGATTTGTAATCGAAAATCGGTTTGTAACCCTTCTGATTCACGACAATCGATCGCAAAATTTCGTAATCGATTAATTGGTTCTACAAAAAATACAACAAAGCTTACTTTTTATTTACTTTTCATTGCTTTTCTGCGTCTCGCAGACCATAGAATGGCGTTACTTAACTATGAACAAGTAGACTAGTGTGATTCCGAAAATCATTCCAATAATATAAAATGTCGTTTTCAACAAATTGATAATTCATGAGTATGATTCAATTCTAAATAATTTCCAGTTGATCTGACTCTATTCAGAGTGATAATTTTTCCTTCGTGGACGGCTCTGTGTTTTACGCAGGATAAACAGGATTGGTGTACGCCGTACGATATGTAGAAATGATTGTGCCTTTAATGAACAGCGAGAAACATTATTATGATTAATTTACTATTTTGATTCTTGAATGTTTTAACTCATTTTTTCTGTTTTTACATCTGTTTTTACGTGTGTGCATTAATGTACCCTCGACATCGAGCGTTTGTACATAGATGACAGTTTTGATGCGTGAATCTGAATCATGTACAGCTGTACATAGTTTGTGGCATGCTTCTAATAAGATATTTCACACACGAAGAAACTTAAAAAACATGAGTTAATATACAATTATAAATTATAGATGTAATGATTTTGCTTTTGTCAATTCTGGATTTAGTGATACCGTAGTTGCCGACTACAACTATCCATATTAGTTTGTACTTCCATTGTATTGGCCGAATTGCTACTGAGGATATATATATAGTTGACCTCGAAGAGTTGCACCAAGTCAGTATAAAAATGAGATACATTATACATATAAGTATTTAAATATAAGGTACTGACTCAGCTAGAGGTATGTCACAGTGGTGAACAATCTAGTCTCTTTTTATTGCCGGACATTTCTTTGTAGCGAACAATTGCAAAGTGATATAAAATAGTTGTGTTAATGTACATATACATATACCAAGTCAGAAAAGTTAAACCTGTGCCAAAGTCATTGACTAAGAATTAGTGACATGAAATTTATGATTGTTTCAGAATTAGACTTAGACAAGACGCATGATTTACATGAGGACATGAGTATACAACAGCCTCTTTCCTCCCCCAATATGAGCCCCAGGATCGGACTAATGCCATTTAATAGTCCGGGAGCCATGATTACACCCAGACCAAGTCGGTCAGTCGCCTCACGAGTCACACAGATGGAAGTTCAACAAAGGAGGAGTTCTTCTAGATCAATTAAACGAAAGAAGTTTGATGATGAAGTGGTGGAGAGTAGTCTTATAAAAACAGAACGCGGCCGTATGAAACTTCCACCTCCCCCGCCCCCGCCTTATGTGGAGAAAGAGAAGCCAGAGCCTGTTGAGAAGGAAATACCAGTGGCACCACCTCCTGAGAAGAAAAAAGTCATAGTAACACCACATCCAGAGAAGAAGAAAGTAAAAATTGTAAGTTATAAACTTGCTCTAATAGGATACCAGCTGCTTCCCTAACCCTAAACCTAACCCTAACCCTTCCTATCAATGTGACTACAGGCAAAATTTCTGTTATGCTGAGTTTTTATCATTTAAACCAGGGCAGGTATTCATGAAACCTTTTTCGTGCTCAAACATAAAAATCTATGCTCAGATTAATTTTCTTTATTCTTGCTTAAATCATGAAAAAGCAATTTAAAAGAAAAACCAAACTATCAAATACGATACCTCAAATGATGCCATTCATTCATTCATTTTATCAATCAAATAATTGAAAAAATATTTATTCAGATCTCCAGATGTATTTGAGTCACTGTGCTAAGATGTGTATTTGAGCAAGAGAATAGAATTATAGAATTACAACTTTTCTAAGAAAGCAGATCAATAATTATATTTCATTTTCAATTCATGGTTAATTTTCTAATATAGATAACCTGTGACACACATTTCAAAGTCAAATTTTGCTTGGACCTATATATACTCTTATGATGTCTCAAATGCAGGTGACCATTCCAAGGAAAAAAATAATAGTTTGAGGAAATATAAACAAAATCATCAATTTAATTTCAACATTTTATTTGTTATTCGGACGTGAGGATATTCACCTACATACATGATAACTACATCAGTTATTGAAAGTTACATCGATCAGTCATGTTTATTAATCCAGTATACATGTAGTGCAAATTTTCATCACATCAAAAGGACGTTTAATTTAGTGACATTGGACAAAACGTCATGAACATTATTCCTCATATAACTACACCAATGGGAATGATGTTAGAATTATGACTTAAGAACTTTTCATTTTGTTTGGTGAGGTTGACATTGTGTCTTGGTAATGCAGAGCAAATGGAAATCCAAAATGTATATTAAATTATCTACCTTAGCTATATATATATAGTTTGTCATAATGGTTATTATATAGAATTATCAACCTTTGTCCTACCCTTATTATACAGAATTATCTATATATAGCTACCTTTGTTATAACATTATTATATAAAATCATCAAACTTTGTCACAACGTTATTATATAGAATTATCTACATTTGTTATAACGTTTTTATATTTTGTCATAAAGTTATTAATATTATATAGAATTATCTATTTTTATTATAACAATATAGAATTATCTACCTTTATTATAACATTATTATATAGAATTATCTACCTTTGTCATACCATTTTTATATCGAATTATCTACCTTTGTTATTACATTATTATACATTTATCTACCTTTGCTATAAATCATTATATGACGTGGATCATTGTATAGTTAATATAGTTGTTAATATGCCAATCAGTTTGTTGACTTATTGTTATATAAAAGGTGAACAGTACATAAAAAGGACAGAGTTGGATATGTAAGGTTCGGTAAAGTATGAATTCTGTACAATATTGAAATGAAATCAAGATAAAGATTTAGTTATCTAACTATGGTTGAATGTTGGTTAATTTCAAATAAGCTTGTTTGGGTTCTCATTTCCAGTCATCAAAATCTCATTCTTCATCATCTTCATCAAAGCGAGCTAAACGTCAAAAGGTAAGTTCAGATGTATAAAATACAACTTCTCTTCTGAATCATACATTTAAAAAAAAATAAAAATGCTCTTACGGCTTCTAAAAAGATTTTTATTCTCCTTAAAGATGTTTTTTTTTCATATTTATTTAGCAAGTAATGACAGGGATAATTAGTTTATCCTGTAACAAGTAAAAACTTAAAAGTTATCTTCATCTGTTACTATATAATATTGTGACCATATAGATTTATGCATTATGTTTATAAAGAAAAAAGTTCCCTGTAAAAATGTTTTGATTTTTTATTTGTTTTTATAGTTATTGTTAATTAAATTTCAATTTGTTTTGAAAGAAAATGATTTTTGTTTGCATTATAAGCCACCTGCTCCAGCTTCTACAAAAGATCTTGGTCGATGGAAACCTCAAGATGACTTGGCACTGATAACAGCAATCCAACAGGTATGTCAAACACTCAGCTGATCCAGCCAAAATAGAACAGAGCCCCACTCGATTTGCACTCTTCTAAGAAGAGAAGCCTTCTAAGAAGGTCGTATTCCGTTATATGTAAATCGAGTAAACCGGGAGAATATAACCCAAAATAAACAAGTTTTTAAGTTTTATCAAACACTATGTTAAAAACACGTGCATGTATGTGTCATAAGTCCTTCTCTAGTGAAACTCATCACTTGCACACTTAAAACATGGTCGCAGCCATCTTGGAAGATAAATCTTCCAGCTTTGAGACAGAAGAGATAGAAGATCTTCCAGAAGCAGAAGAGCTTCAAATCGAGTGACCGGAAGTTATATTCTAGAAGGAGAAGAGTGCAAATCGAGTGGGGCTCTTGTTTAGTCTAAACCAATATAATCCATGATGTAAGGTTTAAATGTCCAGAGTTTCCTCTCTTAGTAATGCCACAAGTTTCATTAAATTGCCTTTGAGAAATAGCTGTACAACATTTTTTTGAAAGAGTCCTGTTACTTTCTTCAAAATGTTTGGAGATAAAAACCCAATCTAATGACAAAAAAAAAAAAAAAATATGACAATAAGGAAATCCAGTTTTTTCTTAGATATTTATTTCTATCTGTTTATTAAACTGGGTAGTAACACAGATGATTGATAGTGATACTTGGAATACTTGAAAGGTGTGCTGACCCAACAGAACAGCTTGATTGAAAATTACAGATGTTGTGGTTTACCCACAGCAGCATAAGTGTGAAAACAGTAAATATTAGAAATAAGTTTTAAAAGAAGAATGAAATTAAATTTTAACATGCATAAAAAATTATGACTGTGAGTGGAATGATTTGGAAAAAACAAAATTTTTATAATTTGGAATAAATAACATTAAAATGGTGTTGCATTAAAACTGTGTTGGGTGTCTTATTAATAACTTACCTTATCAATGAATGTAGTTGGGATCAGTTCTCACAAAGATGCATTCCCTTTTCAGCAAACTGACAGACAAAAAGAATTCCAGATTTTAAACATAATTGACTGTTTTTTTAAAATGTAGTATTGTGCTTGAAACCATGTGGATTAGTTTGGAAGTAATACGCTTCCTGATGTTTAATGAGAGTACAATACATATTCCAGACATGTTTGCCTGAAGATATATCACAATAAATTATGAGGTTTATTGATGTTTTACACACAAAATTTTTGTTTTCTTTTATTTTTAAGTGAATTTTAACTGCTTCTGTTTTTGGTGGACATTTTCTACTCTCAGAGATAGGGTGGGAAATGGGTTTTGGACACAAGGTTTTCATCATCAGGCGCGTTGCTAGGTCTGTTTGGAAGTGTACGCCGACGTGATGCCGAAGGCATCACTCGAAGCGCGCAGCGCGAGGAGGGGTGGGCACGGGAGGGGGAAAAATTTGATTTATAGAAGGCCTTAGGAGTAATCTCCAGTATTCTGGTGACAGTTTCATTAGTCCAACTAAACAAGAAATACGTCTATTTTGTGAGTGATAATCGGTTTTTATTCAACTTTCAATTTCAATGAGATATTGTGTCAATTCATTCATTCATTTATTCATTGAAATATGAAACCCAGTCGGCGGGCTTTGGTTTCAGCAAACTTGGACACTACCAAGTCAAAGTCTACATCAAAATCTTGATATGCATGCAACAATGCAAGAGACGACATCCGGTCACATCGCATGGTAGACCTCAGATAGGTTTTTACCCTGCGCATGATGCTGAACAACATAAGTGAATCGGAATGCCTGGCAGGGATTTCAACAATCCGGAAGAAATTTAAAAAAAAAACAAAAACAAAAAAATAAATAAACGGGATACACGCTTGACCCGGGACGTAAAAAGACTATTTCGAAAAAAATGAGGTGGACGCCCGGGCGTACAAGCTTACGCCTGGCTACGCACCTGATCATTAAAAGTAATCATTGACATAATCATGCTGTGATATGAAAATTTGAACATAGCTAGAGAACATATTTAGAATTTTCAGAATGGTATATCTAAGGAATTATAACCCTTATGTCTGGATGTAACAGAGACAATTACACAGCAGGCAAAGAGTTAATTCTATCTGAAGAGGTTCTATATATGGAATACACATGTGTGTAGAGGTTAGCTAGGAGAGGTATACATTTGTATATTTAATACAAAATTTGACATTTTTCTTGTCCACACTGTTAGAATTACTTCTTTGCCCCATATTTAATACAACAGATAATAAACAGAGTGTCCGGTGAAATACATCCAGAAATGAGAACATGTTGACTTAAGTACTTTCATTGTTACAATTCTTAAATACATTAATTGCAAAGTCACATTGTTCAAGGTAATCTTCTATGATGTCATCAACAAGAGTTATTATGTGACATTAAAATTGTATAGGAGATAGCATAAAGATAACTGTTTAAACAATGAATACAGTTCAGTTGGAACATTTTGATTGAGTGATTTTCTTTTTCTCTTCCCGCAATAGAGGAATAATTTTATAAAACACTCAAATAAAGATGATAAAAAATATAGTGAAGGAATTAAAAATTCATCAGAAATTATGCAATTTTGAAAGAATTTGAATGTAGCTGTTTTTATTGATATTTTGACTTACATAGGAAATGGTACGGTAATAATTTCGTGTTGGTAACTACATAAACAATTATTTTACAGGAATTTATATAAAAATGTTTATTAAAAAAAGTTTGAAGTTAAGACTCATTCATTTTTTGGTTTCCAGCTGGAATTTTTGTAAAATTTGCATTATAAATCCTCTGGAAATTTCATCCCTACATAATAGAAAAATAATGACATTTCCGTTCACCTGGTTCAGTCTAATATCTGATATAGGGGTTTTCAGGTTAGATTGTCTAATGGCTGTGAAGCCCTACATACCGAAATTGAAATAAGTGGTAAGTTACTTGAGACTACAGAAATGTCTTGTTAGTTAGGCACAGGAGAATCAGTGTCAGTTAGTCAGGTAGAGATGACAATGATACAGGTAGCTTTTGTTCTGGCTACTGACCCAGACGTCCAGTCTCCTTGGTAATTACAGGTGTTCCACAGGTAAATCACAGGTAAATCACACAGGTAAGATGGTTAATTGTGATTGGCCAGGTGTGAAATTCTGAACACATCTGTGATACTAGCATCATTTTGGAGCAACTGTTTGGACTGTCAAGATGGAGATTCTGATGTTCATCACAAGTCCACTGAAGAACAGGATAGCACAGGTAAGAACTTAAAACAATAGGATTTATTTATGTCGTACCTGTCACCTAGCTTTAAAACAAAGGAAAACAAATGTTTTGAAATGGATACTTTTTATAATTTTGTATATTTTTTCATAAATTTACTTGAAGATTACTTAAAGATATTTCAATATTGCATCAAAAGCCTCAAAATAACATAAATGTTTGAAATTCTTTGCTAAAGATTATCAAAATTAATAATTTTCTCTGTATAATACATCGTATAATATATGACATCACTAATGTGGTACCAAGATTATATATTAAATTTATTTTTGATGATTTCTGGGTGACAGGTATGATTACAAGTCTTAAGTATGCACCTGTAAAGTCTTAGCTTTGAGTCTTTTAACCTGTTTAAGGTTATGAGATTATTATGGATTTGGAAAAGTGAAAATTCCAATCATCACTACATATTTGTCTTTAATTAGACCATACACAAAATATACATTTATACACTATGATAATGACGAATTATTTCCAAACTGTAGATATGAGACCTCAAATTCTGAAAGTATACAATGTCTTATATGAAATGATATGGAGAAGTAAACTTTTACCATAAAACTTTTAAAAGAAAACTCTTTGCATAGAATATCAAATTAATGTAACATACACTTAAAGATCTTCCGTCACCGACAGCGTATCTACAGTTTCTCCGGAAAATGCATTAAATGCTCCCATAGTCTAGAAATATATCTAATAACGCCAACAAATAAAAAAAAAAAAAAAATGTCTTCATAAGGAAAGTTACATATAACAAAATGTATTAGTGGGTAACAAAATAATTCTTGGGGATGCAATTAATTATAAATTCTCTCCGGTTTATAATTTGTATTGCCTTGCAAATGACAAAAAGGATTAGGCAAAAGTTCATAGAACTTATTCAGCACTTTACATAATACATAAAATTAGAAACTCAAACTTTTGAAGGGTGGTATATGTAACTTATGGTTGATTAAAACATATTTTATCAATACATATTAATTCAGTACTTAAGGGCCATCTCCCAAACCGACTACAACAGTCCATTCGATTGATTCATGATTAATCCTCGTCTGATGGACATCCCGATCTAGGTCTGGCTTTACAGGTGTAGTTGATTATAGAAAGACAATTGTTTGGTTATTGTAACCATACCTATAGCTAGATCAAGAATAACAAAGGTTTTTTTTTTTTTGTTTTTTTGTTAAGTTTTGAAAATACCAAACATTATTTAGAAAATTTATTTTAGGCTGAAAGTCAGTGATATCACAGGCTATAGAGACAGTTAAGCTAATTATCATCACAGGCTTGTATCTGTTAAAACAGAGACTTGTATATCAGGTATATATACGTCTCTGGTTAAACTCATACTGATAAAGTTTGTGACATATCCTCTTTTTATTAAAATTCTAAAAACTAAACCTCTAAGGTATTATTAAATTGGCTGTTTCTGTACTCTCTTTACATGAGGTGTACACATGAAAGCAGAGATCTCAAAAAGTTCTGCTTTTTTTAGGTATTTGATCAAGATAACTTTTAAAATTAAAAGCATAACGAAAAATCAAATATATATAAATAGAAAATAAAATCATGGAAATATATTTTTTCATTTAAAAACAACATATTTTCTGTTGCTGTTTATGTATTTTTTTTCTATGAAATTTCTTGTAATTAAAAATTTACAATATATTATGTATTTCCTAACTCTTCAGAATTAACCATGTATCTTTCTATGTATCAAGAAAATATCCACCTTGCAGATTTTTATCTGAATTTTGAAAAGATAGATTCTAACTCGATTAAAACTATTACGAATTTTTTGACATGTAAATAATTCTTCACACGAAGTACAAAGCCTGGTTTCATCAATATTCTTTAAATTTCTTAATTTAAAATTTTCGATAGGAATGCCCAAAGAATTGAGTTCATTGAAGCTATGTTGCTGTAGAACATTTTTAATATATGGAACCGACCACACCATCATGCATTCAAATACCTTAAAAATGTTAATGATTGAGGTGTTGTTGTCAGGGTTATATTATTTCAAAAGAAATGTAGATTCGAGAAAATATATATTATTACCTGCTATGAAGTAGCTGTGGACGAGGGACGAACAATTTTTGACAGATGGTCGTCGTCAGAGAGCAGTGTATGCACGGTACGAATACGACACGGCCGAAAAGTCGATAGCCAATAAAAAATAAAATTAAAACAAATAAAAACACGTGCCGAAATTCATGCCGAAATTCATGTTCATCTAAAAAAATACTTGCATTAAAGTTCAGATAACGGTAATAGCGGGCATGAGGAACCCTTGAGTGATGGCGGGATATTTATTTTGGTACGATCAGAGGGTGCACGAGATTTTCGGATCGTCCGAGGTCAATGGGTTAAATGCGCGAGTAAATCTGTGAGTGAGTGAGCATGCCCGTCTGCAATGTAATACGGCGGCATGTCACGACAAAAGATGAACAGTCGTAAGTATTAGCTTATTAATTACTTAGAAACATAATAAACCAAGATAAACATGATGTAATCAGAAACATAAGTAAACCAGGAAAAAACATGATGTAATCGCCCGTAGCTTGCGTTGACAAACCGTCTTCGCCTAGAAGGTAGGCCGATCGTTTCTTGAACTTTCACTTTGATAAAAAGATATATTAACAAATGAAAATAACTTCAACCAATCTAACCAGTGGAG
Organism: Pecten maximus; assembly: GCF_902652985.1. Classification (NCBI taxonomy): domain Eukaryota; kingdom Metazoa; phylum Mollusca; class Bivalvia; order Pectinida; family Pectinidae; genus Pecten; species Pecten maximus. Next base: position 14,642,291 of record NC_047033.1, on the reverse strand, counting down.
AAAACTTATATCCATTGAAATAGAAAAAAAAAGAAAAACGTTGATATTTGTATACAAATCGTATATTTATATCAGAGACCGTACGTAAACAAATTATTATATTAAATTTGCTATAAAATATAAATCTATCCCGCATTAACTTTACATGAAAAGGTTAAGTTAATTAAAAAAAAATAAAAACAAAACAAAAAACATCGCTTTTATAATTGCGATGAAAATGATTTTTTCTGGTGTGAATCGGATACCCCTTTAAATCGGCCGCGAAAACATCAGGTACTTTAAACATGTTTAACTTAAAATGTAAAAGTATCCCTTTTTCAGCAAAAAATAGTGATATCTTGCATTTTTATTTATTTTTTAGAGAAATTGCAATTTTTCCACACTTTAAATTTTCGAGAATGTGACAAAATAAAATCATTTCAACAGGTCGGGAATTTCTTTCTGCGATCACATTAAATTGTAAAGATTTTAACATGTTGTATTTGTTTTAAATGCTTCAAGACAGAAAAAAACTGTTTTATCCTGAGATTGGATCATACAGAACAAGGAATGTATGTCCGTAGCACAGTTACATACCACAAGAAGAAACAAACTTGAACAATGTTTGATTAGAACAATATAAATTGTACTTTTAACAATACTCATTTCTGAGAAAAAAACTTTCATATACTAGTTTTAGGTAATGTGAATTCTACAATTCTGTTGTGCATTTGTTTCCCATTTGAAATATAATCTCTTGCAGGTTTGTGTCAGAATTTTTGGATTAAATAGTATTATTTTTAGATAGGGGTTATTTTAACTTATCAGCAATCAAACCAATTTTGTGTAAGTTTATTCTAAAACATTATTATCGAGAGCCTTAAATTCATAACTAAGTTATCTTGGTGTTTGTAGATATGTAAGCAATCTTTTCAGAATTACAAAGTGAAATTTTGAAAAGGAAACATTATATGCATTTTTATTTGTTTTGTTGACAGAACTGATTCTATTTAACATCTATCAATAGAAAAAGGTACTCTAAGAAAATTATAACCAAAGTTGTAAATACTAATCAACCAAAGTATACCATATAAACAATTTAGTTTTACTGCAGGCAGAAATTAAATTGCAAATAAGAAAGATAAAGGATAAAAAAATATTAATTCTTTTTGAGCTGATTGAATACAACAATTTATTACATTTTTACCAGTGAAATATCAAAAATTATTCATTCTATAAAAGTGATATTTTTCACTAGTGCAAAATATCACTTTTGCTGATTTGACCAATCAAATTAATGATTAGAAAATACCAAAATAATTGACCAATCAGAAAGCCCGACATATATGTCAGCACCTGGACAGGGGAAACTACTTTTTTTGTTTACAAATTATCGCTGTAGGACTAGTTAGCAAACAAGGTAGGGTTTTCGTTGATAAAAAATGTTATAATGCGCACTCGTGAAAAATATCAAAATATTAGCCCCACTCGTGAAATATATTTGGTATTACTGAAGACACTGTTAGATATCCTCTATATATTTCATAAAGTGTCACAAATCAATTTTGCATAAAACAAAAGTATTACAACTGTACAAAATTATTAAAATTTAAAACTGATTTCATAGGCTGATGACTAATGAGACACTCAGGTAAATCAAAATACATATATTATATACAGTATATATATTCAGTTAACGTTAGTATGTTTTTCAAGTAAAATTGATATACATGATGCATTAAAAGTTCATTCTTCTACGATACATTTTATGAACCGTGTTAGCTAAAAGATAATTGTAAATTAAATATTCATCAACATATATTTGAATCAGTTTTGTTTACTGTCTAAAAGGTAAAGACCTGGACATTTCAGTTCAGCTACTGTAAACAGATTTCTTCGTATATCCGAATAAAATTAAAAATAATTGTGCACATATTACAGTAGTACTGATTCAAGCTAGGATTTTATTTTCACACAAAATTAATCATGAATTATGTCCTCATTGATTAAATTGTAATTATTTATTGATAATATTGACATATTGTTTTCCAAACAACAAAGAACTCAGCAGTAATTGCACCCAGAAGTAATGGCACTATCTGTACAGGATCATGGATCAGTCTAAAAAATTATCTGGAGTAAGTCTTTAATGATTTAGAGGGGAAAAGTGTCATTTGCCAATATAAATTCAACCTTGCTCATAACTTATATTGTATTGAGAAATTATTTATGATAAATCAGATTGAATGCGTTTCTAATTTCCTTTTTACTAAAAGCCCAAATCTACATTTGATGAAAACCCAATCTACCTGGTAATTAAAATTAGACGTTCGTTATCTACTCCGTAAGTTCATACAGAGTAGATAATGACCATCTAATTTTAATTAGATTGGTGACAACCTGGTATGCAGCTGAAATATTGATGATTGGTTGGCACAGAAATTATGAAAAAATGATTTTGATATGTTAAGAGTGAGAACCAAGTATTACCAGTATATCAACACCCACCTGTTAAGTTCTCTGAACAAGTTGTTCTATTTCCTTATCATTTTGCGCTTTGCGGCTCATCAGTATAAACATGTAAATATTTCAATTCAAATTAATTCTATTCCCTTTTCACATACTGACATGATGTATAGAGATATATTTACAATATAACATATACAATTAAAGTAGTGTTCGTAGTTGATACACGCCTCTGATCAAGGAGGACAGATCATGTTATTAATTAATCTGATAAAAGTACACATTTCATACATGCCATACTTTCAGGAGACCAATAAGGGAGATTGATGATTATTTTAAGGGAGTTTTGTCTAAAATAAGGGAGATTTTTGCGCGACATGAATATCAACATTTTTACTCAATTTTAAAGCAATAAAGTAATTTTGAAAGTGATAAAGAATATTTATATTTATTTGGGATATTAATCATACTGTTTATGCAAACAACAAAAAGTTGTATAAGGTAAAAAATGCAATAAGTATACATTCAGATTCTGATGATATGAAATTATTTTTTGATTTTTTTTATGTAACACAAAAAGTTTCACAGCTTTATGCATATTACATAACAGCATTTGAAAAGGGTATATTATAATTACATGTAGCTAAAGATTAAGACCAGCAAGTTAATCATTTATCAGTTTGGATTTTCTTAAAATGAGAAAGCTTGATCCACTCTGAGGGAACACATCAGTTGTAAAAATCACCATGAAATGTCCTGTGGGATCCCTAATGTTGGACCATTTAGATATAAAAATATTCCAAGTGTGCAAGTGTATACATGAAGTCATGAGAACTGAAGATGTTCATGTTAGGAGACTGCAGTAAATCTTATCATAATCATTCCAGATTTTGTATATTGTCTCTGTCATGGATGGTACAGTCATTGTAAACATCATGATTGACCACTACGACCAACAGATGTGCTAATTTTGATAGTTTTATAAAAGAAAATATCGGATTTCATCATGCTATCACTGATCCATGATACACATTTTATATAGAAAACTTGTGATTTTGTATCTGGCCAGGCTCTGTATCAATTACCATCAACAAAGTATGGTCCTAAAAGAAAACAAACAATAATTCAAGTCTGTTAGCAAAGAGGGTTAAACTTGTTTGTAAGCAACTTGCCTTTATTTCATAATGATAGATATTCTAGCGCAAACATTACACTAGCCAGAGCTTTGTGTGAAGGCCGTGTCCGTGATCGCTAAATTAAGCCAAATCTCATTAAATCTCGTGGAAAAAAACTACCGAATTGTTAACAAAAATGGCATCGACCAATATACTGGAGGGAATGACAAAATACGAGACTTTGGGCTCTCCTCCCAGGAGGAAATAAATGACTTGAAAATAAAGGACATTTTGTCTTGCGCCGGGAGGTATGGCATGTATGACATTTTCATTAGTTTCTCAGCATAGCCGTATAATATTCTTTTGGCCCCGTATATGACGTGACAGGTGGCATTACTGGTCAAGATGAAGTATGTGCTGATTGGTCAATGTAGCAGTAAATGAAAAATGCAGATATGCAGTTAAAAATGAAACAAAGTTCAGATTGAATGCAAGCTGAATAAGTGGATGTATCTTTTCAAATGTCACATTAATAAAATTATATTCCTGATTCAAATGCAGTCTTATTATCACCAAAAATTATTCAAGCTGATATAATTTTGTTATCTGTGCTGAAATGCATTAGTTCGTTAATTTATTTCACCAGCATAAAAACTATGACATTAATCATTTTTAAAGATATTTCTTCTTTAACATTAGTTATATTCATTAATTAGCGGGTTACGGCTCATTAGTAAATGTTATTATTTAGAATGTTGCAGCTCATCAGTAAACATGTAACTATTTAGCGCGTTGCGGCACATTAGTAAACATTGTGATTATTTAGCATGTTCAGCCACTTATTAGTAAACATGTCAATATTTACAATACAGCAAATCAGTAATTACTTTTGCACCACACCCACACAGACAAATAACATGATATCTAACCCTTAGTGTATAAGTACACAGTGACCTAGCTATACTGTATAGGTGTTATGTATATCTTACCCTTAGTGTACACAGTGACCTAGCTATACTGTATAGGTGTTATGTATATCTTACCCTTAGTGTACACAGTGACCTAGCTATACTGTATAGGTGTTATGTATATCTTACCCTTAGTGTACACAGTGACCTAGCTATACTGTATAGGTGTTATGTATATCTTACCCTTAGTGTACACAGTGACCTAGCTATACTGTATAGGTGTTATGTATATCTTACCCTTAGTGTACACAGTGACCTAGCTATACTGTATAGGTGTTATGTATATCTTACCCTTAGTGTACACAGTGACCTAGCTATACTGTATAGGTGCTATGTATATCTTACCCTTAGTGTACACAGTGACCTAGCTATACTGTATAGGTGTTGTGTATATCTTACCCTTAGTGTACACAGTGACCTAGCTATACTGTATAGGTGTTATGTATATCTTACCCTTAGTGTACACAGTGACCTAGCTATACTGTATAGGTATTATGTATATCTTACCCTTAGTGTACACAGTGACCTAGCCATACTGTATAGGTGTTATGTATATCTTACCCTTAGTGTACACAGTGACCTAGCTATACTGTATAGGTGTTGTGTATATCTAACCCTTAGTGTACACAGTGACCTAGCTATACTGTATAGGTGTTATGTATATCTTACCCTTAGTGTACACAGTGACCTAGCTATACTGTATAGGTGTTATGTATATCTTACCCTTAGTGTACACAGTGACCTAGCTATACTGTATAGGTATTATGTATATCTTACCCTTAGTGTACACAGTGACCTAGCCATACTGTATAGGTGTTATGTATATCTAACCCTTAGTGTACACAGTGACCTAGCTATACTGTATAGGTGTTATGTATATCTTACCCTTAGTGTACACAGTGACCTAGCTATACTGTATAGGTGTTATGTATATCTAACCCTTAGTGTACACAGTGACCTAGCTATACTGTATAGGTGTTATGTATATCTTACCCTTAGTGTAGAGTGACCTAGCTATACTGTATAGGTGTTATGTATATCTTACCCTTAGTGTACACAGTGACCTAGCTATACTGTATAGGTGTTATGTATATCTTACCCTTAGTGTACACAGTGACCTAGCCATACTGTATAGGTGTTATGTATATCTTACCCTTAGTGTACACAGTGACCTAGCTATACTGTATAGGTGTTATGTATATCTTACCCTTAGTGTACACAGTGGCCTAGCTATACTGTATAGGTGTTATGTATATCTTACCCTTAGTGTACACAGTGACCTAGCTATACTGTATAGGTGTTGTGTATATCTTACCCTTAGTGTACACAGTGACCTAGCTATACTGTATAGGTGTTATGTATATCTTACCCTTAGTGTACACAGTGACCTAGCTATACTGTATAGGTGTTATGTATATCTTACCCTTAGTGTACACAGTGACCTAGCTATACTGTATAGGTGTTATGTATATCTTACCCTCAGTATACACAGTGACCTAGCTATACTGTATAGGTATTATGTATATCTTACCCTTAGCGTAAACAGTGACCTAGCTATACTGTATAGGTGTTATGTATATCTTACCCTTAGTGTACACAGTGACCTAGCTATACTGTATAGGTGTTATGTATATCTTTCCCTTAGTGTACACAGTGACCTTGCTTCATATGTAGAGTATAGTTATGTATATTCCTGTATAGGACCAACCTGACAACAACATGGCCAACAGGCAGCCATCTTTGATTTTGACAATCGAAACTTCATTAACAATTTCTAAAAGTACTAAATGGCCATTAGGGGTCTTTCTCAAATTTGAAAGTCTGATTAAAAGAACTAAATGAATGACAAAGAGTACGGCCATCTTGGATTTTGACAATTGCAGGTTGCTCCTGCTATATAGTGTTATATGAAGTTATTAAATATTTTGAAGAAAAAGTGAAAGAAAGGATAAGAAGGGAAAATAAGAGAAAAGATCAGTCTTTCATTTGACTGATATGGATCATTCAATGGTGGGTGCCTAAATCCCCCTGTCATCTCTTGTTACTTTTAGGGTGGTTACCTTATACTTAGGCCTTGTTAAACTGTGTGTTTAAGCAGCATCTCCTAGTCACAACATTGAGGAGCTGTTGACTACATACAGCAAATGAGTTTTTTTATTTCATGCGAGACTTTATTAAAAAAGTCTCTAAAGTTGTTTTTTCAAGCCTTCGCGAGCTAAAATTCAAAGTTTGAATATAAGTTTCATAATTCTCATATGATATGAAAACTTTAAGATACTTTGTTTTCTCAGGTCTTAAAGTCAAAATATATAGAGGACAAAATCAAACGGAGACAGCCGTGTTGTTGTGCCATATACAATTCCTGACGTTACTTCATTATTTGAATGATGATTTTACATTAACTTCTGACTGGCATAGCCTATTAAAAAACTCCAGGTTATATTACACTAGTGACATAATTTGATGTAAAAATATTACATGGGTCTGTCAATTCACTGGATAATAAGCCAATTCAAAACTAGCATACAGTTGAACCATTGGCATGGAGTGGAAGCAACTTTCATATTGAAGAAACTGCAAAGAAATTAATCCAAATTAAAGAAAAATCTGCCCCTGGCATTGTATGGTCAGGGACAAATCCATCCCATATATAGTCCCGCCCAGTTTAGATGCAATGTAAGTAGCTCAGGAACTGCTGATGCGATCCTCACCGAACTGTGTTTTGGGGTGTCAAGTGGCAGCGGGGGCATTCATGTCTCGCAGACATTTTCTAGTTCATTTAGTCCTTAACGAACACAGATAAAAATGTAATTTGTTATGCAGTTGTATGATTGTGTTATGCAAGTAAAGTTCTGATTTGGTTACATAATTAACTTTGTGAAAACATGTCATAGCAATTGATATGTACACATTTTATCTGGGACTCGCTCTTTTAAAAAACAGTGAGTCCACTGGACCAAAATCCTACCAAAATAACTGATCAGAAAAATAGTAAATCAAAAGTTTAGAATCTCTTGTTTAAACTACATCATTGCTCTGGTCCTACATCTGTGACACTGTGCTTGTTCTGACAAGTCTTGATAAGTTGTAATATATACTGACAACGTTTTGTTATGACATGATGAAGCAAAGTCAGTCAAAATTAAACAAGCAGTCAACTGAGAATATGTTAAGGTCCCTGGGTAAAAGGTCAAGGTCAAATTTTGTATCTTTTCCTGATACAAGTCAAATTAACAAACTCTGCAATATCAGCAAATTACTTTTTAGGTGCTGTGAATCAGCAACCTTTAAAAGCGGTCATCATTAAATATCGCTAGAACAAATTCATTCGGAACTCTTAGGGGAATCAAAATTTCACTTATTTCAATGATAAATCAATCCCGATGAGTTCAGGATGGGACTGCACCACACTAGACAATCTTGTCTCCTTCCGTGAAGTATTTGTTTGTGATAAAGTAATATGATTCAAGATTTTATATGTTTGAATACATTTGTTGAATTTAAATAAATTATAGAAAAACAGGTTAAATCAATCATACACAACAATCTGTTTTATCCCTGCGTATTACAAACTATTTTCTGTGCAAATTATTACGCTTGCTTCCTGGTTTGTGGGAGGGGAGGTAACTCGTATACACTCTAGTTGATGCGATATTGGAAAGTCACCTCAAGCTCTTGGGTTCATAAAAATGGCCTTTGGCCGTCGAATACTGTTTTCTAGTTTCGGGCTATCCAATTATAAATCGATAAGTGAAATCTTCGATTGTTTTTTTCATTCAATACTTAAAATGAAAGTAGAATACTTCCGATTAGTTCATCATTTCTGAGAAATAGGCCATACAAAAATGGCCGTGCTGGTGGAGTTGGTTGAAGTGATTATGGGTCATAACCTAATGTTAGCTTGTTTCAGCCACAGAGATTCTGATAGCAATAAAGAGGTTGCATGTTTTAAATCAGTCGATGGTGAAATGCTTGCTCAAAGTATATAACATGAACGTGCGATTCAGCAAGTCACCGGAACAGATAAGGTAGGCCAATTCATCGGGAACAAATTAAATTTCCCAGACGAGTTTCTTAGTTGTCAGATCTCTAAGGATACAGATTAGCTATTACAAGGGAAGGGAAAAAAAGCAGTAAATTGAGTATAATAAAAAAACTAAGGAAACAAAATAAACTGGCAGAGTAATTCACCATAATCTTATATATAGGGAATCATGATGTGGTTTATCAAGAAACATGACGGACATCACAGATTAATCGATCTAAGAATTAAACTTAATCATAATATGCCCATTCAAGTGAGGTTTAAAATCGTAATCCTTCATTGTTCATCACAACTTTAACACAACCACAGCCTTTTTAAAGTAAATAAAATTCCTTAAATGACATCAGATAATCATCAGTAAAACATCCAGGAATGCACTTAAAAACAATAAAAATGTCTTCTTAAGTTCTTATTACATGCCATTTTATAATTATATAATATTTGCTTTTCTCCTGTATTTCGATCCCTCATGCACAGCACCTATTGATGATTATGGGGATATACAACATCATGTATAGCCACACTATGGTGGAGCCCTTGCTGACCAGTGTCAATGTTTTAGTTGACAAGGGTTACTTCCCTTTGATTTACTTGTGTTTGGGCTAGACCTCCTGACATATCAACAGATTTCATACAATACTTGAAACTTGGTGTGTTTGTTGGAAACTAATTTATAGCCATTCACACCAGCCAAACTATTCATCTCAACTGCACTAGTTGTATATGCCCACCTATGATATACTAAATTTTATTAGGGTTTATTATAAGAGTATAAATTGCTAGTTGCTACTCTTACTTAAACAGTTGCACATTGTGTCATAAACCAAAATGTCAAGTAGGACCTAATAGATGCAGGCACATTTTAAAGTAATATGTTTATCAAATTTGCACTTAAAATAACAAGTCTGTACTTAGTAGTCTAGAATGATTTGCTTGTATGTAATGATATAAACAATTTCATTTGTAAGTTGCATTTGATTACATCTGTAAATTCTGTGTCATTCTAACATCTGTTTTCTTTTTTAGAACCCTTGATAGCCTTTGGAGACCAGAGAATATTTGAGCCCAAACTTTGCTTGATCGCCACCATGGAGTGCGGGAAGCATGAACGACTTCTGCATGGCATGAACGCCCTTCTGAAAGACATTGAGACAGATCTGTTCATCTCTGAACAAGATTTGGATGAACTCCTCTCTCATCAGATGTTGCGGCCATACAGTCCGAATGATGAACCTGTCACCAATGTGTTACACACTCCGGTGAGTGATGATCAGATTCCTTTGAGACCGTTGACTGATAAGCCCCTACGGAGAGTCCAACCTTTGCAGAGACACCAATCCACAGATCCCAGGAGCCCCAATCAGTTGTTTATGTCTAATTCCTATTTTCGTGCCATGTCAAATCCCTGTGTGTGTATACCAAACCTGTCTGGTAGATTGATGAAATTTGACAAACATATCATGAACTTCCTTCACAAAGTTGATCAGATTTCCGACAAAATTGACCAACTTGCAGCTGTGTATCATTCTACTCCTACTTCCATTTTCATGAAACCTTTTGCGAGGTTCATTCATAATGTAAATACAACGTATGATTTCATTGGACACATACTGGATATCACCAGGTATCATGAGAACAGTAGTAGCCAGGCAACTCAAATTGAGGAGAATGTTGAAGAAATAGAGAGAGGTATGACATTGGGAAGAAGTTTTCTGAAGTCTGAGATCCTGACTTGTCGTTGTTGTTCAAATTGTGTGTGGCTTGTTCGTATGTTCTGTGGGAGATCCCTTACAAAATTCCAGAACTTGAAGAGACAGACCGTACAACAGAGGGCTCAGTTGATGAAGATAACCAATGACAGATCGGTACAGAGAGTGGATCCTCCCTGGCAGAAGAACAAGACCAATGATACAGCAGCACAAAGAAATCCACAGCAGAACGTCAATCCTTCCAGCAGCTTGAAACCAGTTTCTGTGTCCGGTGTGCATGACAGCTACAAGATGTATCCACAGCAAGAAGCAAAAATCAGCCAACCTCTCCCCATATCATCGCCTGGAAACCAGCCATGGTACCCACCACTTCCTGGAGACAAGCATTGGCATCCACCTCTTGTAGCTGTTCCCAGCAAGCAACTCTCCAAACCACCGATGGTATCCCTTCCAAGAGCTTCGCCAAGACACGTTGACACCACATCAACCTTATCTACTGCGCAACAGACCCTGATTGAACCAAGGGAGTCCACAATTACTAGAGGAGGTTTGGATTTGCGACGACAGCGTATGGCTTTAAAGATGAGGATCCTCTGACTTCTGAAATGTTGGATCATCATGTTGGATTGCCGTTTGGGGGAAGTTGTATGGAGGACCAGGATTATCGTAATCATCCGCCGTCTGACAGCTGTCCAACATCACCTGATCATCATCAACGATATAATCACAGAAATTCTAATGGTTATCACAAGTCTTTTGACCGTCGTCCCTTCAGAGGTGTGGGACATCGTAGGAATAATCGCAGATACCAGAGACGTCCATTGCCAGGTGCTATGACAACACATTATATCATACAGTCGTTTCCAGAGGTGGATTTCGCATCAACACCTTCTCGGTCATCTCCACTGATGTCAAGTTCACCACAACCCAACTGGTCACACGCTGAACATGATGAAAACGCCAGTCCATTTTATAAAACGAGATCTCGTCCTGTTGGACAGGAGATGACATTCAGTGCCACAAGTAAACCAAGTCATGATTCTTCTAGACCACCGTGGATTCAGACAGATCACCCAAAGGAACATTGCACAGCAAGTTATTTAGAGTCTAAATCAGCACAACACCATGGTACATCCATACCTTCCATCATCAATCCCAGAAGACCAGAGCACATGGATCCAATGAGACCGCCATTGATTGGCAGAGACTCCATAGTGTTATCACCTCCACACCAAGGTGGAAAAGCTACCCGTTACAATCTGACATTACCCCCACCACAGTTGAGACTGCCAAATGCCATGGTAACAGATTCTAACCTGACGTCACCTCCACCATCAAAACCCCAAGGTGGCCTACTTCAGGATTCCTATTGATGTCACCACCACCATTAACACAGCCAGTTGGCATGGTTACTAAATGTGATCTGATGTCACTGCCACCATCCTTGACACAGCCAGTTGGCATGGTTACTAAATGTGATCTGATGTCACCGCCACCACCCTTGACACAGCCAGTTGGCATGGTAACACAATCTGATCTGATGTTACCTCCTTCGACAAGACCAGGAAATGGACTGGTTACAGATTCCAAAGCAACTCCATTTTCTGGACCAACAGCACCATCACAACTGCCCAGTTTTAAGTCTGATCATGATATTATCCTGAAAGAGACCGACCAAAACAGTTCATCAGCAAACTGCAGACAGGTCATTGATGAAACTGTAAATGTCAAGTCCTGTTCAACATTTTCCTTGAAGTCTTTCAACCCTTTCCACAAGGCACGGAAATTTATGACCAAGTGCAAAGAACTGACCTCTCGAAAGAAACAGTTGAAACTGGAACATGAAGGATTGGTACCATGGCAACAGGAGGATGGATTTCAATGGAGAGAGTTAAACAGGAAATGTCCATCTCCTTCATCTTCACCAACTACCAAGAAAGAAATGCTGAAGGGTTCACAAATGGCGGAGCAGAGACTGAAGTTTGGGATCACAGCAATCTTCACAGCCTAAGGCAGCAGTGTCCACAACTTCTACATCAAAGATCATCAAAGCACACAGCAGTCCAAAGTCACCCAAGTCACCCAGTGTTACCCAGACTAATGTAAGGAAAACTTCAGAAAAGATTCCTAAGACTCCTTCATCACCTCGAGTGAAGAAAACTTCAGCCGGTAAAAGTCCAAAGACGCCATCGTCGCCTCGAGTGAAAACTACAGAGCGTAAAAGTCCTAAGACGCATTCATCCCCTCGATTGAAGAAACCTTCAGCAAGTAAAAGTCCAAAGACGCCCATGTCACCTCAAGTGAAAACTTCAGAGGGTCAAAGTCTTAAGACGCCTTTGTCATCTCGAATGAAGCGTACAAGTCCAAAGATACCTTTGTCGCCTCAAGTAAAGAAAACTTTCAAAGATAGGAGTCCCAGGGCACCTTCCTCTCCTAGAGTAATAGTGAAGAAAGTGAAAACTGAAGATGCTTCCTTGAGTCATCCTGTTAGACAAAAATGTTCAGATGCCAATAAACTGAAGCTGATTGATACATCATCGCCTAAAACAAGTATTCTCACCCCTAAGCCACCCAAGCCTTTTGGTAAACCTCTGTCAAGAAAGGATATAGAACTGCAAATACACCTTTTGAAGAATGGAAGATCCTCAAAGTCTCCAGCTTCCTCATTGCCAGCTATACTTAAACTTCCACTCAAGTGTGAAAGGTCCAAATCATCATGTGATGTCGAATCAAAGAAGTTGTTTAGTGAGCAATCAGTTACCTCCCTTGCCTCGTCACTTGGAGCTGCTACCATGCCTAAACTTGTTACAGTGTCCAGAAGCGAGATACCAGTTACCTCCCTTGCCTCGTCACTTGGAGCTGCTGCTGCTATGCCTAAACTTGTTGCAATGTCCAGTAGTGAGACACCAGTTACCTCTCTTGCCTCATCACTTGGTGCTGCCGCCATGCCTAAACTTGTTGCAATGCCCAGAAGCGAGATACCAGTTACCTCCCTTGCGTCACTTGGTGCTGCTGCCATGCCTAAACTTGTTGCAATGCCCAGAAGCGAGATACCAGTTACCTCCCTTGTGTCATCACACTGTGCTGCTGCCATGCCTAAACTTGTTGCAATGTCAAGTAGTGAGACACCAGTTACCTCCCTTGCCTCATCACTCGGAGCTGCTGCCATGCCTAAACTTGTTGCAGTATCCAATAGTGACAGACCAGATATCTCCCTTGTCTCACCGCTTGGAATCGTTCCAAAGTTTAAACTCATCTCAACAAATTGCTCGCCTGATGCGCATTCTGTGCCTCCCACAGTTTCCATGACAAAGGAAAATCTCATTGTAACCTGGACCCTTGGCAATTCTGTGATCAGCTCTAAAAATACATCTCCAATCAAGACATCTACACCTAAGCATCAGAAATCTTCAGATAAAATTTCTCAGCGAGTGGAGATTATCCAGCCAAGAGCTTTGTCTGCTAGGAATGTTCAACTCCTCACCACAAATGTTTCTACTGACAGCCAACACAAACAGATAATATTGCCTAAGGGTACAGGACCAAATATTTCTACAAAACAGATCAATCATTCATCCCAGGCCTCGCTGATAAACCCCAGAGTGATGATGAAGATCACAAGGAATACAGAGATGCCCAACACCTACCGTGTATCATCGATTCAGACAACAGCTGGTACAACAGCCCTGCCTCTAACAGATGTGAAGCGTGAACAGAGATCATCTGCTATATCTTCAACATCTGCTATGAACACTTCTCCATATACTTCATGTTCCGAGGGTTTTGTCCCATCCCAGGGAGCTGCCACATTGCTGAAATCCACACTCGTCCCAGGAACTGAAACCTCGCTTGATGTAGCCACTTCGCAAGGAGCTACCACTTCATCACTAACTGCCTCACCATATGGAAACACCAGTGATTCTCGGAGTTCAACACCAGACAGGCTTATCATTGTCACAAACGAAGACGAAATCAACACAACAACTCAGCTGGGGTCACCAGAAACATCAATATTAGTCACCAGCTGTGCAGGCCAGGCAACAGATGTCTCATGCAAGCAAACCAGTACCAATTTAATACCAACAAGTATTCCTACTTCCGTATCGACCCATTCTGTTGTCTCCATAGTAGATTCCTCTGTCAGGCCACCAGTATGCTTATCAGCAGCAGCCTTACCGCCTTCAGCTTTGATTTCTGTCCGTGAACAGCAGCTGGATGATCTGCAACAGAGCTACAGTCCGAGGATAAAGTCTATGGCCGTGAAGTTGGAGAAATCCTCTCCTTCCATTTCTTCTGGAACAGTGGGGAGATCTTCTGACATGTCAAATACCTCATCATCTAAAGTCATCTCCAACTCTTCTACTCACAACCCACCTGGATGGACATTGATTGAGTTGCCATCCCATTCTAGTAAAATTCCCTCTCAGGTGACCAGAAACAATATGTTTTTGTCCAGAAAGTTATCCAGCCCTATTACAAGCTCCTCAACTCATGTGGGCATCCACCACTGGAAGGACTTCATGACAGAAAGAACTATGGCAGGCATCATGTCTACAGCAGGGAGCAGCTCCCGGAAGATAGATGGTCATTTGAACCAGAATCCAAAGTCTGTCACTAATTTCGGGATGGATGGAAATATTTCAGAGTGGTTAAACAACAGTAGTGATCTTCCTGCTCAAGGACACCAGTGCCGCAATAGTGTACAAGACATTCTAGCAGAGGAAACCATGAATAAAGCCCTGCCTCGTGCATCACCCAAAGTACACATATCCAGAAAGAGGCTGAGACCAGACCATTCTGATGTCAACTGGGTAATCCAAGACAAGGAGTACATATCATCACATGATCATACCGAGAATCAACCCAAGCGTCGGCGATGGTCAGGAGGTGTCAGGGATACCGACAAGATGGTGCAGTTCAAAATAGTGTCATCAGGAAATATTGTCGACAACCAAGGACAAATGTTCCATGAGACTGTCATTAATGAAGACAACTGTAAGAGGACAACAAAATGTACACCTTCATCCAGTTCCAGTGAGGTCAGACCTGCCAAATTAGAGATCAAACAAGAAACTGCCACTCTGGATAAACCTTGCCACCTACCCCTCAGATATGCTCCACTACGGAAGTTGAGAAACACTCCTCCAATCTCTTTCAAAGGCAAAATCAACGAGAAGAAGGTTCGGGATATATTGTCATACTCATATACCTGTGTGAAAGACGCTTATGATTACCAGACTTGTCGAATTCTACCAGCAGCCATCACAATTGCCTCAAACCATTTGTCCCCGAGGTATTTCGCTCGTGAGTTGGTTTTCATGATCTTCACAATTGGAGAGCTCCAAGGAAGGAAGATTGAATCAAACAATCCAAGGAGTCGCCTGATGCAGTCACAGATTCTAAACCCAACCAAGATTGCGGCAGTGAAAGATGTTGTTCTTCACAAATTTCCAATTGAAGAGTTTCATTGGTTGGAAAGATGTATTCCCTTCATAAACGACTCTCTCAAGTCCCTTTTTCAGAGGAAACTGACGCATCCTGCTTTCCGATGGATAGATGGAATTGAAGACTGCTTCCATGCCATCCACAGTGCAGAGTGATCAGTGTGTTTAAATCCTACAAACGTTTAGATTATGGACTGTTTGGTACTGATTCTACTCAAAGCCTCATACAGAGACCATTATGATGATTTTAACATCAGTCGTTTGTTGTGGTTGGATTAAAACACTTTCCTACTGAAAAAAAAACATTTGAAATGGACACAAATTGCCACAAAGAATATTCATTGTGACTGGATGATCTCTTATCAACTAGAGTTCTGTTCTATGAAACAAATTATCCAGCCGAACGATATTCAACAATGAAAACATTTGTGCTAATGTGCATTTCTAAGGATGATTATAATTCCTTTCTCAAGTTCATGATGAAATCGACGACATTAAATTGATGAACTCTGTTTTAAAGAATGGACACAAATGCTGTTGGATATTTAGGAATTTTAAATTGAATTAATGCTGTGATACTTGGTTTTAACTGCTTTCTTTTTTCCCTTGAAATATTTTTTTCAACTAACATGTTCATAGTTTTATTAGAGATGATTTAATATCTACCTCGAAGCTAGGAGCTCATTAAACTGTTTTGCTTTTTGATTAAAGGATTTCTGTTGAATTATGATAATTAACTTTTAGTTAGAGCTCTGGTTAATTCAAGTGTGAATTAAGCCTATGTGTTGTTGCTTTAATGTTGTAGACGTACTTAGAGTTACAGTTGCATTTAGTTATAGTTGCATTTAGTTACAGTTGAATTTAGTTATAGTTGAATTTAGTTATAGTTGAATTTAGTTACAGTTGAATTTTGTTGAATTTGATTAGTTAAATCTGTTTTGAAAACATATAACATCTTGAATTTAGTTATAGTTGAATTTAGTTACAGTTGAATTTTGTTGAATTTGATTAGTTTAATCTGTTTTGAAAACATATAACATCTTATCTGATAACAATATCAGTATTTTGATTTGATTTAATTCTTGTTCTTTAGTTTTGGATTTGATTGATGTTATCTTTATAACTATTTGTTTTAATGACCATTGCCTCTGTATATATGTTACTGACGAGTAACTTTTTTATGATTTAGGCTAAGATTGTGTTTGAAAAAAAACCAAAGCTGCCAAATACTTTTTTTTTATTTTCTACAATTAAACCTGAGGTTACTGACTTAAAAATGTATTTTTCAACATGATTTTATAGCAATATAGGTTTTTAGTTTTTAATAGTTTTAGGCATTGATCTTAATCGCAGTATTCAGTCTCCTAAAGTCTTATTATAATAGGGATTTTTTGTGATGTTTACCACAAATATGTTGGAATTATCTTTATCATATGACTGGCTTGTTTTCTGATCTTATTAGGTCATAACTAACATACACAATATTATTATCAACATTTTGTCTCATTGAAAATGACTGACAATCCATTAATTTATAAAAGTATGACAAAAATATTCTGACAAAAAACAGATATTTAGAAACTTTGCTAAATTGAAATGACATCAAAGTTTAAATTCCTGTTTTATTATAGGAAAATATATTTGAGAGTTTTTGCATACTTTTTCATAAATTTGAAATACCGGTAATGTGATAGAATCTTTCCCTTTTGTTTGCTTTATCAGGAATTTATTAATAATATTTAATAACTTTATATTTCATTAATAAGAAGTATGTCTATGATAAAAAAAAAGTCAACAGGTGTCATCTTTTTTTTAGACTCGATCATTGTTGTGCAAATCGAGTGTCATTATGACATTATGACACAGTCACTGTCTAAAGATTTTCAATATTGTTTACCAGTATAAATTATGGTAGAATTAATATTGTTTAAAATGATTTATTTTCATTATAATATACATAATAATTTGATTTAATGTTCTGTTTGTGGCAGACAAATGTATCATTAGTGTCTACAAAAAGTTGAAACCTGACTAAATTGACACTGTCAATGATATGGTTTATTTTTGGGGTCAATGATTGATATATCGGAATGAAAGAAACTGTATGTAGAGTTGGTAGATATATCGTAATGAAAGGAACTGTATGTAGAGTTGGTAGATATATCGTAATGAAAGGAACTGTATGTAGAGTTGGTAGATATATCGTAATGAAAGGAATTGTATGTAGAGTTGGTATATATATCGTAATGAAAGAATTGTATGTAGAGTTGGTAGATATATCGTAATGAAAGGAATTGTATGTAGAGTTGGTAGATATATCGTAATGAAAGGAATTGTATGTGAAGTTGGTAGATATATCGTAATGAAAGGAATTGTATGTGAAGTTGGTATTAAGGATTGTATGTAGAGTTGGTAGATATATCGTACTGAAAGGAATTGTATGTGAAGTTGGTAGATATATCGTAATGAAAGAAATTGTATGTAGAGTTGGTAGATATATCGTAATGAAAGGAATTGTATATGAAGTTGGTAGATATATCGTAATGAAAGGAATTGTATGTAGAGTTGGTAGATATATCGTAATGAAAGGAATTGTATGTAGAGTTGGTAGATATATCGTAATGAAAGGAATTGTATGTAGATTTGGTAGATATATCGTAATGAAAGGAATTGTATGTAGAGTTGGTAGATATATCGGAATGAAAGGAATTGTATGTAGATTTGGTAGATATACCGTAATGAAAGAAATTGTATGTAGAGTTGGTAGATATATCGTAATGAAAGGAATTGTATGTGAAGTTGGTAGATATATCGTAATGACAGGAATTGTATGTAGAGTTGGTAGATATATCAAATGAAAGGAATTGTATGTAGAGTTGGTAGATATATCGTAATGAAAGAAATTTTGTATGTGAAGTTAGTACAAAGCATATTCAGATGTATGCATAGTTGAAAGGAGTGTGAATAACCGGTGTTGTATTTGGAGATTGTATGAGAGCACATGTATGTAGAGTTTTAAGGAGTCCTAGGTTACCATTTATATGATTTAAGAGTTAATAATTGGTTTATTGCAATGGAAGAGAGTTAAAGGAGTTGTACTTTGGAGTTAGAATGGGAGGAGTTGTTTTTGAGATTTAATGATATTTGTATTTGGCATAGAAGGATTTGAATTTTGAGATGATAATTAGAGCAACATGTATATTTTGGTTCAATTTGAATAAGTAGTATAGAGTTTAATTTATAGCTTATTAGTGTTAGAAAGGTTTTATATAATTATGGTACATTGTTTATTATGTTATATAATCATATTATAATTAGTATTATAAATGTTTAATTGGATCTGTATATGGCCGTCTGTATTTGCCGACATCAAGTCAAATATAGAAATGATTATCTGTTATATTGTAAGAGAGGTTTGATATGATAGGGTACATGTTTTAAAAACCTTATTGCAGTGTCGGCAGCTGTTTTCAAATGGAAGAACTTTGTTTGGTTTGAATATGTTTTATGATATTTAGTATCGATTGATACTATTTTATGTTCAATAAAATGCTTAAAAAACTTTTCTAGTTGATGTTTTATATCATCTTCTCTGCAGTTTGAAGGTTCATGAAATTGATAAAATCCAAATTTTGATATTTATGTTTTCATTTTGAATCCGATTTCCTGTACATCAGGTATATTATTTTTGATTAAAGTCATATATTGGCAGACAAAATTTGGATCGTCTCTTTCATTACCTTTGTGACGGAGCTAAGGTACAGACATGTGGCCTGATCCATCAATATGTAAATTACAAATATAAATATTCAAATATTAACTGACGTTGACAGAACACTGACAGAAGTCGGGAAGATGAAACCAAGCAATGCAATAGGCGGAGACTTGTAGGTGGTAAACCAGTACCTATAACTGACAGAACACTGACTATAGTCTTATGAAACAAAACATAGAAAAAAGCAGAGTCATGCAGGTGGTAAACCAGTAGCTAACTAAAGCTGACAGAACACTGACTTTAGTCAGGGAGACCAAACCTAGCGGTGGGTGTAGTCATGTAGATGGTAAACCAGTAGCTAACTAAAGCTGACAGAACACTGACTTTAGTCAGGGAGACCAAACCTAGCGGTGGGTGTAGTCATGTAGGTAGTAAACCAGTATCTAACTAAAGCCTTCAGAACACTGACTTTAGTCAGGGAGACCAAACCTAGCGGTGGGTGTAGTCATGTACGTGGTAAACCAGTAGCTAACTAAAGCTGACAGAACACTGACTTTAGTCAGGGAGACCAAACCTAGCCATGGGTATAGTCATGTACGTGGTAAACCAGTAGCTAACTAAAGCTGACAGATTACTAACTAGTTGGTGAGACGAAACAAAGCAATAGGTGGAGTCATTTTGGTGGTAAACCAGTAGCTAATGAAAGCTGATAGAACACTGACTATATAGATGGTGATACAAAACCTAGCCATAGACAGTCATGTAGGCGGTAAACCAGTAGCTAAGGAAAGCCAACAGAACACCAACTATAGTTGGTGAGATGAAACCTAGTAGTAGGCGGAGTCATGTAGATGTAAACCAGTAGTTAGCAAAAGCCGACAGATCACTTATTGGTTTATCTTAATTGTATTTGCTCTGGGTTAGTTACCATGGTAGTATCAGTCTTGCAAAAATCAAGAACAAAGGATAAAGTAATAAATATAATCAAGGGCAGACAGTTACCTCAATTATAAGTTTTTAGATCAGGAGCTGATAACTAAGTCATATACATTTATCCAGATCAGGGGCAGACAACCAAGCCAAATATATAGGTCAAGAGCAGTCAAGCCAAATACATAGGTCAAGGGCAGACAACTAAGCCAAATATATAGGTCAAAAGCAGCCAAGCCAAATATATAGGTCAAGGGCAGAAAAACCAAATATTTACATTATTTTGCCACTCATTATTCCGCTAATCTCGTTTTCACTGTCATGAATTTATTTGGAACGGATTTCCTCCAACTCTATTGCACCCGTTTTACCACCAAACATGCCTACCACCATCCGCCATCATGTTTCCAGAAATGATTGAAATCATCTTGACCGCATTAAAATGAGGCCAGAAGGATGTGTGTTTAGATGATATTGTTATGTGACTGATTGCCGACCGACGGGTATTTGTAGGTCAAAGGCAGACAACAAATCCAAATATATAGGTCAAGGTCAGACAACAAACCCAAATATATAGGTCAAGGACAGACAACAAATTCAAATATATAGGTCAAAGACAGACAACTAAGTCAAAAATCAGTTTGTTGGATAAGGACAGACAAATAATCCAAAGAAATGTGATCTATAAATGGTTGTAAACGTGTTTCATTTTGTTGCAAAGTATTACTTCCAGTGTACATTTATGTGATATCTGAGTACAGATCATGTCATTGATCAGATCAAGGTATCATTTGAAATTAAGAGGCAAAGATGATGAAACTTGTGGCAGCTAAGAAATGTTATCAAGATTATCTCCGGTATATGCATGTTTTATTTTCAATGGAAATGTACTAATTTATTTCAACACACTTAAGTAAGTAAATAAATAAAAAAAAATGTATTGCAATGTAACAATATTTAAAGTTGATGTATATTTTTTTCATTGTCTATACATAATCTGCCTTTTGTCTGTCAACAGACCAATGATCTCACAGCGGTACATCTAGGTGTCAAGTTTTCATGTCGTTTCACTTTGAAAGAAATCCAGGAGCGATGGTATGCCCTTCTATACGACCCTGTCATATCCAAGTAAGTAATCTATGTTTGAGTCATCACCTCACCAGTATATGTGACCTCAATTCACTGGTACAGAATGTATATGCAAGGTTACTGCCTCAGTAGGATAAGAAATATTCAGTAGGATAAGTCCAGGTCATTACATCACATATTAAAGTGACAAGGTCACTTCCTCAACAGACTGGTATATGTCAAGGTCCTCACTTCATAGACTAGAAGGTCAAGGCCACTTTCTCAACAGACTGGTATATGTCAAGGTCATCACATCATAAACTTGAAGGTCAAGGCCACTTCCTCAACATATTTGTATAGGTCAAGGTCCTCACGTCATAGACTAGAAGGTCAAGGTCACTTTCTAAACAGACTGGTATATGTCAAGGTCATCACATCATAGACTTGACGGTCAAGGTCACTTCCTCAACATATTTGTATAGGTCAAGATCATCACATCATAGGCTTGAAGGTCATGGTCACTTCCTCACCAGAGTTGTATAGGTAAAGATCATCACATCACATATTAAAATGTCAAGGTGACTTCCTTAATAGACTAGTATATGTCAAGGTCATCACATCACATGCTAGAATGTCAAGGTCAACTCCTCACCAGAGTAGAATATATGTGAAGGACATCACATCACAGACTGGAATGTCAAGGTCACTTCCTCACCAGTCTAGTATATGTCAAGGTCATCACATCTCCTCACCAGTCTAGTATATGTCAAGGCCACCACATCACAGACTAAAATGTCAAGGTCACCTCCCCAGTCTTATATCTGTCAAGATCATCACATCACATTGCTTTTCTTTGATACTTTATGTGACCTTTATAGATAGGTTTGGCTCAATATACTTCTTTTCAAATGATTATTTTTTGTTTACAGACTGGCTATCCAGGCTATGAAACAACTCCATCCTGATATTATGAACAATGTACAGGGTAAAGCTCTCTTTAGTAAGGAGGAGGAAACACTGCTTGGGACCGTCGCCTCGGTGAGTGTTAATTCTATATCTGATACAGAACTGACAGGATATCCTGTGGTAAACATTACTGGGGACCGTCGCCTCGGTGAGTGTTAATTCTATATCTGATGTAGAACTGACAGGATATCCTGTGGTAAACATTACTGGGGACCATCGCCTCGGTGAGTGTTAATTCTATATCTGATACAGAACTGACAGGATATCCTGTGGTAAACGTTTGGTTTTATGTCTTTAGTATCCACATACAAGTAAGTCCACAATTCAGATTATTTTTAACACTGTAACATGCTGAACTCCCCTTTTTAGCTCACCTGGACCGAAGGTCCGGTGAGCTTATGCCATGGTGCGGCGTCCGTCGTCTGTCGTCCGTCGTCCGTCAACATTTGGTTCAAATCGCTACTAGTCAAAAAGTTCTTATTGGATTTTGACCAAATTTGGTCAGAATCATCCTTGGCAGAAGGGGATCAGATTTTGCATAAATGGTGACTCTGACCCCCAAGGGGCCTGAGGGGCGGGGCCCAATAGGGGAAATTTAGGCAATTCCTTTAAATCACTACTAGTCATAAAATTATGAATGGATTTGAACCCAATTTGGTCAAAAACATTCTTGGGGGAAGGGGAACGGATTTTGCATAAATGGTGACTCTGACCCCCAAGGGGCCTGAGGGGCGGGGCCTAATGGGGAAATAGAGGTAATTCCTTCAAATCGCTACTAGTCATAAAGTTATGAATGGATTTTAACCCAATTTGGTCAGAAACATCCTTTGGGGAAGGGGAACAGATTTTGCATAAATGGCTACTCTGACCCCCAAGGGGCGAAAGGGGGGGGGGGGGGGGCCGAATAGGGGAAATTGAGGCAATTCCTTTAAATCGCTACTTGTCATAAAGTTATGAATGGATTTAAACCCAATTTAGTCAGAAGCATTCTGGGGGGAAGGAGAACAGATTTTGCTTAAATGGTGACTTTGCCCCCCAAGGGGCCAAAGGGGCGGAGCCTAATGGGGAAATAAGAGGTAATTCCTTCAAATCGCTACTAGTCATAAAGTTTTGAATGGATTTAAACCCAAATTGGTCAGAAACATTCTTATGTGAAGGGGAACAGATTTTGCATAAATTATGACTCTGACCCCCGAGGGGCCAAAGAGGCGGGGCCCCATATGTGAAATAGAGGTAATTCCTTTAAATCTCTACTTGTCATAAAGTTATGAATGGATTTGAACCCAATTTGATAAGAAACATCCTTTGGGGAAGGGGAACAGATTTGCATAAATGGTGACTCTGCCCCCCAAGGGGCCAAAGGGGCGGGGCCCCATATGGGAAATAGAGGTAATTCCTTTAAATCGCTACTAGTCATAAATTTATGAATGGATTTGAACCCAATTTAGTAAGAAACATTCTTTGGGGAAGGGGAACAGATTTTGCATAAATGGTGACTCTGCCCCCCGAGGGGGCAAAAGGGGTGGGGCCCCATATGGGAAATAGAGGTAATTCCTTTAAATCACTACTAGTCATAAAGTTATAAATGCATGTTGTAAACTCAGAGAGTCTGGACTTCATTATTTCTTTAAAGCAGTTGGGATCCCCACGCTATAACCATATATAGCATTGTTTGAGGTTAACAAACAAAAGGAATTGAACAGGAACATTATTTTGACATTTGGTCAAATCCAACCAGGTGAGCGATACAGGCCCCATGGGCCTCTTGTTCTATTTCCCCATAATGAGGCTATATATTATGGAACCTTACATAATAATGCTGTATGATACATGTATTATGTCCAGACAGATGTGTCATACGGTGTCGTTATGGGGGAAAAGATTCTACTATTTCAAATTGTTATTAACAAAGTGAAGACAGTTAACTTCTATTGCCCTGGCATTGTCATCTGTATCCACATCTGGATTTAATTAAGAAGAGAGGTATAAGTCAGTGATTGAGTAATTTCAGGTTATATACCAATATTTAAAACTGTTCTGTATCCTCACAATTAAAGAATCCCATATGAAATCAATCGAAACATTGAAAATAATATCCCACTTTAAGTCTTTTCAAATTTATTTCGGTTCATTGAAAAAATATTAACTATTAAAAAAACCAGATTTTCCATCAAAAATATTTGAGTTTGAGCTGAAAATTTGTATTTAAGCATGTGTACAGTTTCATGAATACAGACCCAGGTGTTCTGGGAGGGTGTTTTAAGCTGTTGGTAATTATTGTTGATTTAAAAAAAAATTTATACAGACAAGTCAACCATCAGGAGATACGTTCCAAGACCTGCTGGAGAAAGAGTCTGATGTATTCCATCCACTCCGCACTGCCAAAGCTCTCCACAACCATTGGATACTCATGAAGCAGTACCACCTACTTCCTGACCAATCAGGTACATTGATACAAAATAATGAACCAATTAGGTGGCATATTTCTGAATAATCAACCAATCATGTACAGTGTTACCAAATAACCAACCAAACAGGAACAGTATTACAGAATTCTAAAATTATTATATTTTCTTTAATTTCTAAAGGCAGATGATTTCAGTTTGGAATATTGTTTTGCAGTAGCAGTTTTGAATGACATAATAGTTATGTAGCTTATCACACATCGTAGTTATTGATGGTAATTAATTGTATTATTAAATACTTTCAGTACAACCTATGCCGCGAGGTGACCATGTCCTGAATTTCTCGGATGCGGAGGATATGATGAATGATGAGGATGTTAGGGACCCAAAGGATGAGACATTAGAACAAGGTGATTTACTTTATAAAAGGATCGCAAACCTTCCCTGTTATCAGTATGTGTGAGACATAAAGTGATCAGTTGTCATCTAAGATTTGAATAAGCTCTTTTGATGAATATTAACATTTTTCATCAAATATTAAGATATTTTTTCATCAAATATTATTTGATAAAAAAATGTCTTAATATTTGATGAAAAAATATCTTAGTTATTGGATTAAGTACAAAATTGTTTACCCAGGACAAGTTTCCTTTTCATTTGAGAATAATATAATAAGCTTCTGTATTTAATTAACCATTAAATCCCCTTATATGGTTATGTTCTAGGGAGAGAAAATTAGTATTGAAATCACTAAATACATTTCCGTACGTAAGTCTTTTCCTAAATTGTTAATTCTTTCCAACAGAGCTAAATGTGTCTGACAGAAGAAATAAGAAAGAAATTCGCCATTTAGAACAAGAACTACCTAAATGGCAGGTGCTTGTTGACAGTGTAACAGGTAAGAGAATATTGAACATCAACTTCAAAGAAATTCTACAGTTTTAATTGTTTAACTTACTTTAGGCTTCTTCATTTCCATGGATACATGTACTTGTTTTCAAGGAGCTGAAGTAGTTATGTGATGACATAATTAAATGCGAGATAATATATATTAATTTAAAAATTTCTAATATCAGAATATATGGTGTGATTAAAAAGAAATTACCTTCATTTTAACATTTTAAGAACTTTACACAAGAAACTTTCTCTAATTCCTCTTCCAGGTATAAGTCCGCCTGACTTTGACAACCAAACTTTGGCAGTACTTCGGGGCCGTCTTGTGCGTTATTTGATGAGATCAAGGGAGGTAAGTCAAAATGGTCTGAACAATAGCTTAAATTGTTTTTCATGCTTGTTTACATTTATACAGGATGCCTGTTTAATACTTACCCTTTCCTTATGATATATTTTAGAGTAATAGTCATCCTAGTCACCAAGTTGTTTTCTGTTAGTTTAAACGATTGTTATTGTCTCTTGAGACAAAAGAGGTACTTTCTCCATTTGGTCATTTTTTAATGCCAAAATGCATCAACTATTAAGTGTGTTAATTTGCTAGCAGACACATACTTGGGCTTATATAGGTGTGTTCGTATGTTGTGTTGTGTTCTTTTGAAAAGTGAGTAAGATGTCGCCCCAATTCAGCCTCGGATACCAGTTAGTTTAGAAAAGGTAAATTAAAATAAGTGTTGTTTGTAGATAACTTTGGGATGAGCCATAATTTAGAAAAGGTAAATTAAAATAAGTGTTGTTTGTAGATAACTTTGGGACGAGCCACGAAAGATAATCAGATAGATGTGGATCTGTCCCTGGAAGGACCCGCCTGGAAAATCTCACGACGACAGGGTATAATCAAACTCAGAAACAATGGTGACTTTTTCATCGCCAACGAAGGAAAGCGACCAATCTACATTGATGGGCGTCCTGTTCTCATTGGAAACAAACAGAAACTTTGCAACAATTCAGTGGTAGAGGTAAATACTCGTGTTAGTCTGAAAATGGTTGTTGAGAGACATTTTGTACCATTTGACACTTATCTTACAAATTATACCACAAGATTGCTGAAAGTTGTCTCCCTTTGTTCATTTTTGTTTTATATTCGATGTTCTCTCTCTTGAAGTTAATAAATGAATAATATCTTATTCATTAACAGTAAATATTAAAGATGTTAATCTCTGAGAAAAAGTAATTATGATAATAATTAAATAATATCTTATTCATTAACAGTAAATATTAAAGATGTTTATCTCTGAGAAAGAGTAATTATGATAATAATTAAATAATATCTTATTCATTAACAGTAAATATTAAAGATGTTTATCTCTGAGAAAGAGTAATTATGATAATAAATAAATAATATCTTATTCATTAACAGTAAACATTAAATATGTTAATCTCTGTGAAAAAGTAATTATGATAATAATTAAATAATATCTTATTCATTTAACAGTAAATATTAAAGATGTTAATCTCCGAGAAAGAGTAATTATGATAAGTTAAAAAGAAGGATAGGCTGTTGTATATTTTTATAATACTAAAATTTTCATACTCAATGTAACTAACACTTCCAAAAGATTGAGCCTCTAAGTTTATCTTTTAAATTCAAAGTAAATCAAAAGTAAATATCAAAATTCATCCCGAAGAAATTCTTTTGTGATCTGCCTCTACAAGAAACCTTCAGTCTTATACGTGACCATTTTTAGACACTGTTAGTATACACTGCCATCCTTAAAAAACTGTACACACTCCTTTGTCTTATTGAAATGTTATCAGTGCATCAAAATTTAATTTGTAATATCTTGAAGATTATGAATTTGTTAGTGGCATTGGCAAATTCTTATGAAAATAACCCTGCCTTGATAAATCTCAGGAAATGTCAAGGGAGGGATCCATCTCAAGATATTTCAAAAATGCATTAAAACTTATTTTTAAAAGATGTACCTTAACATTATACTATGAATTATCCATTTCAAAAATTATGTTATTCTGTGCAAACTTAACAAAATTTCTAAAAAGACAAAATATTGCAAAAATGTTGTATTTTGAGGATTTGTAGATCGTCAATAAATGTATCAACTTTTCTTAAACTTAAAAGCATTATAAGACAACAAAATTTTCAATACACAATATTTCAATGATATTTACTAGATTTCAAAATATTGTGTACAGAAACTTATGGTTGACAATGGATTTTCACTTGTTGGTCTTAATTAAATGCATTTTACACTGTGGGTGCCATTTCATAATTTTTTTTTGCGGCAAGCCTTGTATATGCTGTCGGTGGAGTGTAGCATCTTAAACGGGAACTTGTATATAGATATGATTTACCCCCAGAGCCTAGACCAGTAAATCAGCCAGAATAGAAATTATGTTTTATATGAAGGAAAGTTATTTATCAATGTTCGTTATCAGGATTTTGTTTTCTTCTTTCAGATTTCATGTCTTCGGTTTATATTCCTCATCAATCAGGATCTGATAAATATCATAAGAACAGAATCACAGAAGCTAACAAGTGTTTGATGAAGTCAGTGATCTGAAGTTCAAATACGGACACCAGTTACAGAAACTAACGAGTGTTTGATGAAGTCAGTATTCCGAAGTTGAGGTACAAACACCAGTTACAGAAACTAACGAGTGGTTGATGAAGTCAGTGTTCTGAAGTTGAGATACAAACACCAGTTACAGAAACTAACGAGTGGTTGATGAAGTCAGTGTTCTGAAGTTGAGATACAAACACCAGTTACAGAAACTAACGAGTGGTTGATGAAGTCAGTGTTCTGAAGTTGAGATACAAACACCAGTTACAGAAACTAACGAGTGGTTGATGAAGTCAGTGTTCTGAAGTTGAGATACAAACACCAGTTACAGAAACTAACGAGTGTTTGAAGTCAGTGATCTGAAGTTCAAATACGGACACCTGTATCAGAAACTGGTGAATGTTTGAGTATGATTAAGGGAGGTCGGTAAGAAACTGATGAGTTCTACAGATGAGGGAGAAGTCGGAGTTTGAAAGAAAATATACGGAATTAGTTCCAGATCTGAAGGGCTGAGTTGGAATGACACGGACAGGGTTAATATCTAGTTTTTGAAAGCAAAAATATGGACTTAATTCCATATTAGAGTGTTTGATTTGGAATGGCATGGGTGTAGTATCATTGAAACTTATCTCAGAAGTATTAGTATCAGTACGGAGAAAATTAAGTCATTGACTGAGAAAAAATGTAGACTTGTAACAGTTGTCATTTAATGATAGCAGGAAAACATATCTTAATTAAAAAGAAAAAAATCGGAAAAGACATTTTTTACAGAAAATACAGACAAGTTGTCTCTTGAACGCATTTAATTGATCAACGTCTAGTTTTTAATAAAAACAAAACAAAATATAAGACAATATACATATTAACAAACCTTTCCCTGAATTGTTATCTTGTGATGCCTTATCTTGGAAAACTCGGTCTTGGTGGTCATTTAAACTAACATCTAAATGATAGATCACTGGTAGTGCTTATGTTCTGGAATGAAATGTTTAGGTTTCAAAGATAATGTTTTATATAGTTGTGCGCTACAATTGTGATTTTTTTCCCACCAAAAATAAAATTAAAATGTATTGGTTCTATAATTGAAACACCATGCAACATAAGTGGATGTGACCAAGGGTTATCAAAGTCATCCAAGTTAATGTTTAACCATGCATTGAACAAATTCCTATAAAGTACAATATCGGGGATATTTTTTCAGTTCATCAAATGTTTTCAATTTTGCATTGTTGTCTTCATTGTTTATGTTGTAGTTTCAATTATTTCATCTTACTATATTACGTCGTTCTATCATCTTCATTTTCTTTTTGTTTCTTCATTACCTCAGTTGCCTTTAGGTTATCAACTTTGTTATGATTTGTTCAGCCATTCCAGTAACATAGTCATTCACTTATAGTATCATTCAGACAGCGTTATGGACTTACCGTAATTATCCTCAAATGAGCCCCCTCTTCTTGTGTAAAAGTTAAGTATGAAATGTTTGAGAGGGCTCTTATGTGATCCACTTTTAGCTACTCTAAAATTGATGATGCTGCAAAAATACAGGAGTGGCTTATTTGTAGTCAAAGACTTGTTGTCAGGGGTTTATTTGCGCATTAAATATGGTAATCCTATTCCATTTATCATTTCCTCATCATTGTTATTGCTTTTGTGTGGTCTTTTTATGATTGTGATACTTTTATATTGTCAGTTTATATTTTAACGTGAAAATGACCGGATCAGCAAATTTATGTCCAAAATGTCTAGCTTTTTTTTCGCAGCTTTGTTTACTGATGTGCAAGAGAGATCAAACTTGAGATTGTTAGAGACTAAAAGTTTCCATTGTACAACTACACCTTGTTGTATTTGTTGACAATGATGATGTACAAATGTATAGAAATATGATGAATGTAATAAACTGTAATAAATAATCATGTAAACTGAACATTGTTTCTAGTTTTAATAATATGTAAAGTTGTAAAATAATTCTAGGTATTTCAATATTTTTTTCCGTATCAAATTCACATGGTTCAGAAACTGTGTATGTGATAATCATACATGATTCAACATACACAAAATGGGAATCAACTTTTAGATAGTAGGTACACGAAATGGGAATCAAGCCCAGATACACTAAATGAAAATTAACTCTTAGGTTCACAAAATGGGAATCATTTCAAAATACACAATGGGAATCAAATCAAGATACACAAAATGGGAATCAACTCTTAGATAGTAGGTACACGAAATGGGAATCAAGCCCAGATACACTAAATGAAAATTAACTCTTAGGTTCACAAAATGGGAATCATTTCAAAATACACAATGGAAATCAACTCAAGATACATACAATGGGAATCAACACTAGCTACTAAACGGAAATCAACTCTAGATACATTAAATGGGAATCGCCTCCAGATACACTAAATGGGAATCAACACTAGCTACTAAACGGAAATCAACTCTAGATACATTAAATGGGAATCGCCTCCAGATACACTAAATGGGAATCAACACTAGCTACTAAACGGAAATCAACTCTAGATACACTAAATGGGAATCAACACTAGCTACTTAACGGAAATCAACTCCAGATACACTAAATGGGAATCAACTCCAGATACACTAAATGGGAATCAACTCCAGATACACTAAATGGGAATCAACTGTAGATGCACTAAATGGGAATCAACTCCAGATACACAATATAGGAATCAACTCCAGATACACAATATAGGAATCAACTCCAGATACACAATATAGGAATCAACTCCAGATACACAATATAGGAATCAACTCCATATACACTAAATGGGAATCAACTCTACACTAAATGGGAATCAACTGTAGATACACTAAATGGGAATCAACTCTAGATACACAAAATGGGAATCGACTCTAGATACACAAAATGGGAATCAACTCTAGATACACAAAATGGGAATCAACTGTAGATACACAATATAGGAATCAACTCCAGATACACAAAATGGGAATCAACTCCAGATACACAATATAGGAATCAACTCCAGATACACAAAATTGGAATTGACTCTAGATACACTAAATGGGAACCAACTCTAGATACACAAAATGGGAATCAACTGTAGATACACAAAATGGGAATCAACTGTAGATACACAAAATGGGAATCGACTCTAGATACACAAAATGGGAATCAACTGTAGATACACAAAATGGGAATCAACTCTAGATACACAAAATGGGAATCAACTCTAGATACACAAAATGGGAATCAACTCTAGATACACAATATAGGAATCAACTCCAGATACACAAAATGGGAATTGACTCTATATACATTAAATGGGAATCAACTCTAGATACACAATATAGGAATCAACTTTTCCCAAATCAATGTCCACAAAAACCTATGAAACGGACGGTCACTCAGCCAAATTTTGTTTGCATTTTGTGTTTTATTTTAATGTATAATGTTCAGCTTTCACCCAATTTTTCATCTCCATTAAAATAATCTTTTAACTTAACTCTGATTTTTTTTTTTAATCTGTTGGATGTGCATATTATAGCAAATTTAAAGAAATCAGTTTGTAAGACAATGTGGTCATGAATTTGGTAAGGTGTTCACGATGAGCAAAAATTTACCTAGTATCTCATATGTAGAATTTAAGAAATTCTTCAGCTCTGTATCTTCATATTTTTTTAGGCACATTACTTCTGCAAAAAAAAGGTTAATGCGCTGTTGACAAATAACAATGAGGTATAATCTTGGCATCATTTTGTTGATGGCAATAAATAGTTCTGGTCTACTATCCATATACATTGATATGTACTTAGCTAACCACAGTTTGTTTGTTTGTTTTTTTTGTTTTTGTCCTATTAACAGCCAGGGTCATTTAAGGGCGTGCCAGGTTTTGGAGGTGGAGGAAAGCCGGAGTACCCGGAGAAAAACCACCGGCCTATGGTCAGTACTTGGCAACTGCCCCACGTAGGTTTCGAACTCGCAACCCAGAGGTGGAGGGCTAGTGTTTAAGTGTCGGGACACCTTAACCACTTGGCCACCGCGGCCCCTAGCTAAACCACAGTCTATATTCAAAATCAATGTAAAACAAAATTTCATTTTTTTTTTTTTTTTAACATTGTGTAGACTATGCTGTTTACAGCCATTTTATTAATTTTTTGAAAGATTTGGTCTACTATTCATAGCCATATGAATTGGTTAACCACAGACTATGTGATTATTCAAAATTAAAGTAAAACAAAATTACAGAATTAATTTCATTTCCTTTTTCTTTTTTTGAAACCACAGGTATAAAAATAATCATGCACTATAGTTTTCAAAGATAAAACATTAAACTTGCGTACGTTCTGAAATTCAAAACTTTTCAAGGTTTGTATGAACCATGCAAATCATGAAACGCAAATGTCATGTTTTCTCCAATAAGAGTGCTAGTGATAATTTTATTATGCTGTTTATAAACATGGTTGCTTTTATTTTTGCATGCTATTAAAAAGAACGATGAAAGTCAGTATATAGAATGCATAAATTTTATTCCCTTTTAATTTAAACATATTTGCATATTAATGAGACAGTGGAAAAACTGCATTCCTTTTGTACCTATGAGTTATAAAAACATCTGGTTAGTATAATACCTTAACCAACACAACATCTTAAACCTCTACTATCTAACAATCTCCAAAACAATTTCAATAGCTGCACCACTACAGTTCAATCATTAAACATGAAGTAATCAATTTATGTATAAAAGTAAATTTTAATATTTAAATATTTACTTACATAGAAAATATTTTCTCTAATACTCAATAACTTAAGTAGTTCAAATGAAACAGATATTTAATAATTACCTGGGCTCATGCTGGAAAAAATTTGGTTCAAACTGGTTAAGGGGGCAACCATTTCAGCAAAAAAAAAAAAAAAAAAAAATTTGGAAAAATAATTACAATCTACAACACAGCAAATAAGCATTTGTTTCAAAATTGATAGCCATGGCATTGAAATAATTGAAAAAAAAACCTTTTTAACATAATAAAAGTTATCACATTTCAAACACATCCAAATGCTCTCACGGTCTCTCTCTCTGTCTCTCTGTCTCTCTGTCTCTCTCTCATTATTAAATACATTTCCCAGTGCATCGACACATTTCTAAACATACACTTAACAAAAAACATGTACAAGCAATTCTTCATACCTTTCATAAACAAACTAACATCAACCTGTAAGATATACACAACGTGTCAAACTGCTCTGACATATATAGTTTAGGTATATAATACATGATCTTTAAAAATGCCCACTCATTCATGAAAATTACAAAATTGGTTAATCTATAACAGTGAATTGCGTCACAATTTTGTAAACTCTATCAAGCGATAAAAGTTACTGGTGTATGATATTGAAGTTAGGGTATTAAAATAAAAGCTTGTTGTAAAATTCATACAAACAAATAAGTTACCATGATAACGTACATTAACAATACTGTGTGTAAAGTGAGGATCTATGAGAAATTCAACAGCTCACATCACTTAGAGTAAGTCTGATTATTTTTGCCAGTGATTATATTTTGCTGTTTGGTTTCAAAACTAAATAAATATGTGTGAGGCTAATTTTTGCATATTTGTACATGTAGTTTAAATGTTTGATCAACCTAACTATCATGACATCATTTCCAGAACTTTCCATGGTAATAAACCAAACAAAAAAAAAACAATAATTTTTTCACTGTGGTAATATCATTATGGTCAGAAACAATTACTGAAATTTTACCATGGTATCAGTTTCAGCGCCCGATTAACAGGTAGCTGGGGTCCTCATTTTGGTTTGTTTTTGTTTAACGTCCTATTAACAGCCAGGGTCATTTAAGGACGTGCCAGGTTTTGGAGGTGGAGGAAAGCTGGAGTACCCGGAGAAAAACCACCGGCCTACGGTCAGTACCTGGCAACTGCCCACGTAGGTTTTGAACTCGCAACCCAGAGGTGGAGGTCTAGTGTTAAAGTGTCGGGACACCTTAACCACTCGGCCACCGCGGCCAGCTGGGGTCCTCAGGGGAAAAAGAAAGTAACATTGATATTTGTGTGACTTGATATTTTGCGGTCAAGTACCAATCCGTAAAAAAATGCAAAAATTGTTTACCCAAAAAATATCAGTATATCATATTTTTTTATGTTTATGATAATTAGGATACACAACAAAACATCATAAGATAAATAAGATAAATGGACGGAAGTAGGGTTAATCATTCAACAGTTTAAAAAAAAAATATTGTATATGACCCTGCAAAAAATGTGGACCCAATATAATGGGTTGTATATGTTCACAGAAATAAAACCTACGACAGAAATGCTATACTAAATAAAAAATCCTAAATACAGAATTGTATACTGAATATAAAATCCTAAATACAGAATTGTATACATGTACTGAATACAGAATCCTAAATACAGAATTGTATACTGAATATAAAATCCTAAATACAGAATTGTGTACTGAATATAGAATCCTAAATACAGAATTGTATACTGAATATAAAATCCTAAATACAGAATTGTATACTGAATATAAAATCCTAAATACAGAATTGTATACATGTACTGAATACAGAATCCTAAATACAGAATTGTATACTGAATATAAAATCCTAAATACAGAATTGTGTACTGAATATAGAATCCTAAATACAGAATTGTATACTGAATATAAAATCCTAAATACAGAATTGTATACTTAATATAAAATCCTAAATACAGAATTGTATACTGAATATAGAATCCTAAATACAGAATTGTATACTGAATATAGAATCCTAAATACAGAATTGTATACTGAATATAAAATCCTAAATATATAGAATCGTTTACGAATCCTTAATTTAAAACCCTATAATAAATATAGAATTCTATGCTAAATATAGAATCCTATACTAAACATAGAATCCTATACTAAATATAGAATCCTTAATATAGAATTGTATACTACATAAAATCTTACTGATTAATTTAAATCACTGTTACCACAGTTTTATAAACTCAAGCAGCCCTAATTACCTTCAATATATTACCTTTTATAACAAAATTGATACATTTTGTAGACCCTGTACAAAAGTATAATATCATTTGGGAAATATCACAAGAATTGTAAACTTTTATTATGTCTTTAGAATGAAGAAAAGAGATATATATACATAATCTTCACCAGAATAACAACATCTTGGTTACAAGTCAGTAATAAAAAAATATATAAAACATTCAGGTGTAAATATATCACAAAACATAGATGTCATGCTTTCTTATCAATCATTCTGAAGTCTTCAGGAGCCAGGGCAAAACATATTTTTATTGCTGTCATTATGATAATACCATTCCCTCCAAAAGCCTTTTACCCTGCCATGATGATAATTATTACCATTCCATTCAAAAGCATTTTACCCTGTAAGTGCAAGGGAAAATTATTGCTGTCAAAAGATTTGTAATTCAAAGCAGTTTCTAAGTAAACTATTGCTAAAGTTCATTGCCTTTTAAAATAAAGTGCAGGCAGACACTTAAACTACATGTTTTTTTAAGATTATTTCAATACATGTTCTTTTAATAAACATTCTCTAATGACATAATGTCATCCCTAACATCATTCGCTCTCATTCTCTCTGTATCTCACGCCTTTTCTTTGCCTTATTTAGAGGGATCGGAGCTATCTGATTCCTTCTCCTCGAGGAGTAGCTCGCTTCACTCGGTGCACGAGCACTCATTGTCCGAATACCACCAATCGGAGGTATAGGTATCATGTTCCGCATGTTACGAGTAGCTCTTGATGCAGGTTTCTTTGCAATGACTGGTTCTCCGTCTAAATCGTAGATGAGTTTGCGGTCCTGAAAAATAGAGTGAGATTATGGTGTGACACTATGTCTAGACAGTGATTTACGTAACGTGACAAATCTTGACAGGCAGATATATTTGTAGGGTTTTCTTTGATTCCATTTGTAAATTAATGTACAACTGAAGGAGTGATCAGAAGAAACCTAGAGTCATGTATATAAATTGTGAATACAACATGTTGGTGAAACAACTTATTATTGAAAGGAAAGAACAGAGAAGATCTGTCAATTTAAACATCAGTATGGTGGTGGGTGCCAATATTTCCCTGGGATCACATGGTTCAAAGTCATGTGAGAACAAGATTACCCAGAGGACGGAATATTGGTGGCCACCATGGTACATGTGTATCATTAATCTTTGTTGGTTCGTTTGTATGTTGAAGCATTTTCGGAAAATTTTCCCACCGTCTTTTCTCTCATCTTAATCATGTGTTGAACATCATGTATTCACAATAAAGTCAATAACAAAAGAATCATAGGATGACATTTTAAAACAAGAAATCCCGCGGAAGTGGATGTGTCACCTGTACAGAAAGTTGGGTGATTTCAAGATTGACTGCATGGAAACAGATTCTTTATCTATAGTAATAGTACCCTTGACCTTTGACCTTTTGACCAGTAGAAAAAAAAACAATCCCATGCAAACACTTGTGGTAAGAAAAAAGCTGCATGAAGTTCGAGTTTGATTGACCCAAGGGAACAAATTTTCTATTTTCAGTAACAGTGACCTTGACCTTTGACCTTTGGACCTTAAAAGCACTTGTGATAAGGAAGATCTGCATGAAGTTCAAGTTTGATCAGCCCAAGGGAATTTAAGCTATCGCATAGAAATCTCTTTGCTGCAAATGCCACCCCAATGCCGAAAGTGATACATACATTACACCTGCTTAAATTTGTAGGCAACACAAAAATCATTAAAGATAAAAAAAAAAATCTTTTACACTGGGGCAAGGGACTTATTTGGAAAAAATTACAGTACTAAACTTTTACACTAGGGGAGAGGGCTTATTTGAGGATATATAGGGTACATCTTATTGTTCACACAACTTACACTACGAACGCTCAAATTTTCTCGAGTTTCTCTCTTCTTCCTCCGACGACGATCCTGAAATAACATTACTTGTTATGAATGTGTATGCCCATTGAAATTCTTTTAAAAACTACATCGATGGACATACATGCATAAAATGAAACCTCACTCCTATGATACCTAGGATGAAATAGGCTGATGGCCATCCTCAATACTCCAGGGATTACGACCACAAACCCAAAACTCCCTGTACAAAGGGCATATGTGATCACAACCCCTGGAGTATGGAGGATGGCTGAAGGTAAAAAAAGCCCAACTTGTATTTATGACTCATTTCAATCTTTAGATTTTTCATGTAATCAGAGGGATTTCTGAGAAAAAAAAATTATTATCTTCAGATTACCAAAATCAAAATTTGATTAATTTAATTTAATTGTCTTTGTGTTTAATAGCATGTCAGAACTCAAACAATTTGTTGGCTGCATGAGACACTTTAGATGACCTTAAACCAGATTTTACCTGATACAGTATATTATTACTTTTCATTTAGTTTGTATCAGATGCTGATTGGTCTACATCTGATCACATGACTTCCATTTAATATCAAATTCTACTCTGCAACAGTGATAAATATTGTATAGCCTTAGTCAATCAGTATGCGTCCGACAAGTTGCATGGGAGAGCAATACAATGTTTTATTGCAGTTTTCCTGTGAAATATAGAAATTTATCAAACAATAAAACCTATATTTTCACTGCAGCGATTAGCAGTGATATATAAGATTTTGCAGTGAAAATATAAGTTTTTCAGTAAAAATATAAGTTTTTCTTTTTTGACCAATCAGAACGAACTTTTGTTTCAATTTCAAATAAATACAGTTTACAAAGAGGAGACAACTCACCCGACACCAGCAGAGGCAGCTGAGCGGTACCCAAACAATGAGAGAGAAGACTTGTACGAAGGCAACCATATTGGTCCTGAAGGCCTCCACTGTAATAATGAAAGGTAAATAGATTATAACAGTGAAACAAAAACTCAAAGGGACATGCATCCTCAATTAAATATTTCAACAATCATTCAAGATAATTATAAAAAGTCACTTCACTAATTAATCCAAACAGAAAATGAGTAACATTTTTATAAATTTATCAATGTTTGAAAAAAACATGGCTGTGTTACTGGATGAGATATCATAAACAGTCTATGTTGTGAAATATCATACAAAAGACAATTTACTCACCAAGATAGTCAAAACTGATCTTATCAATGAGAGCGAAGAAGCGGTCCGCCAGCCCTGCCTCAGTTTTGATACAGGTCCCCTGATCAAAAGATTTTACATAGATAAAACAAAATAAAATAATTTTATCTGTATTTTTTCTTGACCTCTTTATATAATATTACCAGCAAAAGCTCATTTTGAGTCCTTGATGTTTTTGTTTTAGCTCATTTATGTTTATCAATTAAAGAAATTGTTAACAATAGCTTAGGCCACATGACATAGCCATAAGTGGCATTCTTGATGGTCTGTAATCACAGGGGACATAATATACATCTGACAACACAGGGGAGATAACTCACAACATCTTTAACCTCAGGGGAGATAACTTAGTCTCAAAACACCGGCAAGATATCTCACATCTCTAGCCACAGGGGAGATAGTATAGGGGAGACAACTCACAACATGATTTATCAGAAGGTAGATAGCATAGGGGAGACAACTCACAACATGATTTATCAGAAGGTAGATAGCATTGGGGAGACAACTCACAACATGATTTATCAGAAGGTAGATAGCATAGGGGAGACAACTCACAACATCTTTTACCATAGCAGAGATAACATGTGCCTGATAACACCAGAGAGACAAAACACATCTCTAGCCAGAGATAACATACTTATAAAATAACAGGAAAGACAACTTACAACATATCTAACCACAGTCATCACAACTTACAACATATCTAACCACAGGGGAGACAACTTACAACATATCTAACCACAGTCATCACAACTTACAACATATCTAACCACAGTCATCACAACTTACAACATATCTAACCACAGTCATCACAACTTACAACATATCTAACCACAGGGGAGACAACTTACAACATATCTAACCACAGTCATCACAACTTACAACATATCTAACAACAGGGGAGACAACTTACAACATATCTAACCACAGTCATCACAACTTACAACATATCTAACCACAGTCATCACAACTTATAACATATCTAACCACAGGGGAGACAACTTACAACATATCTAACCACAGGGGAGACAACTTACAACATATCTAACAACAGGGGAGACAACTTACAACATATCTAACAACAGGGGAGACAACTTACAACATATCTAACCACAGTCATCACAACTTACAACATATCTAACAACAGTCATCACAACTTACAACATATCTAACCACAGTCATCACAACTTACAACATATCTAACCACAGTCATCACAACTTACAACATATCTAACCAACAGTCATCACAACTTACAACATATCTAACCACAGTCATCACAACTTACAACATATCTAACCACAGTCATCACAACTTACAACATATCTAACCACAGTCATCACAACTTACAACATATCTAACCACAGTCATCACAACTTACAACATATCTAACCACAGTCATCACAACTTACAACATATCTAACCACAGTCATCACAACTTACAACATATCTAACCACAGTCATCACAACTTATAACATATCTAACCACAGTCATCACAACTTACAACATATCTAACCACAGGGGAGACAACTTACAACATATCTAACCACAGTCATCACAACTTATAACATATCTAACCACAGTCATCACAACTTACAACATATCTAACCACAGGGGAGACAACTTACAACATATCTAACCACAGTCATCACAACTTACAACATATCTAACCACAGTCATCACAACTTACAACATATCTAACCACAGGGGATCACAACTTACAACATATCTAACCACAGTCATCACAACTTACAACATATCTAACCACAGTCATCACAACTTACAACATATCTAACCACAGTCATCACAACTTACAACATATCTAACCACAGTCATCACAACTTACAACATATCTAACAACAGGGAGACAACTTACAACATATCTAACACAGTCATCACAACTTACAACATATCTAACCACAGTCATCACAACTTACAACATATCTAACAACAGTCATCACAACTTACAACATATCTAACAACAGTCATCACAACTTACAACATATCTAACCACAGTCATCACAACTTATAACATATCTAACCACAGTCATCACAACTTACAACATATCTAACCACAGTCATCACAACTTACAACATATCTAACCACAGTCATCACAACTTACAACATATCTAACAACAGGGGAGACAACTTACAACATATCTAACCACAGTCATCACAACTTACAACATATCTAACAACAGGGGAGACAACTTACAACATATCTAACCACAGTCATCACAACTTACAACATATCTAACCACAGTCATCACAACTTACAACATATCTAACCACAGTCATCACAACTTACAACATATCTAACCACAGGGGAGACAACTTACAACATATCTAACCACAGTCATCACAACTTACAACATATCTAACAACAGGGGAGACAACTTACAACATATCTAACCACAGTCATCACAACTTACAACATATTTAACCACAGTCATCACAACTTACAACATATCTAACCACAGGGGAGACAACTTACAACATATCTAACAACAGGGGAGACAACTTACAACATATCTAACAACAGTCATCACAACTTACAACATATCTAACCACAGTCATCACAACTTACAACATATCTAACAACAGGGGAGACAACTTACAACATATCTAACCACAGGGGAGACAACTTACAACATATCTAACCACAGTCATCACAACTTACAACATATCTAACCACAGGGGAGACAACTTACAACATATCTAACCACAGTCATCACAACTTACAACATATCTAACAACAGGGGAGACAACTTACAACATATCTACCACAGTCATCACAACTTACAACATATCTAACCACAGTCATCACAACTTATAACATATCTAACCACAGGCGAGCACAACTTATACAACATATCTAACCCCAGGGGAACAACTTACAACATATCTAACAACAGGGAGACAACTTACAACATATCTAACAACAGGGGAGACAACTTACAACATATCTAACCACAGTCATCACAACTTACAACATATCTAACAACAGTCATCACAACTTACAACATATCTAACAACAGTCATCACAACTTACAACATATCGGGAGGAATCTAACCACAGTCATCACAACTTACAACATATCTAACAACAGTCATCACAACTTACAACATATCTAACAACAGTCATCACAACTTACAACATATCTAACCACAGTCATCACAACTTACAACATATCTAACCACAGTCATCACAACTTACAACATATCTAACCACAGGGGAGACAACTTACAACATATCTAACCACAGTCATCACAACTTACAACATATCTAACAACAGGGGAGACAACTTACAACATATCTAACCACAGGGGAGACAACTTACAACATATCTAACCACAGTCATCACAACTTACAACATATCTAACAACAGTCATCACAACTTACAACATATCTAACCACAGTCATCACAACTTACAACATATCTAACCACAGGGGAGACAATTTACAACATATCTAACAACAGTCATCACAACTTACAACATATCTAACAACAGTCATCACAACTTACAACATATCTAACCACAGTCATCACAACTTACAACATATCTAACCACAGTCATCACAACTTACAACATATCTAACAACAGGGGAGACAACTTACAACAACAGTATCCACAAGTGAGAAAACACATACTACAACAGCTGTAAGTACCGGGGAAATAGCTCATGTCAAAATATTGGTAGTTACAGGGGTGATAACTAATGCTTAAATGTATGTAGGTAGAGGGGAGATAATTCATGCTACAACATCTGTAGGTACAGGGGGGATAACTCATGCTACAACATATGTAGGTACAGGGGAGATAACTCATGGTACAACATCTGTAGGTACAGGGGGGATAACTCATGCTACAACATCTGTAGGTACAGGGGAGTTAACTCGTGGTACAATATGTATTGGTACAGGGGAGATAACTCATACTACAATATGAATAGGTACAGGGGAGATAAATCATGCTACAACAGCTGTAGGTACAGGGGAGATAACTCATGGTACAAAATATATAGGTAAAGGGGAGATAACTCATACTACAATATGTATAGGTACAGGGGAGATAACTCATACTACAATATGTACAGGGGGGATAACTCATGCTACAACAGCTGTAGGTACAGGGGAGATAACTCATGCTACAACATATATAGATACAGGGGAGATAACTCATACTACAATATGTATAGGTACGGGGGAGATAACTCATACTACAATATGTATAGGTACAGGGGAGATAACTCATGTTACAACATATATAGGTACAGGGGAGTTAACTCATACTACAATATGTATAGGTACAGGGGAGATAACTCATGGTACAACATATATAGGTACAGGGGAGATAACTCATGTTACAACATATATAGGTACAGGGGAGTTAACTCATACTACAATATGTATAGGTACAGGGGGGATAACTCATGCTACAACAGCTGTAGGTACAGGGGAGATAACTCATGGTACAACATCTGTAGGTACAGGGGAGATAACTCATGGTACAACATATATAGGTACAGGGGAGATAACTAATGCTACAGGTTGCCTGTTGGAAAAGGAAAGAGATAACTTACAGCACCATCACAGTAG
Organism: Pecten maximus; assembly: GCF_902652985.1. Lineage (NCBI taxonomy): Eukaryota > Metazoa > Mollusca > Bivalvia > Pectinida > Pectinidae > Pecten > Pecten maximus. Next base: position 14,599,272 of record NC_047033.1, on the reverse strand, counting down.
CCATAGGTACAGGGTCGGTCCTTAGCCAGAAACAATGTTGAATTGGCTACAGAACACACTCCATTTGTTCTACAGCAGCGATGACAGGAATTACCAACTGTAAAAAAATATTATTCGAGGATTAATATGGTACTGAACTTTTACACTAGGGGAGGGGCTTATTTGAGGATAAATATGGTACTTCATTTTTTTGCACAAGGGAAGGGGGCTTATTTGAAGATAAATACAGTATTTGTCAATTCAATATCATTCTTTGAGCAATCATGTCTTGCATTAATGATGATAAAGGGATATATTTTGGCCCCTTCCAAAGTAGGGTCTGAGGACAGTTGAGCAATAACTAAGAACCACACACAAATCAATTGTCGTACTTAAGGGTGCGTGATATCTCATTGATATTATCAAATGTTAAGTGATATCACACAAGATGAACTCTGTAAAAATGTCCTGTTTTTACCATCATTGCAGACACAGGAGGACTTCCCACGGTATTCACAGTAGGCTAGACACACGCCGTTACTGCAGGAACCCCTACAAGCAAAATAATGAGTGGTCTTCTTATCATCAAGTTAAAAATTTATTCCTATTTTTTTTTGTTCTAAATGTTAAGATTATTTCAAAATCATTAAAATGACCATTTTAAAGCTTAATGAAAAATAAGCTGAAAACTTGTTATATTCAAGAATTTTTTTTTTTTTTGCTATTTTTGGAAATCTTAGAAAAGAAATATTGATAGTTTAATTTTTTCCTCAAGAATACATCTGCTTTTACCTAAAAGTCTTTTTTTTACAAACGATGAAAATTTGAGCCATCAATAAAAATGATATTCATTAATCTTGAAAGAATCCAAACAGAAAATACTTCAGAAAATGGCTGACATTATACATACTGATCTATGCAGTCTGTGCCATCGGACTTTGGTGCTGGAGTCGGACAAGTCAAGCTGGTCCCGGTACCTTGGTTAAGGACTACAATAGTTTCTGTGTCAATCAGGATCGCGCCAACTTAAACTGAGTCCTTACTTCTTATTACTGGTAGAAATATTTCTATTACATTTTTTTATCAATTTGGTCAAACTTATCTAAAGTAGACTGTCAACTGGTTGTTTCTGTTAGGATAAGTGATACAATGGACAATTAAACCGTTCTGACTGGTGGAGCGATATTTCTCTGTGACAACCTCAGGTCTGACTAGTGGACTGATATTTGACTTTATTAACCTCCAGTTCAGGTCTGACTAGTGTACTGATATTTGACTTTATTGACCTCCAGTTCAGGTCTGACTAGTGGACTGATATTTGACTGTGCTGACCTCCAGTTCAGGTCTGACTAAAGGACTGATATCTAATTGTGTTGACCTCCAGTTCAGGTCTGACTAGTGGACTGATATTTGACTTTATTGACCTCTAGTTCAGGTCTGACTAGTGGACTGATATTTGACTTTATTGACCTCCAGTTCAGGTCTGACTAGTGGACTGATATTTGACTGTGTTGACCTTCAATTCAGGTCTGACTAGTGGACTGATATTTGACTGTGTTGACCTCCAGTTCAGGTCTGACTAGTGGACTGATATTTGACTTTATTGACCCCCAGTTCAGGTCTGACTAAAGGACTGATATTTGACTGTGTTGACCTTCAATTCAGGTCTGACTAGTGGACTGATATTTGACTTTATTGACCCCCAGTTCAGGTCCGACTAAAGGACTGACATTTAATTGTGCTCACCCCCAGTTCTGGTCTGATTAGATCCCTTATATTTGGATATGCTGAACTCAAACTTAAATGTAACTAGATTTCTTAGAAGAAAACCTTTTAATTCCTACCACTATGAAATCACACACTGTTTCTTTTGCGACCACTATGAAGTTGTGTTTACATCTTTTGGAAGGATATTCACAATATGTTGCCTTGAGACAGCTGCCGGTCCCCCCACCAGCACACAAAAGGTTGTTGGCAGTACTGGCCCTCTGACAGGTGGTCGTACAGCAGGCGTAGTTTGTCTGACTGAAATGACAAAGGTTAGTGTTTACAGAAATCCTGACTGTATTGAGTGAAACACAACATCAGACTTCAAGGACATTCAGTAATATACAGTAAAACCTTACTTAACTGACACCTGAATTTAATTAAGAACTTCCAGTAACATACAGTAAAACCTGACTTCATTCATATCTGACTTTAATGTCATCCTATACTATACAGTAAAACCTGGCTTTACTGACACCTGACTTTAATGACATCTTGTAATATACAGTTAAAACCTGTCTTTACCTTACTTTACTGACACCTGACTTAAATGACATCTTGTAATATACAGTGAGACCTGACTTTACTGACACCTGACTTTAATGACATCCTGTGATATACAGTGAGACCTGACTTTACTGACACCTGACTTTACTGACATCCTGTAATATACAGTGAGACCTGTCTTTACCGACACCTGACTTTAATGACATCCTGTAATATACAGTGAAACCTGACTTTACTGACACCTGACTTTAATGACATCCTGTAATATACAGTGAAACCTGACTTTACTGACACCTGACTTTAATGACATTCTTTGATATGCAGTAAAACCTGACTTTACTGACACCTGACTTTAATGACATCCTGTAATATACAGTGAAACCTGACTTTACTGACACCTGACTTTAATGACATTCTTTGATATGCAGTAAAACCTGACTTTACCGACACCTGACTTTAATGACATCCTGTAATATACAGTGAAACCTGTCTTTACCGACACCTGACTTTAATGACATCCTGTAATATACAGTAAAACCTGACTTTACTGACACCTGACTTTAAGGACATCCTGTAATATACAGTGAAGCCTGACTCTACTGACACCTGACTTTAAGGACATCCTGTTATATACAGTAAAACCTGACTCTACTGACACCTGACTTTAATGACATCCTGTAATATACAGTGAAACCTGTCTTTACCGACACCTGACTTAAATGGCATCCTGTAATATACAGTAAAACCTTACTTTACTGAAACCTGACTTTAATGACATCCTGTAATATACAGTAAAACCTGACTTACTGACACCTGACTTTACTGACACCTGACTTCAAGGACATCCTGTAATATACAGTAAAACCTGTCTTTACTGACACCTGACTTAAAGGACATCCTGTAATATACAGTGAGACCTGACTTTACTGACACCTGACTTTAATGACAATCTTTGATATGCAGTAAAACCTGACTTTACTGACACCTGACTTTAATGACATCCTGTAATATACAGTAAAACCTGACGTTACTGACACCTGACTTTAAGGACATCATTTAATATACAGTAAAACCTGACTTTACTGACACATGACTTTTAGGACGTCCTGTAATATACAGTAAAACCTGACTTTACTAACACCTGACTTTAAGGACATCCTGTAATATACAGTAAAACCTGTCTTTACTGACACCTGACTTTAAGGACATCCTGTAATATACAGTAAAACCTGACTTTACTGACACCTGACTTGAATGACATCCTGTAATATACAGTAAAACCTGACTTACTGACACCTGACTTTAATGACATCCTGTATCATACAGTGAAACCTGTCTTTACTGACACCTGACTTTAAGGACATCTGTTAATATAGTAAAACATGATTTCAACAAGATCTGACTTTAAGGACATACTGTGATATATATAGTACAGAAAAACTTGACTTTACCGACACCTGACTTTAAAGACATCTCTTGAGAATGATGACCAAATACAATAAACAACACAGTATAATATGCCGAAAATGGTAGGTGTATAGTCTATGATCACGCTAATGTAGGAACAGGCTCGTGAATGTCAACACAGAGAGTACGAAGTGAGTGAAGACGTACGTGCCGACAGTTGAGCGAAGACTTACATGCTGACAGGTGAGTGAAGACTTACGTGCCGACAGGTGAGCGAAGACTTACATGCTGACAGGTGAGTGAAGACTTACGTGCCGACAGGTGAGCGAAGACTTACGTGCCGACAGGTGAGCGAAGACTTACGTGCCGACAGGTGAGCGAAGACTTACGTGCCGACAGGTGAGGGAAGACTTACGTGCCGACAGGTGAGCGAAGACTTACGTGCCGACAGGTGAGCGAAGACTTACGTGCCCACAGGTGAGTGAAGACTTACGTGCCAACAGGTAAGTGAAGACTTACATGCTGACAGGTGAGCGAAGACTTATGTGCCGACAGGTAAGTGAAGACTTACATGCCGACAGGTGAGTGAAGACTTACGTGCTGACAGGTGAGCGAAGACTTACGTGCCAACAGGTAAGTGAAGACTTACATGCCGACAGGTGAGTGAAGACTTACGTGCTGACAGATGAGGGAAGACTTACGTGCCGACAGGTGAGTGAAGACTTACGTACCGACAGGTAAGTGAAGACTTACGAGCCGACAGGTGAGTGAAGACTTACGTACCGACAGGTAAGTGAAGACTTACGAGCCGACAGGTGAGTGAAGACTTACGTGCCAACAGGTAAGTGAAGACTTACGAGCCGACAGGTGAGTGAAGACTTACGTACCGACAGGTAAGTGAAGACTTACGAGCCGACAGGTGAGTGAAGACTTACGTACCGACAGGTAAGTGAAGACTTACGTACCGACAGGTAAGTGAAGACTTACGAGCCGACAGGTGAGTGAAGACTTACGTGCAGACAGAGGTCAATGTCAGAGTACAATCATTAGAGCAGCAGGTATCCAGCCCAAGTTTCCCCAGCAGGCCACCATCACACTCCTCTCCGCTGTCTATTCGACCGTTGCCACACAGAGAGGTGGTTGTAGGCTCTACAAGTGGGATAACTCTAATGACGTCATGTATTGTTTTAAAGTTTTATATTATACATATATACATGTTCTGGTAAAATTTACAGATGAAAGAAAGAAAGAAATATATAAGAAATATTGTTTACATCTGGAGAAATCAAGACAAAGTTAAGTTGGGTTTATAGGTCCAAAATGGGCAACAAATCAATAATTTGACACATAAATCACACACATATACCATGGAGGTAGCCAAAGATCTATTTCTACAGGATCAGTTAGGAAAGTGGAATAGGAAGGCAAAAAGAACAAGAGGCCCATGGGCCTTAACGGTCACCTGATTTTTGAAATATTTCAGTAAATTTGAATGAAAGAATGAATTTAAAAACAAATAAAACAAATGATAGTCAAAAATGTGATTTCCCTATAACTATAGTAAAGTTTATCCCCTCCCATGGGGCAAACGCGAGACCCCAGGGCTAGAAAATTCACAATTATGGTAAAGCACCTTAAGACCCTTCGATCTGTGAAGAGTATTTAATTCTACCTTAAATGGGCTGTAAGAAGAAAATTTTTAAAATTTCTGTTAATTTGACCCTTTTTGGCCCCGCCCATCAGCCCCTGGGGGTCAGTCAGGGCCAACATGTACATACCATCAAACTGTCATCCCAAGCTGATAATGTTAATGAAGTTAGAATGAATTCCAATAAAAATTCAACAAATAATAGTCAAAAATGTGATTTCCCTATATAAACTTTAGTAAAGTTTACCCCCTCCCCAGGGGCAAACATGAGACCCCAGGGTCATGAAATTCACAATTTTGGTAAAGCACCTTAAGATCCTTCCATCTATGAAGAGTATTTGATTCTAACATATCTGAGAGTAGAGAAGAAGATTTTTGAAATTTTTGTAAATTTTACCCTTTTTGGCCCCGCCCACCAGCCCCTGGGGGTCAACTAGGGCCAACATGTACATACCAACAAACTGTCATCTCATGCTGATAATTTGAACCAAGTTAGAATGAATTCCAATACAAATCCAACAAATAATAGTCAAAAATGTGATTTCCCTATATAAACTATAGTAAAGTTTACCCCCTCCCAAGGGGCAAACGTGAGACCCCAGGGTCATGAAATTCACAATTTTGGTAAAGCACCCTAAGATCCTTCCATCTATGTAGAGTATTTGATTCTACCATATCTGAGAGTAGAGAAGAAGATTTTTGGAATTTTTGTCAATTTGACCCTTTTTGGCCCCGCCCACCAGCCCCTGGGGGTCAACTAGGGCCAACATGTACATACCATCAAACTGTCATCCCATGCTGATAATTTGATACATGTTAGAATGAATTCCAATACAAATCCAACAAATAATAGTCAAAAATGTGATTTCCCTATATAAACTATAGTAAAGTTTACCCCCTCCCCAGGGGCAAACGTGAGACCCCAGGGTCATGAAATTCACAATTTTGGTAAAGCACCTTAAGACCCTTTCATCTATGTAGAGTATTTGATTCTACCATATCTGAGAGTAGAGAAGAAGATTTTTGAAATTTTAGTCAATTTGACCCTTTTTGGCCCCGCCCACCAGCCCCTGGGGGTCTACTAGGGCCAACATGTACATACCATCAAACTGTCATCCCATGCTGATAATTTGATACAAGTTAGAATGAATTCCAATACAAAACCAACAAATAATAGTCAAAAATGTGATTTCCCTATATAAACTATAGTAAAGTTTACCCCCTCCCCAGGGGCAAACGTGAGACCCCAGGGTCATGAAATTCACAATTTTGGTAAAGCACCTTAAGACCCTTCCATTTATGTAGAGTATTTGATTCTACCATATCTGAGAGTAGAGAAGAAGATTTTTGAAATTTTTGTCAATTTGACCCTTTTTGGCCCCGCCCACCAGCCCCTGGGGGTCAACTAGGGCCAACATGTACATACCATCAAAGTGTCTTCCCATGCTGATAATTTGATACAAGTTAGAATGAATTCCAATACAAATCCAACAAATAATAGTCAAAAATGTGATTTCCCTATATAAACTATAGCAAAGTTTACCCCCTCCCCAGGGGCAAACGTGAGACCCCAGGGTCATGAAATTCACAATTTTGGTAAAGCACCTTAAGACCCTTTCATCTATGAAGATTGTTTGATTCCACCTTATCTGAGAGTAGAGAAGAAGATTTTTGAAGTTTTAGTCAATTTGACCCTTTTTGGCCCCGCCCCTCAGGCCCCTGGGGGGTGGGGACCATATAATTTACAATTTTGGTTCACCCTCAGCCATGGAAGCTTCCTGTAAAATTTCATTGAATTTGTTTCAGCAGTTTTTAAGAAGAAGTTGAAAATGTAAATTGTTTACGACGCACGACGCACGACGCACGACGCCGGACAAAAGGCGATTGCAATAGGTCAACTGAGACTTTGTCTCAGGTGACCTAAAAATGCAAACCTATACCTGCCTCTAGAGTTGTTATAATCTATTAATCTGAGGATGTCCAGCATTACCTTGTCTCAATGTGTCACCACTGGCAGTAGGAACATCTTAATTAAATCATGAAAACGTTACCTTGGAAACAGTTACTGGCCTTGGCAGAGAGAACACGGGAGATGTAAGTCCTGCTGCACGTTGAGAAATCCTGAAGAAACCAGGAATAGGTCAGACATACCATAAAAATATTTATAGATCATTGTGGCTGCAGCAATTTGAGCTTAACTTAATAACATTGGTATTCTTCCTAATCCTGGGATAATATCAAACATTTGTAGACATGAAAATGAAACTAGTTCTCTAAAAAAATCTCATAAGTATAATAAAAGATGTCATCTGACTTGCTGTGACATACAATCTGGAAAGAGTTTAAAGTAATTAAAGGGAGATAACCATGATTTACTATACAAAGATCAGATTTGTTATGGGAAATCTTAGCATTAATGCTGCTAGTATTTTACTTAATTTTAAGGAATAATGATTCTTTGTCCAAGGATGTTTATAAATTGTTATCTTAAACATACATCATTGTTAGGATCCTCTCCTGTGACAGCATAGGCATACATGAGGTATTTTCCGTTACCAATAAGTGAAGATGGCGTACAGTCCCCAGATTGATCATGCTGACTGCCCCAGTTATGGCCTGAAACAATAGGGAAAGCAACATATACAGGAAAGCATTATCAATGCCATGGTAACATAGAGTGCCTCAATGTATACAATTATTAACCGTGTAAATTAAAATTTTCATGTAAACTGCCATTGTAATAGACAGTGCCTATTTATAGATTGTGTAAAAATGAATTTTTATAGATGCCATAGAATAAATCTACATATATACCACAAATAATGAAAATCAGAAATCTGTCTAATTTATTTATCAGAATTAAACTGGTCATCAGCCTGCTATTTGATATGGAACAGTGCCAATTTAAGGACAAAAATTGTTGACAATTTATATTTTACAATTATTACTCTTTCCTATTTTTTTCCTACTTTTTTTTTCGTTTTCTCACTCATGTCTTTTTTACCATGATTTGGTTTGTTTTTCTTTAACGTCCTATTAACAGCCAAGGTCATAATGTTACTTAACACAGGTATCACCTGTGCCACTGGTCATGAATATATTACTTCACACAGATATCTGTCTGCATCACCCGTGGTACTTACCATGAATATGTTATGATATACAGGTCACTTATCATGAAAATGTTACTTTACACAGGTATCCTGTGTACCACTTATCATGAATATGTTACTTTACACAGGTATCCTGTGTACCACTTATCATGAATATGTTACTTTACACAGGTATCCTGTGTACCACTTATCATGAATATGTTACTTTACACAGGTATCCTGTGTACCACTTATCATCAATATATTACTTTACACAGGTATCCTGTGTACCACTTATCATCAATATATTACTTTACACAGGTATCCTGTGTACCACTTATCATCAATATATTACTTTACACAGGTATCCTGTGTACCACTTATCATCAATATATTACTTTACACAGGTATCCTGTGTACCACTTATCATCAATATATTACTTTACACAGGTATCCTGTGTACCACTTATCATCAATATATTACTTTACACAGGTATCCTGTGTACCACTTATCATCAATATATTACTTTACACAGGTGTCCCCTGTATCACTTGTCTTGACTGTTGTAGCCTAACTGTAAAGTATCCCTATTTGAAATACCTTTGAATTAAAGAAATTAAAGGAAATACTTACCGAATTCTATACTTTCCAACAATTTTCAGCAACATATGAAAAGTTAAAATTGAAAAAGCAATAATTTGATGTGAAAGAATATACAAAATGTATATATCAATGTGTGTAAAGTGTAAAACAATGATTGGTTTTGTAATGTAAAAACAAACAAACAAAAAACAAGAAAGGAAAACCAGTAACCATGACAATATATATACTTTGAGGACTGTTCACTGAATATGAATACTTTGATATTTCCAAAAGATGCAAATTTTACCTGGTAATACAGAAATTTTACAAATCAAAAATGAGACAATTCTCTCTCCAAACAAGATATTTTAATGTTTCTTATCCAACCAATACATCAGTTACAAGTAGTAACTATGCTTGGCTATCCTGCTAAGTCCTATACTGACCATGAGCAGTGACCAGCTCCGACATTTTGGAGAGGATGGTGTTACCGCTGGCATCGCTGGTAGTTGTGACGGCGGTGTTGTATGTGTACGTCTTCCCTCCACTACTCGACGCTGGAATCAAATTATCACAATAATATACAGGCTTCTTAATGCTTATTTGATTGCTTACTTTATCTCCCTGTGAACAACCAGGGTCATTTTGAGGCATGGTTGTAGTTGGTGACTACCTCACTGAACAACAAATTTGGGGCCGTTGCAAGTCATCCAGAGTAATTAGGGTAAAGAGTCTTGCTAAAGGAAATAACAGAACAGACATGATCCTGTTTCTCAGCTTCCTGAATGTTTCATTCTTATTTTAAGGGGTTTTGTTTTTCATTACTTTCAAGAACAGAATAAAAACCTACCATTATGCTGCATTCAAACACAAGGAAATTCCTCAAAACTCTCACCTAATGCCAATCACAGCTAAGTCTATACTTACACAAAGAACAAATGCCTCCGGCAGCAGACAGTGATGTACCAGCAATGTAGCCCATACCGTAGATGTTACCGAGGCTCTGATGGGTGAACAGATGTACAAGGCAGTAGTCACGGAAGGCTACGCTCTCGCTGAATGTCTGAAAGACAAGAAAAATAATTACCTTTTTCACCCTCAAATACCCCCCCTCCTTTAGTGTAAAAGTTTATTGTCAAATTTAGGGGAGGGCTTATCTGTGAACCAGTGCTACCTTACTATTTTTAAATTGACGATTCTTTGAAAATGAAGAAAAGGGCTTATTTGTGGGCAGGGCCTTACTTTGGAAAAAAGTGCTAAATAACAAATTAAAGAAAATATTTTTCAAAATATTATACATATAGGGGATCAAACATGAGAGTCAATATAGAATTGAATTTATCATATCAGTTCAATATCAAACATGAGTCAATATAGAATTGAATTTATCATATCAGTTCAATATCAAACATGAGAGTCAATATAGAATTGAATTTATCATATCAGTTCAATATCAAACATGAGTCAATATAGAATTGAATTTATCATATCAGTTCAATATCAAACTTGAGAGTCAATATAGAATTGAATTTATCATATCAGTTCAATATCAAACTTGAGAGTCAATATAGAATTGAATTTATCATATCATTTTGATATCAAACATGAGTCAATATAGAATTGAATGTATCATATCAGTTCAATATCAAACATGTCGGGAGCCTTAGATTTTTTTTTTTCTGACTGACATTAAAAGTTATTTTTCAAGTTTAATAGATTCTATATTACACCAACAATTTTTTATCACATTTAAGTCATATTCACTATTGAAAAAATAAAAGATCTTAAATTTGTTTCCTTATAAGACAGAAGAATTTTGACTTTGAAGGCATGTTTTCACGTGACATTTTCTTACTGAGAGAAGACCAGCCATGTCTGCCCAGTTGGTGACGGCAACATTGTAAGGGAAACCGCCTGGTGAACTGTACCCTTCGTGGAGTCGCAACTGTTTTAAAATAAAATCTAGAGTCAGCAAAGAAACAACATTATAAATATTACACTTCTACCCTTTTTATGCAGAAAACTTTTCTTTCGTTTTCCTTTAATACGTAATCGAGAGGATCTTTAATGGCCTCTATCAAATTTTACTTGTACGGCAGTACAAGTATGGAACTTATTAAACATCCTATCTGTATCTATCTGTCAAAACATTTCATATTATTTTGTTATCTTTTTGCTACACAGGAAGCTATATATCGTTTGTAACAGCAGTTTTATCTTATAATTTCTCTCTTCAAGTGCTAATTCAGTGTTCACAAATAACACTTATAGTTAGTTCATAGTTCTTACCTGTTCATAGTACTTACCAAGTTCAAGTTCAAGTTCAAGTTTTATTTTATTTGAGTGTCACATGTCAATACAATACTTGATTAAAAAATGTACATAAGAACAATAAAATACATATTGACATCCAGCCATTATTGGCTTATGAGACACTAATTACAAATAAAATCTATTAAAAGCTATCAATTATGCTATCCGTTATTGTTAAATTATACAATGATTAAAATATATAGATTATCAATGTCATAGTACAGCTACTTACCTGTTCATACTACTTACCTGTTCATAGTACAGCTACTTACCTGTTCATAGTACAGCTACTTACCTGTTCATAGTACTTACCTGTTCATAGTTCTTACCAGTTCATAGTACTTACCTGTTCATAGTACTTACCTGTTCAACTACTTGCCTGTTCAACTACTTGCCTGTTCATAGCACTTACCTGTTCATATCACTTACCTGTTCATAGTACTTACCTGTTCATAGTATTTACCTGTTCAACTACATATCGGTTCATGGTACTTACCTGTTCAAGCTCGAAACCATAACCTGTTCCACCAAAATTTGTTCTTTCAAATATGGCATTGGCTCGATTTATCACCGCAACCTGAAAATAAAATGAATTCTGACTCCTGATTAACCTAAATAGTTAATGATTAGTGTATAAAGAATATCATTACCTCATATGTACATTTGTATATTGGTTTCTTTATGAATCTGAGAATTTTTGAAAAGTTTAATATTTTTCATCCTTTCCTTTTAATAAGTTAATCTGACAATAAGAGATTTCTTATTTCTGATATTATTTATTTTTGTTTTCAAGTTCAAAAGAATTTTTGTCATATTGACATTCAAGCCACCAGTTTAACTAAGTACAACTATTTGTATATATCAGTATGTGACCTATGACCTACTATGTAATTGGCTGTAGTGTACTTGTTAGAGCCCCCAATGATGCTGTAGAATCTATAATCAGCAACAGCCATCAGTCGACAACGAGTCCGTGCTGCGCGCTTCGATCGGTGGTGTTCATCTACAAATACAGAGTCATCAATTTTTTAATAAATATGTATTCAGCTAATCTATGCAAAAAAATCTTTCCACATTGCATCATGGGTCAGACAGAATTTTTTTTATATTAAACAACATAATAATTGTCCTGTGACACTGTTAACCTCACAGTCCACTTGGGCTAGCTTTTAAAAGTCAGACCAGGATAATAATCACTTCAGAAAGTATATACATGTTACATCAAATTCTCTGACACTCTCTATTTATCAGAGCCTCAACAAGTTACTCAAAGTCAGAAATAATTAAATATTTAAATTTGTGCCTGCAATACGATATATCAATTCATTTTTACAAATAAATAACCTAAAATTCTTAACACGACAAAAAAATTCATCATGAAGATAAACAATTGATCAATTTCCACCCACTTAGGTCTTTGTCTTTCATGCGACGTAGGAGGTCTTGGTCCAGTTCATTATCCGGTGCCCCGTCAGCATGTACAGCTCCGCAGAATGATGCCCTAGATAGATATTTATAGTCAAGACTTACGACAATGAACCGAGATATACCAAACATTATCTATAGTTACGACAATGAACCGAGATATACCATACATTATCTATAGTTACGACAATGAACCGAGATATACCAAACATTATTTATAGTTACGACAAGGTATCAAGATATACCAAACATTATCTATAGTTACGACAATGAACCGAGATATACCAAACATTATCTATAGTTACGACAATGAACCGAGATATACCATACATTATTTATAGTTACGACAAGGTATCAAGATATACCAAACATTATCTATAGTTACGACAATGAACCGAGATATACCAAACATTATCTATAGTTACGACAAGGTACCAAGATATACCATACATTATTTATAGTTATGACAAGGTACCAAGATATACCATACATTATTTATAGTTATGACAAGGTACCAAGATATACCATACATTATTTATAGTTATGACAAGGTACCAAGATATACCATACATTATCTATAGTTATGACAAGGTACCAAGATATACCATACATTATTTATAGTTATGACAAGGTACCAAGATATACCATACATTATCTATAGTTATGACAAGGTACCAAGATATACCATACATTATTTATAGTTATGACAAGGTACCGAGATATACCATACATTATTTATAGTTATGACAAGGTACCAAGATATACCATACATTATTTATAGTTATGACAAGGTACCGAGATATACCATACATTATCTATATATAGTTATGACAAGGTACCAAGATATACCATACATTATTTATAGTTATGACAAGGTACCAAGATATACCATACATTATCTATATATAGTTATGACAAGGTACCGAGATATACCATACATTATCTATATATAGTTATGACAAGGTACCGAGATATACCATACATTATTTATAGTTATGACAAGGTACCAAGATATACCATACATTATTTATAGTTATGACAAGGTACCAAGATATACCATACATTATTTATAGTTATGACTTTACCGAGATATACCATACATTATTTATAGTTATGACAAGGTACCAAGATATACCATACATTATTTATAGTTATGACAAGGTACCGAGATATACCATACATTATTTATAGTTATGACTTTACCGAGATATACCATATATTATTTATAGTTATGACAAGGTATCAAGATATATCATACATTATTTATAGTTATGACAGGGTACCAAGATATACCATACATTATCTATATATAGTTATGACAAGGTACCGAGATATACCATACATTATCTATATATAGTTATGACAAGGTACCGAGATATACCATACATTATTTATAGTTATGACAAGGTACCAAGATATACCATACATTATCTATATATAGTTATGACAAGGTACCGAGATATACCATACATTATCTATATATAGTTATGACAAGGTACCGAGATATACCATACATTATCTATATATAGTTATGACAAGGTACCGAGATATACCATACATTATTTATAGTTATGACAAGGTACCAAGATATACCATACATTATTTATAGTTATGACAAGGTACCAAGATATACCATACATTATTTATAGTTATGACTTTACCGAGATATACCATACATTATTTATAGTTATGACAAGGTACCAAGATATACCATACATTATTTATAATTATGACAAGGTACCGAGATATACCATACATTATTTATAGTTATGACTTTACCGAGATATACCATATATTATTTATAGTTATGACAAGGTATCAAGATATATCATACATTATTTATAGTTATGACAGGGTACCAAGATATACCATACATTATTTATAGTTATGACAAGGTACCAAGATATACCATACATTATTTATAGTTATGACAAGGTACCAAGATATACCATACATTATCTATATATAGTTATGACAAGGTACTGAGATATACAATACATTATCTATATATAGTTATGACAAGGTACTGAGATATACCATACATTATTTATAGTTATGACTTTACCGAGATATACCATACATTATTTATAGTTATGACAAGGTACCAAGATATACCATACATTATTTATAGTTATGACAAGGTACCAAGATATACCATACATTATTTATAGTTATGACAAGGTACCAAGATATACCATACATTATTTATAGTTATGACAAGGTACCAAGATATACAAAACATTATTTATAGTTATGACAAGGTATCAAGATATACCATACATTATTTATAGTTATGACAGGGTACCAAGATATACAATACATTATCTATATATAGTTATGACAAGGTACTGAGATATACCATACATTATTTATAGTTATGACAAGGTATCAAGATATACCAAACATTATCTATAGTTACGACAATGAACCGAGATATACCAAACATTATCTATAGTTACGACAATGAACCGAGATATACCATACATTATTTATAGTTACGACAAGGTATCAAGATATACCAAACATTATCTATAGTTACGACAATGAACCGAGATATACCAAACATTATCTATAGTTATGACAAGGTACCAAGATATACCATACATTATTTATAGTTATGACAAGGTACCAAGATATACCATACATTATTTATAGTTATGACAAGGTACCAAGATATACCATACATTATTTATAGTTATGACAAGGTACCAAGATATACCATACATTATTTATAGTTATGACAAGGTACCAAGATATACCATACATTATTTATAGTTATGACAAGGTACCAAGATATACCATACATTATCTATAGTTATGACAAGGTACCAAGATATACCATACATTATTTATAGTTATGACAAGGTACCGAGATATACCATACATTATTTATAGTTATGACAAGGTACCAAGATATACCATACATTATTTATAGTTATGACAAGGTACCGAGATATACCATACATTATCTATATATAGTTATGACAAGGTACCAAGATATACCATACATTATTTATAGTTATGACAAGGTACCAAGATATACCATACATTATCTATATATAGTTATGACAAGGTACCGAGATATACCATACATTATCTATATATAGTTATGACAAGGTACCGAGATATACCATACATTATTTATAGTTATGACAAGGTACCAAGATATACCATACATTATTTATAGTTATGACAAGGTACCAAGATATACCATACATTATTTATAGTTATGACTTTACCGAGATATACCATACATTATTTATAGTTATGACAAGGTACCGAGATATACCATACATTATTTATAATTATGACAAGGTACCGAGATATACCATACATTATTTATAGTTATGACTTTACCGAGATATACCATATATTATTTATAGTTATGACAAGGTATCAAGATATATCATACATTATTTATAGTTATGACAGGGTACCAAGATATACCATACATTATCTATATATAGTTATGACAAGGTACCGAGATATACCATACATTATCTATATATAGTTATGACAAGGTACCAAGATATACCATACATTATTTATAGTTATGACAAGGTACCAAGATATACCATACATTATCTATATATAGTTATGACAAGGTACCGAGATATACCATACATTATCTATATATAGTTATGACAAGGTACCGAGATATACCATACATTATCTATATATAGTTATGACAAGGTACCGAGATATACCATACATTATTTATAGTTATGACAAGGTACCAAGATATACCATACATTATTTATAGTTATGACAAGGTACCAAGATATACCATACATTATTTATAGTTATGACTTTACCGAGATATACCATACATTATTTATAGTTATGACAAGGTACCAAGATATACCATACATTATTTATAATTATGACAAGGTACCGAGATATACCATACATTATTTATAGTTATGACTTTACCGAGATATACCATATATTATTTATAGTTATGACAAGGTATCAAGATATATCATACATTATTTATAGTTATGACAGGGTACCAAGATATACCATACATTATCTATAGTTATGACAAGGTACCAAGATATACCATACATTATTTATAGTTATGACAAGGTACCAAGATATACCATACATTATCTATATATAGTTATGACAAGGTACTGAGATATACAATACATTATCTATATATAGTTATGACAAGGTACTGAGATATACCATACATTATTTATAGTTATGACTTTACCGAGATATACCATACATTATTTATAGTTACGACAAGGTACCAAGATATACCATACATTATTTATAGTTATGACAAGGTACCAAGATATACCATACATTATTTATAGTTATGACAAGGTACCAAGATATACCATACATTATTTATAGTTATGACAAGGTACCAAGATATACAAAACATTATTTATAGTTATGACAAGGTATCAAGATATACCATACATTATTTATAGTTATGACAGGGTACCAAGATATACAATACATTATCTATATATAGTTATGACAAGGTACTGAGATATACCATACATTATTTATAGTTATGACAAGGTATCAAGATATACCAAACATTATCTATAGTTACGACAATGAACCGAGATATACCAAACATTATCTATAGTTACGACAATGAACCGAGATATACCATACATTATTTATAGTTACGACAAGGTATCAAGATATACCAAACATTATCTATAGTTACGACAATGAACCGAGATATACCAAACATTATCTATAGTTACGACAAGGTACCAAGATATACCATACATTATTTATAGTTATGACAAGGTACCAAGATATACCATACATTATTTATAGTTATGACAAGGTACCAAGATATACCATACATTATTTATAGTTATGACAAGGTACCAAGATATACCATACATTATCTATAGTTATGACAAGGTACCAAGATATACCATACATTATTTATAGTTATGACAAGGTACCAAGATATACCATACATTATCTATAGTTATGACAAGGTACCAAGATATACCATACATTATTTATAGTTATGACAAGGTACCGAGATATACCATACATTATTTATAGTTATGACAAGGTACCAAGATATACCATACATTATTTATAGTTATGACAAGGTACCGAGATATACCATACATTATCTATATATAGTTATGACAAGGTACCAAGATATACCATACATTATTTATAGTTATGACAAGGTACCAAGATATACCATACATTATCTATATATAGTTATGACAAGGTACCGAGATATACCATACATTATCTATATATAGTTATGACAAGGTACCGAGATATACCATACATTATTTATAGTTATGACAAGGTACCAAGATATACCATACATTATCTATAGTTATGACAAGGTACCAAGATATACCATACATTATTTATAGTTATGACAAGGTACCAAGATATACCATACATTATCTATAGTTATGACAAGGTACCAAGATATACCATACATTATTTATAGTTATGACAAGGTACCGAGATATACCATACATTATTTATAGTTATGACAAGGTACCAAGATATACCATACATTATTTATAGTTATGACAAGGTACCGAGATATACCATACATTATCTATATATAGTTATGACAAGGTACCAAGATATACCATACATTATTTATAGTTATGACAAGGTACCAAGATATACCATACATTATCTATATATAGTTATGACAAGGTACCGAGATATACCATACATTATCTATATATAGTTATGACAAGGTACCGAGATATACCATACATTATTTATAGTTATGACAAGGTACCAAGATATACCATACATTATTTATAGTTATGACAAGGTACCAAGATATACCATACATTATTTATAGTTATGACTTTACCGAGATATACCATACATTATTTATAGTTATGACAAGGTACCGAGATATACCATACATTATTTATAGTTATGACAAGGTACCGAGATATACCATACATTATTTATAGTTATGACTTTACCGAGATATACCATACATTATTTATAGTTATGACAAGGTATCAAGATATATCATACATTATTTATAGTTATGACAGGGTACCAAGATATACCATACATTATCTATATATAGTTATGACAAGGTACCGAGATATACCATACATTATCTATATATAGTTATGACAAGGTACCAAGATATACCATACATTATTTATAGTTATGACAAGGTATCAAGATATACCATACATTATCTATATATAGTTATGACAAGGTACCGAGATATACCATACATTATCTATATATAGTTATGACAAGGTACCGAGATATACCATACATTATCTATATATAGTTATGACAAGGTACCGAGATATACCATACATTATTTATAGTTATGACAAGGTACCAAGATATACCATACATTATTTATAGTTATGACAAGGTACCAAGATATACCATACATTATTTATAGTTATGACTTTACCGAGATATACCATACATTATTTATAGTTATGACAAGGTACCAAGATATACCATACATTATTTATAATTATGACAAGGTACCGAGATATACCATACATTATTTATAGTTATGACTTTACCGAGATATACCATATATTATTTATAGTTATGACAAGGTATCAAGATATATCATACATTATTTATAGTTATGACAGGGTACCAAGATATACCATACATTATCTATAGTTATGACAAGGTACCAAGATATACCATACATTATTTATAGTTATGACAAGGTACCAAGATATACCATACATTATCTATATATAGTTATGACAAGGTACTGAGATATACAATACATTATCTATATATAGTTATGACAAGGTACTGAGATATACCATACATTATTTATAGTTATGACTTTACCGAGATATACCATACATTATTTATAGTTACGACAAGGTACCAAGATATACCATACATTATTTATAGTTATGACAAGGTACCAAGATATACCATACATTATTTATAGTTATGACAAGGTACCAAGGTAAACCATACATTATTTATAGTTATGACAAGGTACCAAGATATACAAAACATTATTTATAGTTATGACAAGGTATCAAGATATACCATACATTATTTATAGTTATGACAGGGTACCAAGATATACAATACATTATCTATATATAGTTATGACAAGGTACTGAGATATACCATACATTATTTATAGTTATGACAAGGTACCAAGATATACCATACATTATTTATAGTTATGACAAGATACCAAGATATACCATACATTATTTATAGTTATGACTTTACCGAGATATACCATACATTATTTATAGTTACGACAAGGTACCAAGACATACCATACATTATTTATAATTATGACAAGGTACCGAGATATACCATACATTATTTATAGTTATGACTTTACCGAGATATACCATATATTATTTATAGTTATGACAAGGTATCAAGATATATCATACATTATTTATAGTTATGACAGGGTACCGAGATATACCATATATTATTTATAGTTATGACAAGGTACCAAGATATACCATACATTATTTATAGTTATGACAAGGTACCAAGATATACCATACATTATCTATATATAGTTATGACAAGGTACTGAGATATACAATACATTATCTATATATAGTTATGACAAGGTACTGAGATATACCATACATTATTTATAGTTATGACTGTACTGAGATATACCATACATTATTTATAGTTACGACAAGGTACCAAGATATACCATACATTATTTATAGTTATGACAAGGTACCAAGATATACCATACATTATTTATAGTTATGACAAGGTACCAAGATAAACCATACATTATTTATAGTTATGACAAGGTACCAAGATATACAAAACATTATTTATAGTTATGACAAGGTATCAAGATATACCATACATTATTTATAGTTATGACAGGGTACCAAGATATACAATACATTATCTATATATAGTTATGACAAGGTACTGAGATATACCATACATTATTTATAGTTATGACTTTACCGAGATATACCATACATTATTTATAGTTACGACAAGGTACCAAGATATACCATACATTATTTATAGTTATGACAAGGTACCAAGATATACCATACATTATTTATAGTTATGACAAGGTACCAAGATAAACCATACATTATTTATAGTTATGACAAGGTACCAAGATATACAAAACATTATTTATAGTTATGACAAGGTATCAAGATATACCATACATTATTTATAGTTATGACAGGGTACCAAGATATACAATACATTATCTATATATAGTTATGACAAGGTACTGAGATATACCATACATTATTTATAGTTATGACTTTACCGAGATATACCATACATTATTTATAGTTATGACAAGGTACCAAGATATACCATACATTATTTATAGTTATGACAAGGTACCAAGATATACCATACATTATTTATAGTTATGACAGGGTACCAAGATATACCATACATTATTTATAGTTATGACAAGGTACCGAGATATACAATACATTATCTATATATAGTTATGACAAGGTACCAAGATATACCATACATTATCTATATATAGTTATGACAAGGTACCAACATATACCATACATTATCTACATGTAAAGTAATGACAAGGTACCAAGATATACCATACATTATTTATACTTATGACAAGGTACCAAGATATACCATACATTATTTATAGTTACGACAAGGTACCAAGATATACCATACATTATTTATAGTTATGACAAGGTACCGAGATATACAATACATTATCTATATATAGTTATGACAAGGTACCGAGATATACCATACATTATTTATAGTTATGACAAGGTATCAAGATATACCATACATTATCTATATATAGTTATGACAAGGTACCAAGATATACCATACATTATCTATATATAGTTATGACAAGGTACCAACATATACCATACATTATCTACATGTAAAGTAATGACAAGGTACCAAGATATACCATACATTATTTATACTTATGACAAGGTACCAAGATATACCATACATTATTTATAGTTACGACAAGGTACCAAGATATACCATACATTATTTATAGTTATGACAAGGTACCGAGATATACAATACATTATCTATATATAGTTATGACAAGGTACCGAGATATACCATACATTATTTATAGTTATGACAAGGTATCAAGATATACCATACATTATTTATACTTACGACAAGGTACCAAGATATACCATACATTATTTATATATAGTTATGACAAGGTACCAAGATATACCATACATTATTTATAGTTATGACAAGGTACCAAGATATACCATACATTATTTATAGTTATGACAAGGTACCGAGATATACCATACATTATCTATATATAGTTATGACAAGGTACCAAGATATACCATACATTATTTATAGTTATGACAAGGTACCAAGATATACCATACATTATTTATATATAGTTATGACAAGGTACCAAGATATACCATACATTATTTATAGTTATGACAAGGTACCAAGATATACCATACATTATTTATAGTTATGACAAGGTACCGAGATATACCATACATTATCTATATAAAGTTATGACAAGGTACCAAGATATACCATACATTATTTATAGTTATGACAAGGTACCGAGATATACCATACATTATCTATATATAGTTATGACAAGGTACCAAGATATACAATACATTATTTATAGTTATGACAAGGTACCAAGATATATCAAACATTATTTATAGTTATGACAAGGTACCAAGATATACCATACATTATCTATATATAGTTATGACAAGGTACCAAGATATACCATACTTTATTTATAGTTATGACAAGGTACCAAGATATACCAAACATTATCTATATATTAGTTATGACAAGGTACCAAGATATACCATACATTATCTATAGTTATGACAAGGTACCAAGATATACCATACATTATTTATATATAGTTATGACAAGGTATCAAGATATACCAAACATTATCTATAGTTATGACAAGGTACCAAGATATACCATACATTATTTATAGTTATGACAAGGTACCAAGATATACCATACTTTATTTATAGTTATGACAAGGTACCAAGATAAACCATACATTATTTATAGTTATGAGAAGGTACCAAGATATACAATACATTATTTATAGTTATGACAAGGTACCAAGATATACCATATATTATTTATAGTTATGAGAAGGTACCAAGATATACAATACATTATTTATAGTTATGACAAGGTACCAAGATATACCATACATTATTTATAGTTATGAGAAGGTACCAAGATATACAATACATTATTTATAGTTATGACAAGGTACAGAGATATCCCATACATTATTTATAGTTCGTAACGACAAGGTACAGAGATATCCCATACATTATTTATAGTTACGACAAGGTACCAAGATATACCATACATTATTTATAGTTATGACAGGGTACCAAGATATACCATACATTATTTATAGTTACGACAAGGTTCCGAGATATACCAAACATTATTTATAGTTATGACAAGGTACCAAGATATACAAAACATTATTTATAGTTATGACAAGGTACCAAGATATACCATACATTATTTATAGTTATGACAAGGTACCAAGATATACCATATATTATTTATAGTTATGACTTTACCGAGATATACCATACATTATTTATAGTTATGACAAGGTACCGAGATATACAATACATTATTTATAGTTATGACAAGGTACCAAGATATACCATATATTATTTATAGTTATGACAAGGTACCGAGATATACCATACATTATTTATAGTTATGACAGGGTACCAAGATATACCAAACATTATTTATAGTTATGACAAGGTACCAAGATATACCATACATTATTTATAGTTATTACAAGGTACCGAGATATACAATACATTATTTATAGTTACGACAGGGTACCAAGATATACCATACATTATTTATAGTTATGACAGGGTACCAAGATATACCAAACATTATTCATAGTTACGACAAGTAACCGAGATCCACTCATCGGATTGTCAATGTGAGGTGTGACAATTGTAACCAACAAAGTGTTACTGCTGATTATAAATGAATGTGACATGCGACAACATTTCTGGAGCAATATTTACATGCATGTGCTATCTTCATTTGACACAAGTGTGTCACCTACTGTCACCCAGGATTATCATTGAGCAAATGTTGATAGACAATTTTCAGCCAAAAAAAAAAAAAAAAATTGTGTAATGGAATACAGAATCAATCTGGAAAGTTAAAACAAGAAATAGATGCAATTCTCCAAATAAATCTGTTTCAGGTCCTTCCACTTTACGAAATATGTTCTTTCAATCAATGCAAAATCATTTTAACAGGAGACCTTAACTACAAACTCATAAACTGGATGTGGAAGGTCGAGTGATTGATGCAAGCTAGGCCTTAAGTGATTGACAGAAGGCTTAGTGATTGAGGTGGAAGGCCTTATAGTGATTGACCAAAGCCCTAGTTATCAACGGAAGGCCTAGTAATCGATGGATGAATGACCTATTTATCAATGGAAGGCCAAGTGATTGACATGGAAGACTTAGTGATCAACAGAAGACCTTTAGTGACTGACAGAGGGTTTAGTGATCGATGGAAGGCCTAGTGATCAAGGCCTTGTAATCAACATGGAAGGCCTAGTGGTCAATATCATTACAATGTTTTCATTTATATATACTTACTTCTTACAGAAAGCAGATAAAGAAAACTTTCATTGTTTATTTAGACAAAATATGAAATTTACAACAGTTTGTCAATTTTATTTTTACAATGTACGTATTATGTATCATAAACAAAGATTTATTTTCAAATCTGTGAAGAATTACCAATAAAAGATGAAATCTTGTTCACTGCAGACCAATATAAAATTTTGTTTCTTACATAGCACTGACCAAGAGTTTCAATTCTATGATGACACTCCTGATTATGTTACAGAAGTCTACCTACCCTCCTTGTGTTTTGTCTGTGGGCTGAGGCATAATCATGTGTTTGGTTCTGTATACGATCATAGAGTTATCCCCCTTCTTTTTCTTCCCTCCATCGTGTCTCCACTTTGGCTGTTAGAATTGAAACCAATGGATAAGTTCAAACACATAAAACAATCAATCTCATTGTTTATTTGCTTACACAATTTTAAACATTTTATGGTAAAAAAAAACAGAAATTTCTAACTCAAGTGATAAACAGAAATTTCTAACTCAAGTGATCCCCTTCTAAATTAGAGTGATTAAGGGTGTCATCCTCTTCTAAATTAGAGTGATTTAGGGTGGTGATCCCCTTCTAAATTAGAGTGATCTAGGGTGGTGATCCCCTTCTAAATTAGAGTGATCTAGGGTGGTGATCCCCTTCTAAATTAGAGTGATCTAGGGTGGTGATCTCCTTCTAAATTAGAGTGATCTAGGGTGGTGATCCCCTTCTAAATTAGAGTGATCTAGGGTGGTGATCCCCTTCTAAATTAGAGTGATCAAGGGTGGTGATCTCCTTCTAAATTAGAGTGATCTAGGGTGGTGATCCCCTTCTAAATTAGAGTGATCTAGGGTGGTGATCCCCTTCTAAATTAGAGTGATCTAGGGTGGTGATCCCCTTCTAAACTAGTGAGCAATCTAAGGTGGTAAATCCTCTTCTACATAATATGCAAGTCACTTACTTCAATCACAAATTCATCGTTGGGAAGAAAGATGGAGGCTGACATGGCTTCCCCGTCAAAGTAAGCTGTCACCTCAGACTTCGCTTCACCTGGAAAGGAAGACCGAACATTAATGATATCGATCAAGCTTTGTAGACATAAAAAAAATGTTCAAGGGACTTGGGACTTTATAAGGTATTACCAAGGGATGGCAATTGTAATTTAAATCATTGAATTATCAAAAACTGTTATTTCACTTTAAATCCAGATTACGTCAATCTAATTAAAATCTAGATGGTCATTCTCACTACGTTACATGAACATCTAACAACATCCAATATGGGGTCACGTTCTGATGACCTTTGGGATGTGTGCATATCACTTTCAGGGCGAATTGGCATTTTATCGATGTCATCGAAGCAAAACATTTTGTCACAGCATGCATCTGAAGCAAACCATTTCGGCACAGTATATAGCTATATGCTTTATGGGATGAAATGACTTGACACAAATTGACAGATTATACAAGCTATGCACTCGAGTCATGCTAATTCGGACACATAAAATTCACTTCCAAGATTCTGGAAGTAGCCATTTGATTGGTTAATCCAAAAGGTCACCCTGACGTGACCTCTTATGGGATGTTGTTAGATGTTCATGTAACGTAGTGAGAATGACCATCTAGATTTTAATTAGATTGAGATTACGTCTGAATAAGAATATATCTTGATAAAAGTTTTATGTTAATGAAAGGGACTGACCGTCCACCCATCCATGGTAAAAGTTGGACTTGTCAAGGCCTTTATCCTCTCTCATGTGACCTTCCCTATCAATTACTTGGAACTTAAAATCCCTGGAGAAGATTCCGAGAGACTCCTTCAGTTGTAGGGAGAAGTTCCTATAAGAGATCAAGCACATGTAGTATAAAATATTTTCATAAATCTAATTAAAAAAATAATGTTATGTTCAGTGTGAAAGATTTACATGTATGTATATGCATATAATAAAATTCCAAAAATAAAATCAGAAAAGAAATTACTGGTTTAGCATTGCCATAATAAGGTAATTTAAGGACAATGTCTGTCAATGATGGCCACTCTGACGGAAGCTTTTATAGTGTCATCACACTGAAATGACAAACGATAGAGTGACATTCCATCCGGTCACAATATACTGACAAGCTGATAGACCTAAAAGGTACAAGAATTTTTATTTTGTATCGTGTGTTTTAACAACAAACATTAACTCAGTACGACGTATTTGTCTTCACCAGGGTACAGAACCCATAACCTTCCTGACAGGAAGTGAAGAAGTATCCAGGGAGACATAAGGAAGACAGATTGTGTTAAGTGTCATCACCCTGAACGACACACCTGTACACGGCAGTCTGACACCACATCTGGTCACAATATACTGACAATGGGCAACCCCGGCAAACCAGTCCTACCCTCCAACTACAAAGCTGGACAACAAGTAGAGGTCAGCATGAGGTCAGATGTCAGCATGAGGTCAGAGGTCAGCAAGAGGTCAGAAGTCAGCAAGCATCAATTATGTAGGATTTATTTTTTCTCAGCAAGAGAGCACAATTAACAACTTTCCTAACAGGGACTGTAACATTTAACTATGATAAGGACCAAACGTGTGTGTCAATAGAGACATTACGGAAGGAAGACATGGGTAGGGAGCTTTGAAGCACACACCACAGATCTTCACCTGAGGTTACGCCACATGAAGACAGATTCAATGATTTGATGATGGGGGCCACCCAAGGGTTATTCTACATCAACATTTCAATGAAATTCACCAGCAGGACATGACAATGCAACACCTCTTTGAGACATTAATTAATTTAAACCAACCAAGACAAACCATTCCTTACCGTCTCCCATTTAAATCTGAACATCAGTCACAGATAACTAGTCCCTAAACACATTTTGTTACTTTACCTGCCAACTGCATAAAAGCTGACATGTTTGCTTGGGCGGCGGTAGGTTCCATCGTCAGCGCTCCGTCGTTTTATACTGTGAATGGTAACAGATTCCAGTAACTCATGCTCTGTCACATGGTCCCGGAGGTCAGCTATAGTAAACAAGATTATCAAGGTCATTCAAACTCATAAAATAATGTTAAACATACAAATGTTCTTGTTAAAGTTTAATAAATATTAACATACTGGCTTACAATCTATGCATGTATTTAGTTTTTTGATATGAGATTTATGACTATAAAGCAGGTAAAAAGCTGTTTCAGTTGGATGTAACAAACCCTTCCTTTTAAATATCCTCATGTATAGCAATATATCTTATATAAGATCATGAAGGATATAACACATTTTCTGATTAAAACACGAACAACCCCAAATTACTCCATATCTACTGTGACACAACATTCTATTTTATATTATTTAAGAGTGAACTCTGTGGGATTGTTTCACTAAAGACAGAACGAAGTAAATAATACAAAACAAATAGGAAAGAAAAGAAAAGCAGGAATAGGGACAAAGGGACATTTTTATACAATATTGGGAGATGTATGACATTTTTTATACAACATTGGGAGATGTATGACATTTTTTATACAATATTGGGAGATATATGACATTTTTATACAATATTGGGAGATGTAGGACATTTTTTATACAATATTGGGAGATGTATGACATTTTTTATACAATATTGGGAGATGTATGACATTTTTTATACAATATTGGGAGATGTAGGACATTTTTTATACAATATTGGGAGATATATGACATTTTTATACAATATTGGGAGATGTATGACATTTTTATACAATATTGGGAGATGTATGACATTTTTATACAATATTGGGAGATGTATGACATTTTAATACAATATTGGGAGATGTATGACATTTTTATACAATATTGGGAGTTGTATGACATTTTTTATACAATATTGGGAGATGTAGGACATTTTTTATACAATATTGGGAGATATATGACATTTTTATACAATATTGGGAGATGTATGACATTTTTATACAATATTGGGAGATGTATGACATTTTTATACAATATTGGGAGATGTATGACATTTTTATACAATATTGGGAGTTGTATGACATTTTTTATACAATATTGGGAGATGTATGACATTTTTTATACAATATTGGGAGATGTATGACATTGTTTACACAATATTGGGAGATGTATGACATTTTTATACAATATTGGGAGATGTATGACATTTTTTATATAATATTGGGAGATGTATGACATTTTTATACAATATTGGGAGATGTATGACATTTTTATACAATATTGGGAGATGCATGACATTTTTATACAATATTGGGAGATGTATGACATTTTTATACAATATTGGGAGATGTATGACATTTTTTTATACAATATTGGGAGATGTATGACATTTTTTATACAATATTGGGAGATGTATGACATTTTTATACAATATTGGGAGATGTAGGACATTTTTTATACAATATTGGGAGATGTAGGACATTTTTTATAAAATATTGGGAGATGTATGACATTTTTTATACAATATTGGGAGATGTATGATATTTTTTATACAATATTGGGAGATGTAGGACATTTTTTTATACAATATTGGGAGATGTATGACATTTTTTTATACAATATTGGGAGATGTATGACATTTTTTATACAATATTGGGAGATGTATGACATTTTTATACAATATTGGGAGATGTATGACATTTTTATACAATATTGGGAGTTGTATGACATTGTTTACAAAATATTGGAAGATGTATGACATTTTTTATATAATATTGGGAGATGTATGACATTTTTTATACAATATTGGGAGATGTATGACATTTTTATACAATATTGGGAGATGTATGACATTTTTATACAATATTGGGAGATGTAAGACATTTTTTATACAATATTGGGAGATGTATGACATTTTTATACAATATTGGGAGATGTATGACATTGTTTATACAATATTGGGAGATGTATGACATTGTTTATACAATATTGGGAGATGTATGACATTTTTATACAATATTGGGAGATGTATGACATTTTTTATACAATATTGGGAGATGTATGACATTTTTTATACAATATTGGGAGATGTATGACATTTTTTATACAATATTGGGAGATGTATGACATTTTTATACAATATTGGGAGTTGTATGACATTGTTTATACAATATTGGGAGATGTATGACATTTTTATACAATATTGGGAGATGTATGACATTTTTATACAATATTGGGAGATGTAGGACATTTTTTATACAATATTGGGAGATGTAGGACATTTTTTATACAATATTGGGAGATGTAGGACATTTTTTATAAAATATTGGGAGATGTATGACATTTTTTATACAATATTGGGAGATGTATGATATTTTTTATACAATATTGGGAGATGTAGGACATTTTTTTATACAATATTGGGAGATGTATGACATTGTTTATACAATATTGGGAGATGTATGACATTTTTATACAATATTGGGAGATGTATGACATTTTTTATACAATATTGGGAGATGTAGGACATTTTTTATACAATATTGGGAGATGTAGGACATTTTTTATACAATATTGGGAGATGTATGACATTTTTTATACAATATTGGGAGATGTATGACATTTTTTATACAATATTGGGAGATGTAGGACATTTTTTTATACAATATTGGGAGATGTATGACATTGTTTATACAATATTGGGAGATGTATGACATTTTTATACAATATTGGGAGATGTATGACATTTTTTATACAATATTGGGAGATGTATGACATTTTTTATACAATATTGGGAGATGTATGACATTGTTTATACAATATTGGGAGATGTATGACATTGTTTTTACAATATTGGGAGATGTATGACATTTTTTTATACAATATTGGGAGATGTATGACATTGTTTATACAATATTGGGAGATGTGTGACATTTTTTTATTAAATATTGGGAGATGTATGACATCGTTTATACAATATTGGGAGATGTATGACATCGTTTATACACTATTGGGAGATGTATGACATTTTTTATACAATATTGGGAGATGTATGACATTGTTTATACAATATTGGGAGATGTATGACATTGCTGTCCAATGACACCCTACAGGATACCAGGCCCTATAGTGTTGTCACCAAATGTAATGTACACCTGCAGGGGCACAACACGCTCGACGTTGCTTAATTTCTATTTCTATACACAGACACATCACTTAACCACAGAACCACAAAAGCTAGCTAATTGGACCATGCAGCTGAAATGTCCATATCCAAGAACTATCACATATGTTGGTAGTTTATGTGAGGTATTAAAAATATTCACAATCAATAATGAGTCAGGCTGGGCTGTCAACGCGATGAATATTTAATTAACTATATATGTATATACAGCATAGTATAACAGGGGAAAACACAAGTGACTTATGAACATCAAGTTATGGTTACTATCAACAAACACAGGAGGATTAAACATAACAGATAAAAAGCTGTAATTAATAATTTTTTTTGTATTAGGGGCTTTTGTTATACTAATCAAGATTGTCCTTTCCCGTTTGTGTTCATGATGTACATGCATAATACGTTCATGATTTATTAACTTCTCTGTTAATTCTCTACAAGCCAACGTGGTAAGTGTTAGTGTTGATGTTAGACCAGATCCTATATCAGATGTTTGTTTAATCACTGATAAACTCAGCAACATTGAACCAAATGAGGTGTGATCGAGTTAAATTTTACAGCATCCATTATAAAGATAAATATGCATATGTATATTGTTTTTCGTGGAATATATTATCAATATACTAATATCGTTAACGCCCGTGTAAATTCTTACCACCTCATTGACATTCAATCAATAACGGATACCCCCCCCCCAAAAAAAAAAAAATATATATATATATATAATATATAAACATTAATAGAGAAATAAAAAGACATAGAAGGGTCTATCATTATAATTATCATTAAAAGTTTGTATTGTTGTATTATCAACAGGCATGAGATAACATTTCTGACATTCTGAATGTTAATTTTTATATTTACATGCTCCAACACATGTAAAACGGTACAAAGTTTCAGCGTCAAAATCATTAATTCGTCACCATAAAAGCACCAAAAAATTAATTAACGTGCAAACGTCATGTTCTACACAGATAGCTTACCGTGTGTTCCGTGTAACACCAGTGTGAGTAGGACACACAGAGAAAATATATCCCAAAACATCTTGTCTGATTTCTACACAGCCGACATGTTTTCATTGGTAACGCAAGCACCTGCCGACAAGGGAGGCCACTCTATTTTGTTTACGTCTTGCAGGTATCATGGTAAGCTGATGATCGATTGAAATAAGAATATGCTGTTGTATATATATGTTTTATGCAATACCAAACTTACAGACATTACGGAAAAAAAAAAAAAAAAAAAAATAAGGGGGAGTGATTATCTTTTTTACTAGAAGAGAAATCAATGTAAATTCAGAGGAAATTTTATTTTAGTATATATTTAATATGGAACTTCCTCGAACTTACAAGCGATTATTTTTAGTACATTGTTGTGTCATCCTCATTTATTGTTGTTGATTAGACATTTTTATATCTTGGACGTGATTTTATGCATTTTTGCTACAAGCAGTGTATACGCTGTCGGCGATGTTTTATTTATTTATTTATATTAAGCATTGACGTTATTTTTTTTAGTTTCATCGGGGTATGAAACAAATTTTGTTTACAAACTGTATGAATCCGCGTACAATTTTACTGGTTTTAAATGGGATTCTTTTTCTCAAATCAATACGCAACGTCAATTGTCGTATTGTGACGTCACATTTTTCGCGCCATTCTCGGAATTTCTTTCATAGAAGAATGAAAAGAATTTTTCGACCAATCACATTTGAGTATTTACCAGGAAAACAAAGAAAAATTAATTATTCATTTATCAATATTATAAAAAAAAGAATGAAAACGTGTTACACACGATTGGTCCAAATATACACATATCACATAGACTGTAACAAATCAGAGAGAGAGAGAGAGAATACGGCGCTTTATCGATGCAAAATATTTTACGTCAACAAAACGGCGCTTGTTCATCCGATGATTGCTGATATATGTAACAGAGACTTATATATTAATTATAGGTCTCTGATGTATATAGTTAATTGTTTTATTTTGTATTGTTTGCTGGGTTTATCGCCATGTGAACAGGCATAGCCATTAACTGTAGTTAGCTCACAGGGGTTTGTAAAATGATAATAATATATAGAGTCTATATATATATATAAAAAAAAAATAGAATCGAAATCAACATATCAGGTTTGATTGTATTTTTTTATTACAAATCTTAGTTTCCTGAGGCGGAGATCACCTCGTCACCAGATCTCGTGGACGTGAGACCGAGCTAGTACTGGTTGATATACATGGTATATATATGTATATGTCAAAAGGTAATATAAACGGTCAGGTTTAGATAACACTGAATCCCTGTAAACGTACGTCTGCAGGATACGAATTACTTGAAATGTTAATACGGGACAAGGAAATAATTCTAACAGTATGGACAATAAAAAAAATGTTCAGTTTTCGAGGCAATCTGTATATACACTGTATACTTATGCATGTTTTAAGTGACAACTCACAGCGGTAGCCTTAACTCCATGTACCTGGCTCTGCAAGATCCGGGAAGTACTGTTTTACATCCTTTACTACTCAGAAATTCGGATAGCAGTCATACAGCCAATAAAAGACTATATATACCCACACTTGCCTTTCACATAGATAGGCGACCGAGGTTCGATTTCCCGATCGGACGTGAAGAGGTATGTGGCACTTGCCTGGCCACGCGGATTTTCTCCGGGTATTCCGATTTCTGCTCCCACAGTA
This sequence comes from Pecten maximus, assembly GCF_902652985.1. NCBI lineage: Eukaryota > Metazoa > Mollusca > Bivalvia > Pectinida > Pectinidae > Pecten > Pecten maximus. Next base: position 14,566,077 of record NC_047033.1, on the reverse strand, counting down.
GGACCCCTCGCGGGCTTCTATCCGGGCCAACAAGTGAATTTAATATTAGGTTGTGTTATAACTTGTTTTACGATTGTTATTAAATAAATAAAGCTTATATAATACCCACCAGATATAAAATCATGGCTGGCGCCGCCCCGCGTGCATGGAAGATAAAAATTGAAGAAAATGATTTGTAATATTTGATTCGTATTTGTTTTTCTTTTTTTGTATATATATATAAATATATTGTAAAAATTAGAAGTTGCTGGTATTGCTTTACATCCTTAAATAAATCAATTTTAACATAAAAAAAAACATATACACTATTTCATTTTATTTTCCCCTTTAAGTGTGAAAATAGCAGAGTTGGTCAGACCGCAGAATGACATGTACATTTATATTCAGATAGTTAATTATACCGGATTGAGCCAAGATACCTACTTGTATGTACCTCATATTTCAAGTAATCTGTCAGAACTAGAAGTTGGCAATGAATCCAGATGTCTAAATATACTGAAGCATAACATTTTGATTGAAACATATTTAATTGTAATTGAACAAAAGAAAATTGGACACGAGTTAAACCAAACTCATGAAGTCCTCTCCTTAAACTGTACATACCATTTAATGTATAGAACTGGTTCTTTCTGATATACTCCCTACAATGATTGATAGATAATTTTAATTTCTATTTTCACTGGAATGAACCTTTAAAGATTAGAAACTGTTCACGTGATAACAAGAGAATGTGACAATGGTAAAGGTAACATATGGATATAGTAGAGAGGACTGGGTTGGGGTTGGGGGAGTACTATGCGTGCTCATATTTCCGAATAAATTTACATTTAAATATATATATATAAACATATTTCTTGAACGTTAGATATTGTAAAACACATCTTTTTTAACCCTTGTGACTTTCAATTTCTATGAAAAGTAATGTAATATATTTTAAGGAACGTTGTAACCTCCCTGCCAATTACTGGGGAAAAGTAATATAGTTTCCGAAAAATGTTAACTACTAACTCTCTCCATGAAACATCATGGGAGAATGCTTCTGTTAAAGCAGGATTTACATTTTGAGCCCTATTTCAACTGTTCACACAAGGACAAATTTTGGGATTTTGAGTAACATATGACATCAGTAAACAACCACAACACTATAAATTCAGTATTTATACATTCTGAAACCTTATAAAAAATATAAGAAAGTATTTGTCCCTACTCCTAATCAGAGACCTATATACTAATTTAGTATATCGGTCTCTGTCCTACTATATCAATATATATAGTATGAGTAGGGGGAAACTCTCGGGCCAGGGCTAATAATTTTCTATCAATACTAGCCAGAAGCAGACGTCTTTTAAAATATGCTTAAGGTAACCGATAAACGTGACTAGAGCAAGTCTATAAGCAATTGCGCATGCTCGTGTAAAAGGAAGCGGTCCAACAGCTGTTTGTACGAGACCAGCGTAGTGTGAGTGACAGACGTTGTATCCGCACAAGAGAAGATTAACGTTTCTCACACAACAAAAGGTAACAGAATGGTAAAACGGATTATCCGGATTATTATGGACAAATAGGTTATATGTTTTCATTTTTAAAATTATAAATTATGTATTCATTTATTCGTTCTTTTTATCCCTTATCGCGAAAAACAGACAATGTTGAGCGTTTCTATATCCGGAGAAACACGCGGACAAGGTAACCGGTAGACATAAAGCTAGCGAGTGATCTTTGAATGGAAGAGAGGGTGAATACCATGTAGAGCTATCACGTAACATATTATCATGACATTTGAATAGTTTTTTTTCGTGTCTGATTTCTAATGTCGAAGTTTCGAATCGATTTTACTTAAAATGCACGTGGGCTGAACGTGTGTTCGGAACAGTGTTTGGCCTTCGGCGTTCGGCACAGCCGTTTATCGGACCAAATGTTCGCATAATAGAATACAAGATTTTCATCGATTTATGTTCAATTTATTTTGAGACTCTCTAATAAGTTTAGATATTCAAACTATACATTTACATTGTATATCATATCAGTAGATTCCTTCCTCTTTTGTTGTCATTAGAAGAAACCAAATCAAAGATTATTGGTGAAATCAGAGACATAGCACCCAAATATTGAGAACAAGAAGAATTTTATTTCTTTATTGACAAACTTCGACGTAGTTATATTGCATTTTTATTTCTGTCACGTAACAGAATATTCGTAATATCTTTACTACATATTTCCAGAGACATATATACAGAGAGATAAGTAACATCGCTATTTTCCCATACAAGTGATGGCTCTCTTTATTCGTGACCACTCAAGCATATCCCTTATCGAGAGCGCCTTGTCCCCTTATCAAACACATGCGAGCACAGGTAAATCGGGCTTTGCGCATGTGTGTATCGATGTACTGGAACTTATTTGACATGTTCTGGTTAATCCGCCATTACGTCAGACCAAAACATCGTCAATTTTAAACGCACACAAAAAGCACATCGTTTTATTTAGGCCACTACAAAAGTTACTACATTATCCACAAACTATCATACTTATAGGGTATAGTCTTGATGATTATGCACACTGTTGTCATTAATCTGTATTTTCGAAAATCCATTGGGTCCTATTCGACATGTCCTAGTTTTGTAATTAAGCCGCCATTACGTCAGACCAAAACATCGTCAATTTTAAACGCACACAAAAAGCACATCGTTTAATTTAGGCCACTACTAAAGTTACTACATTATCCAAAAACTATCATACTTATGGGATATGGTCTTGTTTATCATGCACATTGTTGTCATTTATCCGTATTTTCGAAAACCCCATAGATAAATTGGCGATTCCCGCCGATCTTCCCTGTGGTGTGCTTGACTTTCATACTCAAAATACAAACACTTTGACAGCAAATTGTGATATATTTTATATTGATGACACTTCTGCACTTTGATATTAATGAAATTAAAGCACATCATTGGATCTTGGTGATGATTTCAGATAGAAATTATCAATAATTATGTGTCTGGTTTTCAAGTTTTCTCCATTATGGCATCAGGAGAAGACTGAACAGATCGACTGCAAAGGATTGTGGGAAGGTCAGGGGCCACCACGTAGACATAAGGGCAAATAGAGAGCTGCCAATCTCTCTATATATGTCTCTGGTGAAATATCTCAATGCCTCTGTTAGGGATCTTTTCAAACCATCATGCAGATCGTCTGTCAGAAAAGATTTCCTTCTTTCCTAGGACTATCAAAATTGGAATAATCTCCCATCTGAAATTATTGAATTCCTCTGAATCTTTACTTTGTTTCTAATCAGCAATCGCTTTTTATCCGTATTAAAACCTGATCCCTCCTTTCTTAGGTCAACACCCACATATGATATTATCTTCACAGTATGTTGAAGTAGGTCATAAAATGGTAGAATCCCAGGAACTATGACTTGATACTAATCTTGTAGACTTGCACCCAACCTCTGATTCACAGAATCCAAGCCTCTATGGTCTCCAATGGCACTTTTCTTAACTGACCTGGAGCATAGGACATAGACTATTTTAATTGACTGGTTAAGAGAGGATTCACTTTAAAGATGTGATTCAGAAATACATGGAGTAGTTAGGATCTGGATGAAATTGATTAGATCTTCACTTTGCTTCTGATGATAGTTCTGTTATGTCCTTATTATAAGCTTGTTATATATATAATTATCAACCTTTGTTTCAAGTGCTTATCTGTGACTGGTAATATATGTAATCAAAACTGAGTTGTCAATGTCTTCATAGGCCAAGACTTAGACAACTGGTCACAGATCATGTAGGTATTTGAATTAGCAGGACCACAAGCCAAGTGACTACCATTACTAGTGGTAGCTCAGTTGGCGAATATGTCTGTCAAGATTTGAGAAGTTCATGAATTATCTCCCCTTGATTGTATTTTTTATGTAGTATATGATACTATGATATGAAAACTGGATCAGGGCATTCAGAAGTCAAATGATCATTTTGCAGAAATCTGAAGGGTCAAAACAAAAGAAAATAGACATGTACCTTCAATTTCATGAGTCAAAGATGATTTTGGGGAATACTCTCAAGGGATCGGACTACTAGATCCCCTGCTAGAAAGAGAGGAAAATAGCTTTTAGTTTGTACAATATATATACCAGCATATACTTCGTTTCAGAATTACTGAAATTAAAGTAATTTAGCAATACCTAATTCAAGAATGAGTACATAAAAAAATTTACACCTTTTGGTGAGATTTTAAATGGAATGACTGTAATATTGCACTGATCTGTATTTTTATGAAAAGCCAGGTATTTTCAGCAACGTGTCTCATTTATATATCAGATATAATGCTTTACTTTGTTAACTACAAAGTTGAATCAAAGACATTTATTACTTAAACTCTGATGCTAATTTTCTCAAAAAACAGTTATTGTTTTTCTCATAATGCCATCGTTGTGAAATAAAAAAAGGTAGTGGTTTATTTTATACACACTAAAGCTTGAGTGAAGAATGTATGAATAGGTTTGAATCTGAACCACAAAGGTAAAGTTAAAGAAACTAAGTGTTAAACCCTATAACTAAAAACAAAAACCAAAAAATGATTGAAATATAAAATTCAAAGCTAAAACAAAACAGATATTCTTTAAAAATTTCGGGTAAGAAACAAAGCAAAGAAACACGTTATTTTTTTCAGTAGATTACTTGAGTCTTAGACCCATGCTTTTCCTGTGGGTTGGCCACATAACCTCAGGGTGAAGTTCTGAAGTGCATGGTTCAATGCTCCCTGTTGAATTTGCCTCTGTCCAGTTGGCATTCATATTGACTATGAATGCCAACTGAAAGCCGTTCAATGCTTATATTTACCATCTGCGATTTTTTATTTGTCGTGCAATTTTTTTTGAAATTTTCAAATTCAAATTTCAGTTGGCAGTTCATAAGCTGGTGAACTCGCAACTGAATTGGTAGGGTTATATAGTGGCAGTGCCATACAATGGTAAATATAGGGTGATAAACCCAGCAAACAAACAAACAATCTTGTTGGACTCGATTGAAATATACGTTTAGTACCCACCTTAAATTGTCTCTGTATCGGGGCGGCGTTGGCCGAGTGGTTAAGGTGTCCCAACACTTTATCACTAGCCCTCTACCTCTGGGTTGCAAGTTCGAAACCCATGTGGGGTAGTTGCCTGGTACAGACTGAAAGTCAGTGGTTTTTCCGCGGGTACTCCGGCTTTCCTCCACTTCCAAAACCAGGCACGTCCTTAAATGACCTTGGCTGTTAATAGGTCGTTAAACAAAATAAACCAAACCAACTCTGTTCCAAGTCTCATCAATATTTTGAAATTGGTGTTTTGGTCATGTATTCATGAAACTACTCGTGCTCAGACACAAATACTTTTGGTGATGATGATGATGATGATGGTAACTGAACAAAAAAAATTTCAATGATTTGAAGGAATTTTGGAAACACTTAATCTATTTTTGAGTTTTTCTTTTGTTCTCCTTTTGTCATGAGTACATGTATAATGAAACTCACCAAATATAGTAAATACTATACATGTTGTTCTTAACTGATGGGAATTAGTCATTGAATAAATGTTGTGTTAAACTGAATTTGATATGGCAAGGTTTTCACTGCTCTGTATACCTGGTAGGACTCCAGTAAATACATATACCGTATTTATTCTAATAGGGGGGGGGCGTTTAATGGAGATCAAATTTCAGAGTCTGTAAGTTGTGAGATCTGTTGTATGTACCCATTTCACACCATGAAACATGTGTATACCGGGTATGTATACAAAACATTGTAAAACTAAGTGACAAACATTTTGACACCCGGGTATGAAATTGCAATTACATACCACGGTAAGTTCTTTTTCTCGAATTGAGGAATTTTTCTTTCCAAAAAAAGGGGGGGGGGGGGGGGGCGTTTATTAGAATAAATACGGTATGTATATATATAAGTTCTATTCACACATCAAAATGATACAATCTGTCCATATATATAATCCTTGAAGTAATTAGTTTGTGAGTTATCTGATAAGAGATGTATTGGGTGTTGAAAATGGGACTTGAATCAGATTTTCAAATGTGTACTGCTGGGGTACTTAAAAAAAATGTAAATGTTGTTCCTTTTAAATTTTATTTCATGTATTAAAATGTTATGTCAATTATTAATCAAGACCTTTGACAGAAGAAATATACAGGTAAGAAGTGTGACAGGTAGACCAAGGTTCCCTATCAACAGGATGTGGAGTTAAAAGCAGTATGTATAAACCCGGATACTAAAATTTTGTAAATGTCAACCAAGTCCTATAAAAGGTAAAATGAAAGATTTCAGAGATAACACATGATTCAGCTTAAAGGTATTTGTGGAAAAGCTTTCTGTTTCCAGGAAGAAATGTTGTAGTGTTGAATTCAGTTAAAAGTGAGTGAGTTTTATAATTCATCAAATCAAAAGAAATCTAAAGAAACTGCAAAATTTCCACTTTTTTGCTAGAATTTCTCAGACAGCTTTATTACATTTGTGTGTATATATATATATTCCGCCCACCATCTGAAAGATACCAGCTAGAGGGCTGATCAAATCATGACAACAAATTCAATTCTTGGTCATGCTATCTATATTTTGCAGAAAGTACAGGAGAGATCATTTCCAAACTGTACATACAGGCTCCCATTAGAATGTAGTTGAAAAGCATTGTTTTTTTTTCTGGTGGATATTTCATTGTAATCAAATGTTAAGCTTAGTACTGGGAACTATAGGTTTCCTCTCTGTCTTGTACGTATGTATTAGTCCTCTACCAGTAAAACCGTGGGAACTATAGGTTTCCTCTCTGTCTTGTACGTATGTATTAGTCCTCTACCAGTAAAACCGTGGGAACTATAGGTTTCCTCTGTCTTGTACGTATGTATTAGTCCTCTACCAGTAAAACCGTGGGAACTATAGGTTTCTTCTGTCTTGTACGTATGTATTAGTCCTCTACCAGTAAAACCGTGGGAACTATAGGTTTCCTCTCTGTCTTGTACGTATGTATTAGTCCTCTACCAGTAAAACCGTGGGAACTATAGGTTTCCTCTCTGTCTTGTACGTATGTATTAGTCCTCTACCAGTAAAACCATGGGAACTATAGGTTTCCTCTGTCTTGTACGTATGTATTAGTCCTCTACCAGTAAAACCATGGGAACTATAGGTTTCCTCTGTCTTGTACGTATGTATTAGTCCTCTACCAGTAAAACCGTGGGAACTATAGGTTTCCTCTCTGTCTTGTACGTATGTATTAGTCCTCTACCAGTAAAACCGTGGGAACTATAGGTTTCCTCTCTGTCTTGTACGTATGTATTAGTCCTCTACCAGTAAAACCGTGGGAACTATAGGTTTCCTCTGTCTTGTACGTATGTATTAGTCCTCTACCAGTAAAACCGTGGGAACTATAGGTTTCCTCTCTGTCTTGTACGTATGTATTAGTCCTCTACCAGTAAAACCGTGGGAACTATAGGTTTCCTCTCTGTCTTGTACGTATGTATTCGTCCTCTACCAGTAAAACCGTGGGAACTATAGGTTTCCTCTGTCTTGTACGTATGTATTAGTCCTCTACCAGTAAAACCGTGGGAACTATAGGTTTCTTCTGTCTTGTACGTATGTATTAGTCCTCTACCAGTAAAACCGTGGGAACTATAGGTTTCCTCTCTGTCTTGTACGTATGTATTAGTCCTCTACCAGTAAAACCGTGGGAACTATAGGTTTCCTCTCTGTCTTGTACGTATGTATTAGTCCTCTACCAGTAAAACCATGGGAACTATAGGTTTCCTCTGTCTTGTACGTATGTATTAGTCCTCTACCAGTAAAACCATGGGAACTATAGGTTTCCTCTGTCTTGTACGTATGTATTAGTCCTCTACCAGTAAAACCGTGGGAACTATAGGTTTCCTCTCTGTCTTGTACGTATGTATTAGTCCTCTACCAGTAAAACCGTGGGAACTATAGGTTTCCTCTCTGTCTTGTACGTATGTATTAGTCCTCTACCAGTAAAACCGTGGGAACTATAGGTTTCCTCTGTCTTGTACGTATGTATTAGTCCTCTACCAGTAAAACCGTGGGAACTATAGGTTTCCTCTCTGTCTTGTACGTATGTATTAGTCCTCTACCAGTAAAACCGTGGGAACTATAGGTTTCCTCTGTCTTGTACATATGTATTAGTCCTCTACAAGTAAAACCGTGGGAACTATAGGTTTCCTCTCTGTCTTGTACGTATGTATTAGTCCTCTACCAGTAAAACCGTGGGTACTCTAGGTTTCCTCTCTGTCTTGTACGTATGTATTAGTCCTCTACCAGTAAAACCGTGGGAACTATAGGTTTCCTCTCTGTCTTGTACTTATGTATTAGTCCTCTACCAGTAAAACCGTGGGAACTATAGGTTTCCTCTCTGTCTTGTACGTATGTATTAGTCCTCTACCAGTAAAACCGTGGGAACTATAGGTTTCCTCTCTGTCTTGTACGTATGTATTAGTCCTCTACCAGTAAAACCGTGGGAACTATAGGTTTCCTCTCTGTCTTGTACGTATGTATTAGTCCTCTACCAGTAAAACCGTGGGAACTATAGGTTTCCTCTCTGTCTTGTACGTATGTATTAGTCCTCTACCAGTAAAACCGTGGGAACTATAGGTTTCCTCTCTGTCTTGTACGTATGTATTAGTCCTCTACCAGTAAAACCGTGGGAACTATAGGTTTCCTCTCTGTCTTGTACGTATGTATTAGTCCTCTACCAGTAAAACCGTGGGAACTATAGGTTTCCTGTCCGTCTTGTATGTATGTATTAGTCCTCTACCAGTAAAACCGTGGGAACTATAGGTTTCCTCTCTGTCTTGTACGTATGTATTAGTCCTCAACCAGTAAAACCGTGGGAACTATAGGTTTCCTCTCTGTCTTGTACCTATGTATTTGTCCTCTACCAGTAAAACCGTGGGAACTGTAGGTTTCCTGTCCGTCTTGTACGTATGTATTAGTCCTCTACCAGTAAAACCAATATATACATGAGCGATTCAAGAGAGGAAAGTACTCTTAAGCGATTTAAGAGCAGGCTGCATAGAGATCCTGGACTCTTGTGCGTTTCAAGAGAAGATAACTCTAGCGATAAAAGTGTAGGCGAAAAACTCTTGAGCGATGCAAGAGACACCAATAAATGATCAAGACACCGAATGAGAGCCTCCAAAAAATTTATTGAATGGAACCAAAACTTGTTCAGGCTCATATTGATGATCTAAAATGTTTGGCTTTCTCAGGGGCTGTTCATTCTTACAACTAAATTACATATATATATATATATTTTTTTTTTTTGTAGGTATATTGGGACATCTACAGATAATTCATGTAAGTACACTATTTATTTTTATCTTGTTCTTTATATTTTAGCGACAGAAGTCAATACAAATGGCTTGTGTTACATACATGTCGGGTTATAATGCTCAAATATAAGACATGTATTGTTTTATCATTAATGAATAACATCATGGCATAGGGTTTCATTTGTCTTGATGAGTTTGAAAAACCTGATTTATGAAATGTTTTATGAAATATATGCATGCTGCCTTTTAATCTATATTTGGAAATAAATTTTAAGGTAATTTTCCTAAATTTGAGTTAATAACAAAGTTGTCACTAATGAATATCAGTGTTTGACTTTTGAAATAGTTTGATATGCCACTATCCTTACAAAATATATCTGTATCACATTCTTGAACTAGTTTGGATAAACTCCATTTTACCTGGACATTCATATCTATATAACCAATTCACATCTTGTCAGCAATTTATTGGGAACACGAGTAAACATCCATAGGACCAAGTACAGATAATAATAGGGGATCCGGACAATAAACATGAAATTCAAGGCATTATTGGAAAAATGTCCGTCAATGTAGAATTGAATGGCCGAATTTGCTGGTTTAAATCAGTGCAATGGATGAAATTTCACTATGAGAATGCCCTTAGGATATAAACTGTCTGTATAAGCCCACCGTCACATTGAGCCTTGTGATCTACTTTATATGTATACCACAAGTACATGGTTTGAAGTGTGATACTAAAATTTTATAGCTTGGTGTTATACGTACAGTTTAATTAAAACCCTACGAAGACCAAAGAGTCATTTTCTAAAATTTGCAACTGGGTTAGTCATGAATTTCTTTATTCCTATATATATATATGCAAGAGGTTGGAACTGTTGAGAACATTTTTGAATGACGTTACTTGTTTGCCGATATTGCCTTTTTAACTTGTTAGCTTCTTGCAGTCAATTTTGATAGTTTTAGATACATGTGAATAACTTTTTATAATAGTGCATAATTTGTGTATATTTTAATTCAATTATCAAATAATTCTACGATTTAGCTTAAAAACCATGTTTTCCGAAAAAGGGTTACTAGGTTTTCCCCGAAATCTGCATTAGTCCCAGGATCTGTCATAACTAACCATACCTAACCTAGTTCAGGAAATCTAAATGTGGCAGTGATATGACATTGCCGTAAATGTTGAATCCTGAAAGTTTAATGATGTTATTAGGTGAAGTAAGCTACCCATACCAAAAAAAGGTACAAAAAAGTTATACTTTTTTAGGTACAAAAAAGTTATAACTTTTGATGCTAGATTGGAACCATGTTTAAACAGCGGTTCCAATCTAGTACTAAAAAGTTATAACTTTTGATAACTTTTCTGTACCTAAAAAAAGTTATAACTTTTATTAGGTACAAAAAAGGTATAAAAAAGGTACAAAAAAGGTATAAAAAAGTTACATTTCACACAAAAATAGGTATAATTTAGGTACTAAAAAGTTAAAAAAAAGTTATAACTTTTTCCAGGTACTAAAAAGGTACAGAAAAGGTATGAAAAAGGTACAAAAAAGTTATAACTTTTTCTAGGTACTAAAAAGGTACAGAAAAGGTATGAAAAAGGTACAAAAAAGTTATAACTTTTTCTAGGTACTAAAAAGTTAAAAAAAAGTTATAACTTTTTCTAGGTACTAAAAAGTTACAAAAAAGGTACTAAAAAGGTACAGAAAAGGTATAAAAAAGGTACAAAAAAGTTATAACTTTTTCTAGGTACTAAAAAGTTAAAAAAAAAGGTACTAAAAAGGTATGAAAAAGGTACTGAAAAGGTACAAAAAAGGTATAGAAAAGTTACAGAAAAAGTATGGAAAAAGTACAGAAAAATATAAAAAGATTTTGCTTCAGAATGTTTTTTTATCCAGAAATATACTTATTAAATACATGTCTTCTAGACCAATGAATTACTATTCATAAAACATCACGGAAATCTCCTTTCACTTTGCACATTTTCTTGAAAGACTAACAAAAGCACTATTTTTCGTCCTCATGGAAAGCTTTATTTCGAATAACAGACTCCTTCCATGGATGAACGCAGCAGTCATGTACTATTACACTGTCATACTCCTGCTCCTGTACAAGGCATTATCCACTATGTTTCTTTAGTATATATTATAACTACCGTTAATGTAAACATAAAACCAACATGTCATCAAGAATTAAGTATTTTTACTGCATAACACAGCACTCTAACTGGACTGTTATTAATACACATTGTATTGTATACTATATAAAATGTGTTAGCTGTTTGAGGCATTGTTACACAGGAAAGAAAAAAGTCTGAAATAATGTAAATGTTCCTCTTCTGGGATCCTTTCCTTGAGATTTGACTGACAATACTGCAAGAACACTGATTTTTCCAGGAGCTGATCAGGGTTCTTCTTGGGATTGACACTCTATAGTCCATCAAAAAGAAAAGAAAAGAAAACAGTTAGTGATCTATTTACATATTGTAACGCTGGTTTCGGTGTAATAACTTAATAACTAGGACAGGCTGAGAGTTAATTGGGTTATTATAATTTATTAACTAGAACACTGAAAATTTAAAGGACCCCATCAATTTCATCATGAGGCAATAAATAATATATATCTCCCATAATCATCAAGAACCCATCTGCCTAAATCTCCGAGTAATATTGGTTGGAATTATATTGAAACAAAATCTGACCTTGGCCTTTGACCAAGTGACCTTGACCTTTGGTCAGTTGACTCCATGCATTATTATAATGTTTAATTCTGACCAACTTTGCTTTAGCCTTGAAACAAAATATTTACTCAGTGAAAAAACGCAAAATTTGACCTTGACCTTGTCAGTTTACACCTAGTTTAATTCCAACTAAATTTGCTTCATCATGCCAAAACAAAATATTGATGAAAAGAAAAAAAAATTACCTTGACCTTTCAATCTAATGACCTTCATGAGCTTTGACCCTGGGTTTTGACATAATTTTGTGAACTGTACCTGGCCCATTTCGTGTAAATTTGTCAATAAATTCTAGAATTATTAGACAGCAGCAAAATTAGAGGGCTGGGAGACAGAAGTAATTACTATAGGCTAACAAACACAACTTATCATGTCAAATCAAAAAGAAGATACCCCCAGAGATATCATGTAATTGTATGATTATTATATAAATATCAATTTTATATATATCATATATACAAGACTGTTCTTTAGCCTAAGAAGGAAGAGAAAAGTGATTCCCAAATAAGGAATCACTTTTCTCTTCTTCTAGATCTTATTAATTTGAAAACAGAAGCCTAAAATGTTTCTTTTGAATAAGATCCATAAATAACTTTCTGAGAAACTTCAAAATTATAAAATTCAAAATGACAGCCTGTCAGCCATCTTGCATTGCATACAAGCTAATATATTGGGGGCGGGGATGATCAACTTAAAAGGGAAACTGATGGTGAGAGTAATCAATGTGTGTTAATTCAGCAATAAAACATTTTAAATGAATTCACATAAAATAAAAGAAGAAAGATTCTTCTCAAATTTTCCAATGGTCTATGTATAATAAATAAAATGTGCTAAAATTGTATATAGATTTTACTTTGTAGATCTATTTTAAATACGTATACTTTGACAAATTTTCAATTAGGACTTTATTTTATTGGATTTCCTTGAAATTTCACGCACACAACAAGTAACAATCCCTCTCATTTCTATATATATTTAATTTACCGTAGCCGATTCCGTAGATATTAATTGCATGTTAATTACATTTAAAAAAAAATAGTGTTGTGCGTATAATTAGGAATAAAGAACAAAATGTTCATACTTACCATAAATTATGGTGCATATATTCGTCTATTTCAGTAAAAAATAGTAACAAATGTACGGGAAAACATGAAAAAAATTATCAGGTAAAATAGCTGACGAATTATTGCCTACCCCAATATATAGTGGATCGAATTTCAAGAAAATCCATTGAAAAACGAAGTATATTATATATACTTTGGGACGTTCATACCAAACGCCATAAATGAAAAACGTGTATGGCCACATATATTTGTGAATCCATTTTAAATATATCATAATATTGACCCTGAATGTGAAGGTGAAGGATTAAAAAATAATCACTTGGCAAGCAAATTAAACTTACGATTGAAAGATGCAACATTTATAAATCGGCTGTGCGTAGGGGGCGGGTGGTCCGAGGATCATGAATGCTGGTGAATTTAGTCCTGAAACATGAAGTATTTCATATGAACATATTCACTCAATGTTGTTTAATTTTGACGATCGCGAGAGCGACAAAATCTGCGATTCGAAGACAAATTAGAACATATATAACTTACCCTGATTTCATGTTGTCCGATAATTCAGTGTTTGCCGGTGAAAGGGGTATCATAAGTCGCCAAAAGCTAGACGAAATTTGATATTCTGTTCCCAGTTTGTCGATTGTATTCCGTGAGTGGGGAAATTAAATGTCGCAAATATATACCGTACTGTATATATAACGTGATTTTGTTCTAGGTCTAAGCTTTCATCACGTTTCCGTAAACAAACAAAATGGCCGCCACTTGTAATACAAATCTCCCGCTAAACTGAAGGGAGCGCCGCCTGGCGGTGGGTATACATGTGTATAGTAGGGCCAAGTGAACGAAGAAGAAAAATGTCGAATAAAGTTATTAGGCCGCCTACGATATCATGAGAAATCCTATCGATATTATTATATATATATATTTTAGTTGTTGTTATATATTTTTATTTAATTATTACTATGATTACTGCAACATCGTACTCTTTCACAGTGCACATGATTGCACACATGCATAAGTGTCTGTACAGAGAAACTAACGTGTCATATGTTCGGTTATATTCTTGATACCGATAATATTGTGCACAGGTGAGATACCCAGGTAAACTGGCCAATGCAACAAATCATAGGCAGTCAGGCATGACAACGATGTAACTAATTAATTAACGCCCCAGGACACCGCTATGTCAGCAGGTGAACTGGACACTCCTCAGGTACACAGGTATTTACAAAATTCAATGAGTTCGGTACAGTAGACTGCCGCTAATTACATTCTAATTGATGCCCCGAGTATGAGGTATTCGGTGATCAGCTTGTGTCTGACGGGGTCGGTTAACTTTTGGTGCGTGGTCCCACTTTTCGTGAGGTAGCCTACACACATGATGTGCACGTTTCAGTAACAGGACTAACTAGGCTACTGTAATGCTACGAGATCAATTCTCCTGCAGATGTCCTTTGTGAATAATCTGACGATCTGGCTTATAGATATATGACCAATTGATTGTTTTGTTTAATGTGTTCACTGACAAAACATCGTGTGCGCTGTTTTCAGATTAAAATGTTTATTGCAATTTACGTCATATCGAGATCATAAAAACGCTTTACTTATATGGAGTTAAATCAAAGCGTCTGAGAGTTTGGACGATCAAAATGACACAAGTGTTACACACGTGTGTTTGTTTACCGCTGGAGTTTGTGTCCAATGCGGCATAATTGTGCATGCTACTACAAGATTAATGTCAAAAGCGCAAACATCCAGAAAATATGCGATGCACTGACAAAGACCATGCTATATTAATCCCATGGGGATGAATGAAGCTTGGGTTTTCCGGAAAATATTTTTGTGGGTGAGCGACCCATCGTCCCACGTGAAGTAAATTATATCATCATGTTCTATGTACGTACGTTTATGAACGTCTGTGTTGGGATTAACGAACTGCTTATCTTTTATAACAACTGAGTTTGTTCATGTCGTGACTTATCAATGCTAAGTTGTAATTATTCACGTCCTCTGAGCAATGATTGGTCCTCTGAGATAAAAAGATAAACTTTAAAAAAAAACTGCCCCCCCCCCCCCAAAAAAAACCGCATTTCAAGGGTGTGAATATTGTACTAAAAATGCAATAAATTAAAAGTGAATACCTTTTTAGCATACCATCATCAGATGGTGGGCTATTCAAATCGCCCTGCGTCCGTGGTCCGTGGTCCGTCCGTCCCTCCGTCCGTCCGTAAACAATTCTTGTTATCGCTATTTCTTAGAAAGTACTGAAGGGATCTTTCTCAAATTTCATATGTAGGTTCCCCTTGGTGCCTAGTTATGCATATTACATTTTGGGACCGATCGGAAAACAACATGGCCGACAGGCAGCCATCTTGGATTTTAACAATTGAAGTTTGTTATCGCTTTTTCTGAGGAAGTACTGAAGAGATCTTTCTCAAATTTCATATGTAGGTTCCCATTGGTGCTTAGTTATGCATATCGTATTTTGGAACCGATCAGAAAACAAGATGGCCGACAGGCAGCCATCTTGGATTTTGACAATTGAAGTTTGGTATCGCTATTTCTGAGAAAGTACTAAAGGGATCTTTCTCAAATTTCTTATGTAGGTTCCCCTTGGTGCCTAGTTATGCATATTACATTTTGGGACCGATCGGAAAACAACATGGCCGACAGGCAGCCATCTTGGTTTTTGACAATTGAAGTTTGGTATCGCTATTTCTGAGAAAGTACTGA
The DNA here is from genome assembly GCF_902652985.1 of Pecten maximus. Lineage (NCBI taxonomy): Eukaryota > Metazoa > Mollusca > Bivalvia > Pectinida > Pectinidae > Pecten > Pecten maximus. The sequence goes on along the minus strand of NC_047033.1, from coordinate 14,550,214 downwards.
AGGGATCTTTCTCAAATTTCATATGTAGGTTCCCCTTGGTGCCTTGTTATGCATATCGCATTTTGGGACCGATCACCAAATAACATGGCCGACAGGCAGCCATCTTTGATTTTAACAATTGAAGTTTGTTATCACTTTTTCTGAGGAAGTACTGAAGAGATCTTTCTCAAATTTCATATGTAGGTTCCCCTTGGTGCTTAGTTATGCATATCGCATTTTGGAACCGATCAGAAAACAACATGGCCGACAGGCAGCCATCTTGGATTTTGACAATTGAAGTTTGTTATCGCTATTTCTTGTTTAATTTTAAATCTATATGTATGTTATTTATCAAAATATTTTTGATACCTCTCTGGAATGAAAAATTTATCTATGCATGGACAATTCAACACACATTTCGGATTCCAATCACCTGTTACCTAGCTTACCTGTCGTTGAGGTCTTCTAAAGGCGATTCGCCTCTCTGACCCATCACAAATTCCCTACAGTTCACTGATAATTGTATTTTAATCAATTGTATGTACATTATTAAATTAAGATTTCCATTTAAATGGGGATTGAGCTTATATTGATTGAATTACCTGTAATAGAATTTCACTGTCACTGTCTTGTATAATTATTTGTGATTACATTTACAGTAATTATTATGTGTCATAAGCAAACATAAGATTTATTTAGTAATCTTATGGTTGTCCAGAAAAGATACAGACAAGTTTTGCTAAAAATAATCAGTCTTTTAAGATGTTGTAAATATTTTCTAAGTCCAGAAAAGGTACAAAAAAGTTATACATGCAATTTTCTAAGTCCAGCAAAGTTTTGCTAAAATTAATCAATCTTTTCAGATGTTGTAAATATTTTCTAAGTCCAGAAAAGGTACAAAAAAGTTATACATGCAATTTTCTAAGTCCAGCAAAGTTTTGCTAAAACTAATCAATCTTTTCAGATGTTGTAAATATTTTCTTAGTCCAGAAAAGGTACAAAAAAGGTATACCTCAAATTTTCAAAGTCCAGAAAAGTTACACAAAGTTATACCTGAAATTTTCTAAGTCCAGAAAAGGTACAAAAAAGTTATACCTGAAATTTTCTAAGTCTAGAAAGGTACAAAAAAGTTACATCTAAAATTGTCTAAGTCCAAAAAAGTTATCAAAAGTTACATTCATTAATTCTAAGTTTTCAAAAAGGTACAAAAAAGTTATAACTTTTTTGTACCTTTTGAAAAAGGTACAGAAAAGGTACTAAAAAGGTACTAAAAAGTTATAACTTTTTATACCTTTTTTTGGTATGGGTAAACTCTTGTCTGACTAGACTACATCAGTATTGAAACATTTTGAATTCAAATACACAAAAATAATGTTGAAAGGTCATAACATGAAGACAAAGGCCAGCTTTGTTTATTGTGGCCCAAGTGGTTGGACCAGAATTGTTCGTTTATGAAGTAAGAATATTGACCTGGGGATTTTATGTTTAATTGCTTTGACAATCTGAAGGACTATCAAGATAGAAGTATTGCATCTTAAATCAGACGAACCAGTTTGTTCGCTTTAACAAACTTGGTTTAACAATTTATTCCAAGAAAGGTGCGGCAATATGTTTGATAATGATGGATGACAAATGTGTCAGGATGTTGGGCTCTGTTGTTAAACTTAATCAGTTGCATCATATATTCCTAAATGGCAGCCTGTTTCAGAAAACAGTGTAATGACCGTCCTTCTCAACCAATGCTTTCACAGCAGCAAAATTAAAAAAAAAATCTAAGGAGAAATGGCAGAATTTACATGTTTGCTGCTCAAGTCTGTATATATCTGTGTTTTAGAACTGTATATATAAATCTGTGTGAAGCTGAAGGGGTTTAGAACTCTGAGTGAAGGTCACAGGGGTTTAGAACTCTGAGTGAAGGACACAGGGGTTTTGAACTCTGAGTGAAGGACACAGGGGTTTAGAACTCTGAGTGAAGGTCACAGGGGTTTAAGAACTCTTGAGTGAAGGAGGGACACAGGGGTTTAGAACTCTGAGTGAAGGTCACAGGGGTTTAGAACTCTGAGTGAAGGTCACAGGGGTTTAGAACTCTGAGTGAAGGTCACAGGGGTTTAGAACTCTGAGTGAAGGTCACAGGGGTTTAGAACTCTGAGTGAAGGTCACAGGGGTTTAGAACTCTGAGTGAAGGTCACAGGGGTTTAGAACTCTGAGTGAGGGACACAGGGGTTTAGAACTATGTATGTATCTTTTGAAGCACAAGTTTCAAAATCATGTCACTGAACAGTAGAGCATAACTATCATTCATCACAATGTCTGACTTACCCAATCCTTGTTTGGCTGTATTAAGATTTTGTGTGTACATTGAATTAAGATGCTTTTTAGGTGACTGCTGAGGTGCTTTGCTATATACTGCCTATTCCTATGGGAGCCAGGTAGGTAAGGGAATGATGTAGTGACAGAATTTATTGAATGGCCTACATATTACTACTATAGATAATTGAATTGACCATCAAGGATAATTGAATTTGTGTCGATAATTGAATTTATGAACAAATCGTGTCTTGGTTGTGTTTAGCCTCAGACCGTCCTAACCTAGTCGTTGGTGTTAATCTGTGAAGATATACTTGTACTGGCACATGTATTTATCTATCAAGGAAACGTATAATCAAGCCAAATTTTACGTACACTGAAATTCTCCATTCTTGTGGATATGGCACTGACTTAATATATCAGTAACTAATGAGCTGTCTGCAACAAAGCAAGAAACAATAGAAAGATATGAGACAAGATTGATCCATATAGCTGTATCAATGATATCTGATGGTGATCTTGGGCTCAAGTAAGATATTAGATATCTTTAGGTGATACCCGGCTCTAGTTTAAAAAAAGATATCTGTAGGTGGTACTGGGCCCTAGCTGGTATAAGATATCTGTAGGTGATACCCAGCTCTAGTCTGACATTAGATATCTGTAGGTGATACCCAGCTCTAGTATGACATTAGATATCTGTAGGTGATACCCATCTCTAGTCTGACATTAGATATATGTAGGTGATACCCGGCTCTTGTCTGACATTAGATATCTGTAGGTGATACCCAGCTCTAGTCTGACATTAGATATCTGTAGGTGATACCCAGCCCCAGTCTGACATTAGATATCTGTAGGTGATACCCGTCTCTAGTCTGACATTAGATATCTGTAGGTGATACCCAGCCCTAGTCTGACATTAGATATCTGTAGGTGATACCCAGCTCTAGTCTGACATTAGATATCTGTAGGTGATACCCAGCCCTAGTCTGACATTAGATATCTGTAGGTGATACCCAGCTCTAGTCTGACATTAGATATCTGTAGGTGATACCCAGCCCTAGTCTGACATTAGATATCTGTAGGTGATACCCAGCCCTAGTCTGACATTAGATATCTGTAGGTGATACCCATCTCTAGTATGACATTAGATATCTGTAGGTGATACCCAGCTCTAGTCTGACATTAGATATCTGTAGGTGATACCCAGCCCTAGTCTGACATTAGATATCTGTAGGTGATACCCAACCCTAGTCTGACATTAGATATCTGTAGGTGATACCCGGCGCCAGTCTGACATTAGATATCTGTAGGTGATACCCAGCTCTAGTCTGACATTAGATATCTGTAGGTGATACCTAGCTCTAGTCTGATATTAGATATCTGTAGGTGATACCCAGCTCTAGTCTGACATTAGATATCTGTAGGTGATACCCAGCCCTAGTCTGACATTAGATATCTGTAGGTGATACCCAGCTCTAGTATGACATTAGATATCTGTAGGTGATACCCGGCTCTAGTCTGACATTAGATATCTGTAGGTGATACCCAGCTCTAGTCTGACATTAGATATCTGTAGGTGATACCCAGCTCTAGTCTGACATTAGATATCTGTAGGTGATACCCAGCCCTAGTCTGACATTAGATATCTGTAGGTGATACCCAGTTCTAGTCTGACATTAGATATCTGTAGGTGATACCCAGCTCTAGTCTGACATTAGATATCTGTAGGTGATACCCAGCCCTAGTATGACATTAGATATCTGTAGGTGATACCCAGCTCTAGTCTGACATTAGATATCTGTAGGTGATACCCGTCTCTAGTCTGACATTAGACATCTGTAGGTGATACCCAGCCCTGGTCTGACATTTGATATCTGTAGGTGATACCCAGCTCTAGTAAGACATTAGATATCTGTAGGTGATACCCAGCTCTAGTCTGACATTAGATATCTGTAGGTGATACCCAGCCCTAGTCTGACATTAGATATCTGTAGGTGATACTTGGCTCTAGTCTGACATTAGATATCTGTAGGTGATACCCAGCTCTAGTCTGACATTAGATATCTGTAGGTGATACCCAGCTCTAGTAAGACATTAGATATCTGTAGGTGATACCTAGCTCTAGTCTGACATTAGATATCTGTAGGTGATACCCAGCCCTAGTATGACATTAGATATCTGTAGGTGATACCCAGCTCTAGTAAGACATTAGATATCTGTAGGTGATACCTAGCTCTAGTCTGACATTAGATATCTGTAGGTGATACCCAGCCCTAGTATGACATTAGATATCTGTAGGTGATACCCAGCTCTAGTCTGACATTAGATATCTGTAGGTGATACCCAGCTCCAGTCTGACATTAGATATCTGTAGGTGATACCCAGCTCTAGTCTGACATTAGATATCTGTAGGTGATACCCAGCTCTAGTCTGACATTAGATATCTGTAGGTGATACCCAGCTCCAGTCTGACATTAGATATCTGTAGGTGATACCCAGCTCCAGTCTGACATTAGATATCTGTAGGTGATACCCAGCTCTAGTCTGACATTAGATATCTGTAGGTGATACCCAGCTCTAGTCTGACATTAGATATCTGTAGGTGATACCCAGCTCTAGTCTGACATTAGATATCTGTAGGTGATACCCAGCTCCAGTCTGACATTAGATATCTGTAGGTGATACCCAGCTCTAGTCTGACATTAGATATCTGTAGGTGATACCCAGCCTAGTCTGACATTAGATATCTGTAGGTGATACCCAGCCCTAGTATGACATTAGATATCTGTAGGTGATACCCAGCTCTAGTCTGACATTAGATATCTGTAGGTGATACCCAGCTCCAGTCTGACATTAGATATCTGTAGGTGATACCCAGCTCCAGTCTGACATTAGATATCTGTAGGTGATACCCAACTCTAGTCTGACATTAGATATCTGTAGGTGATATACAGCTCTAGTCTGACATTAGATATCTGTAGGTGATACCCAGCTCTAGTCTGACATTAGATATCTGTAGGTGATACCCAACATTACTTTGACATTCAATATTATGTATGTGATACGTGGCTTTACTCTCATATTAGATGTATGCTTGTATCATCCCAGCAATAATAGACAATCAATGAATATTTTTTCTGGCCTCAGGGAATATCATCTTGTGAAGGTTAACAATTCCTTGTATTAACCTTAATAAAGTCAATAAGTGTTTTGTTATATAAAACAATTCCTATATTACTAACTTTTGCCGTATGAATTTAATACAGTCTTGAAGTAGTCTAATTCACCTATAAAAATCTCATTTGTGTGAAAATTAATGTATCTAAAAAATGAAAAGATTTTGCCCCTAAATGAAATATGTATATGTGATGTACAAATATGGGAAACTATTTAATGCCCTCTATTAAAGATAAGTGTTAATTAGTGATACCCGGGCTGAAGTCTGAAATTAGGAAGTTATTGATCCCAGATTTACTGACTTAAGTGGTGCCATATAGCCAATGGATTCTGTGGTTATCAAGGTTATATAAGTCTGAGAAGGGGAGCAATGCATAAATTATTTGATAGATAGTGTAATAGTTATAAGTCTTTATACTTCCTCGCTGTACAGAGATAAGCTGTTCTGGTTTTGTATGGGGGGATACTGCAGTAGACTGGATCCTGTGTAGTACATGAACAGATTCTCATGGTTAATCAATATGCTTTACAAGACTTCCGCTGTGTGTATGCTGAGATTCAGGGAATGTTCGGCTACAGCAGAATCAATTGTCATTATTAACAGCTCCACGATCCTGATCATCACTCATGAAAGTTTGTACTGGCCAAATACTTTATTGAAAAAGTTTAAAGGAATTTTATCTCTGCATATAGTATCCATGTTGTGTAATCTTTAACATCGTTACAAACTTTGAATATTATATTTACAATGTAACATGCTGTATTTGACCTGATTAACTTTGGGTGGTGGTCATATGCATGCATCCTTCAAAGTCAAAGGTCTGGTAGGAACACTTCAAAGTAAAGAGCTGATATAGATGAAGGCCAATCATGAATATCTCAACAGAATCAGTTCATATTTATACCAGAGTATCATAACAGTCCTATACCAGATCAGTTAAATAGTCATTGGTTAAAGGTGGCATTAGTACTAACATTGAAACCTGACTTTACCGACCACTGACTTTACCGACCCTTGACTTTACTGACCACTGACTTTACCGACCACTGACTTTACCGACACTGACTTTACCAACACTGACTTTACCGACCACTGACTTTACTGACAACTGACTTTACCGACAACTGACTTTACCGACCACTGACTTTACTGACAACTGACTTTACCGACCACTGACTTTACTGACAACTGACTTTACCAACCACTGACTTTACCGACACTGACTTTACCGACCACTGACTTTACCGACTACTGACTTTACCAACCACTGACTTTACCAACCACTGACTTTACCGACAACTGACTTTACCAACCACTGACTTCACCGACAACTGACTTTACTGACAACTGACTTTACCGACAACTGACTTTACCAACAACTGACTTTACCGACAACTGACTTTACCAACAACTGACTTTACCAACCACTGACGTTACTGACACTGACTTTACCGACCACTGTCTTCACCGACAACTGACTTCACCGACAACTGACTTTACTGACAACTGACTTTACCGACAACTGACTTTACCGACACTGACTTTACCAACCACTGACTTTACAGACACTGACTTTACAGACACTGACTTTACCGACCACTGACTTTACTGACACTGACTTCACCGACAACTGATTTTACTGACAACTGACTTTACCGACAACTGACTTTACCGACACTGACTTTACCAACCACTGACTTTACAGACACTGACTTCACCGACAACTGATTTTACTGACAACTGACTTTACCGACAACTGACTGAACTGACCACTGAATTCCTGACACTGACTTTACTTACACTGACTTTACTTACAACTGACTTTACCAACAACTGACTTTACCGACACTGACTCTACCAACACTGACTTTACTGACAAAATGTCATATTTGACACATTGACTCATTCCCATACAGTGTTGATAAGTCTGAGGTTTTTTAGATTTTTGAGGATTTTCTGAAAATTTTTGGGAAAAAATATATAAAAATTTTATTCACAAGTTATTTTATGAATTGTTTAGCATATAGTATATAACAGTTACTTTCGTAGAACTCAAGTTCTGTGCTTTAATGAAAGTTGGACAGTCATAATTACCAGGTAAGATTAAAAGGTTGATAAAATCACATTTGACCACTGATTATTTCAAATTTATTTTTAAAGTATCATTACTTTTTGTTTAAAGCTTTTGTCTAATTGCACAAAAACTGACATTTTCAAAGACAAAATCAATTATTTTTTGCAGACTGTTTGACGTTCAGGTTTAAAATTACACTATATCCTGCAGTCCTATGGTGTGAAGCTGAGAAATTGAGTATTAGCAAGTTTGTTGTGTTATAAAATAGTCTCAGCTTGGTAGTGACTGGCTTTGTATGTGATTAGCTGTTGGGGACCTGCAGAGCTAGTGACATTAGTTGTCTTCTTTTCCTGTTTTGACAGACAACCATTTGAATTGCACAAGACAGAGTAATTTAACTCTCTCACTGTGAAATTCAATGTCTGGAAACAACAGAACTGATATGAAATGTGATATAGTGTTAATTAGTTATAATGGTGCTCATTTGGAGTTATCCAATATTATTTTGAGGGTCATGGGAAGCGTGCACGTGTGGGACAGAATGCAATGTTATACAGGATTTGTATCCTGTATGTGCACCCATGTTTTATCTGTGTCTGTCCTATCCATCTGTGTCCATCCATGTCAATCCTGTCCATCTGTGTCCATCTGTGTCCATCTGTGTCAATCCTGTCCATCTGTGTCCATCTGTGTCAATCCTGTCCATCTGTGTCAATCCTGTCCATCTGTGTCCATCTGTGTCAATCCTGTCCATCTGTGTCCATCTGTGTCTGTCCTGTCCATCTGTGTCAATCCTGTCCATCTGTGTCCATCCATGTCAATCCTGTCCATCTGTGTCCATCTGTGTCAATCCTGTCCGTCTGTGTCCATCTGTGTCAATCCTGTCCATCTGTGTCAATCCTGTCCATCTATGTCCATCTGTGTCCATCTGTGTCAATCCTGACCATCTGTGTCAATCCTGTCCATCCATATCCATCTGTGTCCATCTGTGTCCATCTGTGTCAATCCTGCCCATCTGTGTCCATCCATGTCTATCCGTGTCAATCCTGTCCATCTGTGTCCATCCTGATCATCTGTGTCCATCGATCTGTGTCAATCAATCCTGTCCATCTGTGTTCATCCTGTCTATCTGTGTCAATCCTGTCCAACTGTATCCATCTGTGTCCATCCATGTCCATCAGTGTCCATCCAGGTCCATCTGTGTCCATCCTGTCCATCTCTGTCCATCCGTTATGATCTTGAGTGAAAGTTCATTCTTAACTGCCTTGTATAATGCACAGGTTCTTCTTCTTCCTTGTATGAGATGGCTATCCAAAGGTTAAAAGATAGGTTGATAGATTTGAGTTTGTATTTACAAATTGTGTTTTAATAACAAATTTGTACTTCTGGTTATGTATAAATCAAAGTTTGGTGGTCATCATTTAATATCAAAGGGGTAAAATTCACATAACACCTGAGTTATGAAAAGAAATTTATTGACTTCAAATTGTCAATGGGCCTTAAACAATTCAAAAACAAATATAATGAAGTAAACAGATTTTGTACCAGACTTGATTATAAACCCCTTGACAGGGTTAATTAGTACTACACCATTGGATGTCTGCTGTACCCAGTTCTGTGGGCACTTGATATTACCAAACACTCTAGATCTCCCATCTCAGATTCAGTAACTCTGGATAAAAAATGACGTCATTGGCTATAAATAAATCATAGAGAGTTCATTGGCCTTGAATATTAATGCTTTAAACATTGTTGCTATATATAGCATTAAACGAAGAGAGATGGCTTTGCCTTCTCAATGTTAGATGGGGAAATTACATTAGTTCAGGAAGGCATGTAGATACGTTACATGTCCTCAAAATACATTGGTTCAGCTAGGCATGTAGATACATCTTAACACTTGTTGTTGACCATTATACTTTAACATTTACTTTTTAAATCGGATGGACTGAATCACAAGTTAGTCATGTGCTGATTGCGATGATCAATATGTTTCTCTTATAGTCATATTTAATTTAACAGAATAATACACCAGTTAGATGATTAAGTAAAATTAGTAAAATTAGAAGTATAGAGACTTGATGTTTTTAATTCTACATTTTTTTCTACTATTACTTTAAAAATCATCATGCATTATATGAAATTTTGAATAATAATTCAGGCATTCAGATGATTGAAGATCTGTTAAGTGTTAATTAGTTAACTCTATTAGTAAAGTGATATTAACTCCCTTGGTTAAGTTTGATTAACTCTCTTGGTTAAGTGATATTAACTCCATTGGTTAAGTGTGATTAACTCTCTGAGTTAAGTGTGATTAACTCCCTTGGTTAAGTGTGATTAACTCCCTTGGTTAAGTGTGATTAACTCCCTTGGTTAAGTGTAATTAACTCTCTTGGTTAAGTGTGATTAACTCCCTTGGTTAAGAGTGATTAACTCCCTTGGTTAAGAGTGATTAACTCTCTGAGTTAAGTGTGATTAACTCCCTTGGTTAAGTGTGATTAATGTGTGATTAACTCTCTTGGTTAAGTGTGATTAAACTCCATTATTTAAGTGTGATTAACTCCCTTGGTTAAGTGTGATTAACTCCCTTGGTTAAGTGTGATTAACTCCCTTGGTTAAGTGTGATTAACTCTCTGAGTTAAGTGTGATTCACTCTCTTGGTTAAGTGTGATTAACTCCCTTGGTTAAGTGTGATTAACTCCCTTGGTTAAGTGTGGTTAACTCCCTTGGTTAAGTCTGAATAAGGGGTACAGTGGATCCCGCTTATAATAATATTCTACTTCCCAGAGAAAAAATATGATAACCGAGCAAGCAGTTTTATGCCCTTTCAACCGGAAGTAGGGCCCATTTCGGCGGTAATACCTATGACTAAGTGAAGAACGAAATAAAAATTATCAAATTAATTGATTATTAATTTACATCAATGTCCATGCATTTGCATTATGTTATTAAAATTAATGCACAATGTCACATATTGCTACTTTCACTTACAATCTCAATCAGAAAATACATGAGAGTCAGAGAACTATTGTAATTTAATATTCAGTTGAACTAATCAATATTAGATTTAAATAATTATCCATTTATCATGATTTGTCAAATTTCTGATCCAAACATTAATTTTGTTTCCTTCTCGTAAACGTCAGTAGCATTTTGCCACGAATGCTCATCACTTAAGTCACATGAGCTGCAGTCACATTTCCGTGATTTTAGTGTTAAGATTACATGTTTTTGTATATGAATATAAATTTAGTAGCATAAATTTAAAATAAATCAGGCCGGCAGCATATTTACAACAACCACGTTTACATTAGGAACCATTTCTAATGCCACGCTGTTGGATGTCAAAATTGATTCCCATAGAAACTTTTAATTTCATTGATTAAAAAGCAAAACATTTCCTTAAAAGGAGCGTTTTTGGTTGAAATCAGAAGGTCTTCCCCAGCAGTGTGTAATTATCATATGGCGAATATTCACAACGTAACACATCCTGAAAACTGTCTGTACTTCGCTGCAAAATGCCTAGATCCTAACATCAGATTCCAGCTCTAATAACATCTTAATTAAACTGAGTCTTTATATATTCTAACTGGACTAATGAATCTAATCTAGGTGCAGCCGCCAGTGAGTGTCGGCCAACACCTGAGTCATGATCAGTACAGGTAAGGCCACACCAAATTAATCAGTTGTTCTTCGGGAAACTGGTAAAAAAAATTGGGGCGAGCGAGCGAAAAAATTTTTCTAGCAAAAAATTTCCATTTAGAGATTTCAAGAGGCGAAGCGTTCAAATGATGTGCGAGCGATATTTTTTTCCATTATTTTTTTTTCACCAAATGTTGGAAATAAACTGAATAGCATATTGAACAGATGTTTGTGTCTATTTGTGATTAATTCAAGTACATGTATATCATGAAGTGATTTCATACACAAATAACTAAACAATTGTATGTAAAATCCAACAACAATTTAATACCTGATCTACTTGATCAAATCAAACTTAACACAGTTCTCTCATTTGTATGGAACAAATACCGGTATAATAGAAAATAATGTATAAAACAAAAGAAAATTGGCACAGAAAAAAACAAAATCACTATATCATATATAATTATCTGGAACAAAAATAATAATAATACCATATAAAACAACAGAAAATTGGCATATTAGAAACATAATCATTAAAATGTACATGTATATGGCTATCCCAAAGTTAGCTATCTTTTAATGTTTTTGGGAATTCAGCATCTATCAAATATAATTGACTTGTATTTAACAGTAAAACTAAGGGCTTTTCCAGTAAAACATCTACCCTACCCCAGGAGTCCAGTTTTTTTTAGGGGTACCACCCAAAGAATTTATTTAATTAATTTTAATACACAGAAGTAATTGGAGCGAAATCCAACTATGGACAGAGGTGAATTGTTTTGGAATCCTGGGGTCATTTAGATATTTTAATGGAATAGCCCTAATACTAAGAGGACAACTATAAATATGTGAAATGATGAAATTGGAATAAAATAATTCCCCATTTTCTGATTATTATTATGGAATACAAATAAAAAAATATCACATAGGTACTGACCTGGTTTAACAAAAAATATCATTCTTCAAAATAAAATAAATACTTTGATTATTACCACATTACAAAAAATGTAAAACTAACAAAACATGTAAAACTAGATACAGTCAAACCTGTCTATAAAGGCCATCCAAGGGAAGCAACAAAAGTGCCCTTTATAGACAGGTGCCCTTTATATAGAGGTTCCATTCATACTGTGAAATTTGATCACCAGTAGCCCTTTATAAAGTATAACAAGCTATAAAATAAGGTTCACATTTTATTACAGTATTAAATAAATACATATATACAGCACCATTTTATACTATTGCTCAACATAAAAATTACATTTGATTAAAAAACAGTAACAATTCTGTAAAACATTTACCAAACTTAAGATAATGCTAATGTAAAATGTTACATAAAACACTACTCATTGATCACAGTTAATTTCACAGCACTATTTGTTTACCCAATCAATGTATCAATATTGCACCAATTCTAATCAATAAATACACTACATACTGCATCATATTATAAAACATAAAAAAAAATTTCAGTAAACAACCTCGTTCTCGATAATTGAACGATATCCGGATCCCGTGGGATTTGTTTTATTTGTCTCAAACTATATTTATGTATCAAATACTATCAGATTCCTACTGTAACTTTTAATTACTGAATAAAACTTAAAAACACACAACATGCATACGTTTATTCAGACAAATCATTTATCAAATAATTACTCGCTTCAAGATGAAGGTGAAGGCCGCGTCACAGTCGCCATTGCGTTAGGAAGTGTGTTCTGCAGTCGGAGATGTAATCAATAAAAAGACCACTGAAAATACCTTTTGTGGGTTTTCACCCGCAAACACACTGCCTTGGGACAATATATACAGACTTATATGCCACAATCACGGTTAGTACATGTATTTATATGTACCTATTCAACAAACATACAGACACGCTCGATTGACTTCCAGAGCTTACCTGTGTCTCGGTGAATGGCGATGTTTTTACAGTACCATTGATCAAGATATTATGGTCTACTGATTTTCCAAGGGGAAATTAGCCTCGACTTTTGTGCCCGTTATAAACAAGTTTGTTTATATTTTTGCTGAGAATAAGGTGCCCGCTGCCCGCGTTGAGCAGGTCCCGCTATATAGAGGTTCAATAAAGAGTAAAACTTGACGGGGGGAATTGAAAGTGCCCGTTATAGACAGGTGCCCGCTATATAGAGGTGCCCGTTAACACAGGTTTGACTGTACATAAAAAAGACTTTTCATGTTTTTTTTCATAAAAACATATTTAACAAAATGCAGTTTGGTAAATGGACGGAAAACAATACAGATCATAATCGCCTTCTTCCGAGCAAACTATGGATTTTACATCCATTCACACATCGCAGCATTATTCTTTTACTTGAGATGGATACAGAATGTATTTTACATTAAAATATTATCACAAATAATGTTATCAAACTGCATGTCCTATCAGAATTTGTGGTAGTTAATACTGCGAATAAAAAGGAAATAAAACGTTTCATTGTTCTCCGCTTCGATCGCTGTATTTAACATTAGTGCACCCGACCCCCTCTGTACACTTACTATAAAAATACCCATACAATTCCAAGAATTTACAGCAGACTATCCTCGTGCTAGGCCGGAGCCTTTCCGCCATTTTTTCATCTCTGCATCAGGTATCAACGAAACGCTTGTTTGGGTCGGTGTTTCAAGCGTCGAAATGTGTTGTAATAACCGGAAAAAGTATCGGAAAACGGGGAAAAAAATCCGGATTTGACGATTTTTCCGGAGGTGCGGGAAAAATTTATTGATATTTTTTTCTCGACTTTGATATTTTTGGAGCAGGATTCCCGACGAACAACTGATTAATTTGGTGTGGCCTAAGGTGGCTTCATCTCTATTGTTTTCTGTTGGAAAGGTGACTGAAATCTCCTCTTGAAATCTCCGCTTTTGGTCCCCAGGTGTGGAGGCCTCTGACGATAATTAGGGATGTTAATTACTTGTCCAGGTGTCAAATATGACCATTTACCTGGGGTTACAGCTAACAAAAATAATTCAGGACCGACAAAAATATAATATCAGAGATTCATGTTGGACCAATTCATAATAAGCGGGATATTTTTTTTCCTTGATTCATACAGGGAATATTAATATTTGGTACATAGAAAAAAATATTACACCAAGCGCGATATAATAAATATCCGATTTTATAATAAGTGGGATCCAATGTACATGCTATATGCGTCGTCAGAACAAACAGGAAATACAAACATTCTGATATAAAGTATAAAATGTGGTGCCTTGCCTAGTGACAATAACAACAAGTTGTTACGAGTGACATAATGCTTAGTACACAATAAAATGACGTCATCAATAACTAGTGAGAGCTGGTAGTGTATAATTTACTTGTGTCTTGATAAAGGGGCGATATCGCCTCAAAAAGGATCCAGTACCTATATTGGACCATGGCTATTATAAAACCCCATATATATGGGTTTAGTAAGAGCTGCGGTTTTGATTATCAATAAAAAATGTGAAGGAACTCTAGTGTTACATGAATGTACAAGGTGATCATTTGTTGGATTAGAAATTGAGACACGTTCAAAACCTCATGTATTACTTAATAGAGATTGAAAGAACCGGCCTCCTGGTATTATGTACATGTGTTTACACAGAGAATATTGATTATTAAATCTATATATGATATACCATGATGTCCAAACATCCTGATTTACATAAGATCTGATAATCCCAAGGAGCTTTCAAGGTGAGAAAGTCGGGACTAGTCTGACGGCATCACAAGGGGAATCACTTAGTGGTAGTTCTGTGTGTCGGCTGGGAAAGTGAGATAGGTTTATAATGTAACAGATAAAACAGACAATACTCCTGGCTGTACACTCCCACAGCCCAGAGACTGGAATATCTTACCGAAAAACCTTGATCCCTGTACCTAAAGTGTTTGGTTGGGATCATTTAGTACATATGTCTGTATATTGTCCAGAATGGTATATATATATACCAGGTACATGTATATAGGCTCAGAGTAAATTCATCATTCAGTGTTGGGTATATATATTGGCTCAGAGTAAATTCATCATTCAGTGTTGGGTATATTGGCTCAGAGTAAATTCATCATTCATTGGTGTGTATATTGGCTCAGAGTATATTCATCATTCATTGGTGTGTATATTGGCTCAGAGTAAATTCATCATTCTGTGGTGTGTATATTGGCTCAGAGTAAATTCATCATTCAGTGGTGTGTATATTGGCTCAGAGTAAATTCATCATTCAGTGGTAGGTATATTGGCTCAGGGTAAATTCATCATTCAGTGGTGTGTATATATATTGGCTCAGAGTAAATTCACCATTCAGTGGTGTGTATATTGGCTCAGAGTAAATTCATCATTCAGTGTTGGGTATATTGGCTCAGAGTAAATTCACCATTCAGTGGTGTGTATATTGGCTCAGAGTAAATTCACCATTCAGTGTTGGGTATATTGGCTCAGGGTAAATTCATCATTCAGTGGTGTGTATATTGGCTCAGAGTAAATTCATCATTCAGTGTTGGGTATATTGGCTCAGAGTAAATTCACCATTCAGTGGTGTGTATATTGGCTCAGAGTAAATTCACCATTCAGTGTTGGGTATATTGGCTCAGGGTAAATTCATCATTCAGTGGTGTGTATATTGGCTCAGAGTAAATTCATCATTCAGTGGTGTGTATATTGGCTCAGAGTAAATTCATCATTCAGTGTTGGGTATATTGGCTCAGAGTAAATTCATCATTCAGTGTTGGGTATATTGGCTCAGAGTAAATTCATCATTCAGTGTTGGGTATATTGGCTCAGAGTAAATTCATCATTCAGTGGTGTGTATATTGGCTCAGAGTAAATTCATCATTCAGTGTTGGGTATATTGGCTCAGAGTAAATTCATCATTCAGTGTTGGGTATATTGGCTCAGAGTAAATTCAACATTCAGTGTTGGGTATATTGGCTCAGAGTAAATTCATCATTCAGTGGTGTGTATATTGGCTCAGAGTAAATTCATCATTCAGTGGTGTGTATATTGGCTCAGAGTAAATTCAACATTCAGTGTTGGGTATATTGGCTCAGAGAAAATTCATCATTCAGTGGTGTGTATATTGGCTCAGAGTAAATTCATCATTCAGTGTTGGGTATATTTGCTCAGAGTAAATTCATCATTCAGTGTTGGGTATATTGGCTCAGAGTAAATTCATCATTCAGTGGTGTGTATATTGGCTCAGAGTAAATTCATCATTCAGTGTTGGGTATATTGGCTCAGAGTAAATTCATCATTCAGTGGTGTGTATATATATTGGCTCAGAGTAAATTCATCATTCAGCTAGTGTTGGGTATATTGGCTCAGAGTAAATTCATCATTCAGTGGTGTGTATATTGGCTCAGAGTAAATTCATCATTCAGTGGTGTGTATATTGGCTCAGAGTAAATTCATCATTCAGTGTTGGGTATATTGGCTCAGAAAATTCATCATTCAGTGTTGGGTATATTGGCTCAGAGTAAATTCATCATTCAGTGTTGGGTATATTGGCTCAGGGTAAATTCAACATTCAGTGTTGGTATAGACTTGTGTTAATTCAGCATTCAGTGGTGGGTATATATATTAGCACTGAGTATGGTACCAAGATTTTACACAGGTCAGGGGACTATTTGAGGACAAAGGTTCTAAACTTTTACAAAAGGGGAGGGGGTTTAATTGAGGATAAATACAATACTAAACTTTTACACTAGAGGTGGGGGGGTTATGATACTACTTAACTACCTACCTAACTTCTTAACTTTAACAGTAAGGAAGGGGATTATTTGGGGATAGATACTGTACTAAACTTATACACTGGGAGGTGGGGGTGGGGGGTGGGGGGGGGGGGGGGGGGCAGCTTTGTTGGGGATAAATACTGTGAGCACTTTACACTGGAGGGAGGGCGACAGCTAATTTGGAGATAAGTATTTGAGGATAATTAGTTGAAATAAATTGTCTTCATCATGTAATGATGTTTAAACATTAATTCTCTCTCTGAAAGGTTTACATATTTTTAATATGTATTTAATTTATTAGCTAAAAGTTCAACATTATCCCATTTACAACATTATAATGTAATGCAGGGTATTTGCACACACTTGACAAGGTGGTCACTTTAGATTAGAGGAGCACGTCTGGAAAACCTCTTAGTATACCAAGTATGTACTGAGTGATACGGATTACGCAGCTGTGAGGTAAATACTGACCAGGAGATATTAACTTTAGGAAGTATTCAAACTTCCTAGCAAAATAAACGAAAGAAATCAAACACACAATGATTTTTTTTAAGTTTAATTTTTGATAATGGAGATATTTTCATAATCAATTTGAAGATTATTTGACATTTAGAAACCGATTCAGGAACAGAAAAAACCGATACAAACTTGTTCAGTAAGCTGTCCATACCAGGGGACAAATCAGTGGGGGTCTGTCTGTGAATTGGGACATGAGATTGTAATACTTGTATTATATGTGTATAAACCTGTAATGATGCATACACAGACTAGTGTTCCATACTGATGAGACGCACTACTTAGTCACCATGTATGCTGTCCAATTTGGTTCAACATTAATGTTACAGGTATGTTATAGTTTTGAAACTTGGAAAAAAAAATTGAAATCCTTTTGAATTGTTTGCTGTGTTTATTGTACCGTGAACAGCCATGCAGGGTCATTTTGAGGCAGAGTCTCTTTGTAGTAGTTGGTGACTACCTCACTGAATAACATGCGGAAGACTCGTCGGATGCCACCCAGAGCAATAAGGGTAAAGTGTCTTGCCCAAGGACACAACCACAACAGCACATTAACTGGCCTGTTTTTCAGCTTCCTGAGAAACACAAACCGGCATTGGTAGTGAGGGTCAAACCACGAATCTCTATAGCTATTGGATCTTCACCTGAGCTTACGGTATACGTAGCTTTCGATCAGACTGGGCACAGCCCCTGAGATCCTGTGGTATTACTTATTATTAGGTAGCATTTGATAGATGACTTATATCCACCATAAACTTTTTTCACTCTGAGCTAATTGTGCCATTGATTTTGATTTTACGAGTTTTGAAATTGTTGTTGCCCTTTTATTGTAGTGTTTTAGCCTGGTTGGGCCAACTGGATGCTCTACCCCATCTCAGTTAACGTTTTCAATTGATTTTTTGGAGAGCAGGAAGGGAGATTGTTCTAAGGGATTTTGGCCTACAGTAAAGGAGGTTTAATCACAGCTTAAACAGGGGTGTTTCTACTTTGTTTTAAAGATATACTAGAGATGTGAAATTTCTAAATTTTCTTGCATATAATTTAGATACAAGAATGTCAGTGTGGTAAGGGATCTTTGTCTTTCTTTTGTTACATCTATGTAGCTATATAGGCAAACATTTTATTTAATTAACGTTTACATTTTTGTCTCATTCCCAATGAAGACACAAAGCAAGACTATGATAAATATTTTTGTATATAAAAAAAAAAGAAAAAAAAAAAATAGACTATGGTGTCTACTTTTCCAACAGAGGGTGACCATGGTGACGGCCTCGACTGTGTTATCAACATTTCACTTAAAAGTTTTGTGTTTAGATCCATTGCTTATAAAGTGGAAGTCCAACTTTAACTCATCTTGGTTTATAGGTAGATCATGGTTACATATTTTACATATTTCGGTGAATTTTGAAAATTAGCAATTTGTCTTTGATATTTGTTTTACAATGAATTAAATATTTACAAATAGCTATAATGTATACAGAGTTGTTTTGGGAAAAAAATACTGAAATTTTAGTGAATTTTGGTGCTTAAAACAAAATGGGACAGGGGAGAGATATATAAATTGAAATAATTTTATGTAAAAGATTAATTAAGAACTAGTTAACAGGCATGAGAATTTTCAGATAAAAGTCGAATTTCAGACTTTTTTTCTCATGGTGGCTGTAATGTGAATTTTAACATTTCATCACAGAAAACACACCACAAACTGATTTCATCCCAGAGTTACACCTGGCATAGGCTGATACATTTTGTCAACAGGTTATTTATAAACTAACAAAGCTATGATGATCGTCATCTGGAATTATTTAAACATCGGTATAGCCAGCTGTGATATCTTGACCTTTGATGATGTATGTATCTGTGATCTTCCCAACAAGTGTTACCAACGCTGATAAAACTCTGTAGGGGAGATACCTACCAGCTAACATAACAATGGCTGTGTATACAGGTTATAGACATGTCCAATATATAGGAACAATAATATCAAAATACCTGAAATCAGTCCTATGCCCTGCTTTTTCTAGAGTTATTGCCCTTTATCTATTGAAGGTCTATTTTCTAGAGTTGTATCCCTTTATCTGTTGTAGGTCTATTTTCTAGAGTTACAGCCCTTTATCTGTTGTAGGTCTATTTTCTAGATTTACAGCCCTTTATCTGTTGTAGGCCTATTTTCTAGAGTTACAGCCCTTTATCTGTTGTAAGCCTATTTTCTAGAGTTGTATCCCTTTATCTGTTGTAGGTCTATTTTCTAGAGTTATCACCCTTTGTCTGTTGTAAGTCTATTTTCTAGAGTTACAGCCCTTTATCTGTTGTAGGTCTATTTTCTAGAGTTGTATCCCTTTGTCTGTTGTAGGTCTATTTTCTAGAGTTGTATCCCTTTGTCTGTTGTAGGCCTATTTTCTAGAGTTACAGCTCTTTATCTGTTGTAAGTCTATTTTCTAGAGTTACAGCCCTTTATCTGTTGTAGGCCTATTTTCTAGAGTTACAGCCCTTTATCTGTTGTAGGTCTATTTTCTAGAAGTATCGCCCTTTGTCTGTTGTAGGTCTATTTTCTAGAGTTACAGCCCTTTATCTATTGAAGGTCTATTTTCTAGAGTTGTATCCCTTTATCTGTTGTAGGCCTATTTTCTAGAGTTACAGCCCTTTATCTGTTGTAGGCCTATTTTCTAGAGTTACAGCCCTTTATCTGTTGTAGGTCTATTTTCTAGAGTTATCGCCCTTTGTCTGTTGTAGGTCTATTTTCTAGAGTTATCGCCCTTTATCTGTTGTAGGTCTATTTTCTAGAGTTATCACCCTTTGTCTGTTGTAGGCCTATTTTCTAGAGTTGTATCCCTTTATCTGTTGTAGGTCTATTTTCTAGAGTTATCGCCCTTTATCTGTTGTAGGTCTATTTTCTAGAGTTATCGCCCTTTGTCTGTTGTAGGTCTATTTTCTAGAGTTATCACCCTTTATCTATTGTAGGTCTATTTTCTAGAGTTATCACCCTTTATCTATTGTAGGTCTATTTTCTAGAGTTGTATCCCTTTATCTGTTTAGGTCTGTTTTCTGTAATTATTACTCCCCAATTCCTTTTTTCACCTATAATACAAAGTTATACAAGTGTAAATACATTCTTGGATGATGTGAGTTGGTGTAAACTATATTGGGTGTTATATACCCACATATTTTGACCCATCATCTCCACAAGATGTGTCGTGATTCCTCTTAGGGAATTTCAGCAGATATTCTTCTCTGTATGTGAACTCTACACAAAAATATTGTGAAAAGAAACAATAACATTTCATGGGCAATCAAATAAAGGTTCTTGACTAGTCTGGATTAATATAAAGTACATGCTTAAATTTGAAACTTTCGGATTGGCATTTGATTAAATTTGGGAATCTGATTATGCCAGGACATTAAGCAGATACAAAAGAGGTCAAAGTTAACAATGGACAAAGCCACTGAATTTAAGATCATTAATGTTTAGTTTGACTTTCCGATCGGTTGATTCAGTGCATGCATGCATATTGGTCTAAGAGGTTGATCCAAAATATCTGCCAGACTTACCCGTAGTGAAGACCCAGACTCCCAAGTACATTACTGGTATAGAGGTCAAGGAATTGGTATTCATTGTGATACAGTAATTAATCTTTGAAAACTAAAAGAGGAATTGAAAAATGCTTTATAAAATCCATGATCTTTAAATTTGAATGATTAATGCATTATTTGAATCATGTATGCATTATTTGTGTATGCATTATTTGAATCATGTATGCATTGTTTGTGTATGCATTAGTTTAATCATGTATGCATTATTTGAATCATGTATGCATTATTTTAATCATGTATGCATTATTTGAACCATGCCTTTACACCTTGAATACAACAGTATGTACAAGTTCAAGTTTTATCATTTGACAAATAAATACAGAGCGTATGTTCTCCTTTGTTTTGTAGATTAAATAAGTGAAATATTTGTCCACGCGATTGATTTGTTTAGAATACGATTACATTATTTGTACAGATAAACTAGGTACTTCAGGAATGTTTGAAATGACTGATGCGCTACTACTTAATATTTACTAGTATATGTGACAGACTTGTTCATTGATAAGCGCTGCACGTCATTTAGTGACGTAAATACATTCAGTGTAGGATTGGTGTGCTTCATTTGAAAGATAGAAATATCGCATGTAAAAACCCATATGCATTTATAAATTCAAATTTCTTGTAATCGGCATATATGTATCCAATCTGTAATCCTAGGTTTTCTTCTGGTATTACAGTTTCTATAGAAATATCTATTTTGCAATCAGGATTGGGTGCACATGTACCTGTTAATCCTAGGTTTCCTTCTGGTATTACAGTTTCTATAGAAATATCTATTTTGTAATCAGGATTGGGTGCACATGTACCTGTTAATCCTAGGTTTCCTTCTGGTATTACAGTTTCTATAGAAATATCTATTTTGTAATCAGGATTGGGTGCACATGTACCTGTTAATCCTAGGTTTTCTTCTGGTATTACAGTTTCTATAGAAATATCTTTTTTTTTGTAATCAGGATTGGGTACACATGTACCTGTGTAAGTCATGGGTTTCCACCTGATATTAGAGTTTCTGTAAATATTCCTGTCTTGTAATCAGGAATGGGTACACATGTACCTGTGTAAGTCATGGTTTTCAGGCTTCTTGCATTTCGAAAGCCTGTGCATGTTTTGATAATTGCCATAAAAACATATAAGATGATACAATCCTTTTTATAAGAAATTGTAAAAATAATATATCTTCTCTGTGAAATGCCTGACCAGGTAATGGCGACACTTCTGGTTGTAAAAACGAGGTCAATAGATTGGAGTGAAGAAAGATGGAATAATCTAATTATTTGACTCTGAATAGCCAATTGATGCCAAATAGTCAGTTAACGCTGTATAGCCATTTGATACTATATAGTCATTTGATCACCTCAAATAATCATTTGACCCCAAATAGTTGTTTGACCTCAAATAATCATTTGACCCAAATAAATGTATACTTCTGTCTATTTTTTTTAAATATAAAAAAATAACCCAGGTATATTATGTCCAGGAGCAAGGCCTTCAGCTACAGATAGCGTTATCTTCTGATTGTCATCCAAGAACTAGTTTTGTGGAACTCTCTGTGTAAACACAGCAAAGATGTTCACATGATAATTGACCCAGATCCAGGCCTGCCCTAGATCTTAATCCTTGACAAGGAGGTTCTGTCCCATATAAAGGGATGACAGTCTTGCTCTTGTATCCTTAACAAAGAGTTTTAACCTCAAAATTAAGAGACACTGGATATTCTTTTATTTAGACATTTTTGGGGTTTATACAAAAATCCAGGTTGGGTAAAATTGTCTTTTTTGCTTATTACCTCATGAAAATAGTATTTTTAGACAGTCTATCCATGTAGTAGCTGGTAGCTAGCTCACTGAACAGCATGAAGCTAAGGAGGCCTGTCCATTATGGTAAATGTTTTTTTCAACGGTCATGGCATGCAGCATAGAAGCTGTTTGTGATCTTGGCTTCATATAAGAAATGCAAAGTGTCCTGAGGTGAGGGATAAACACACAGCTGAGATTGCAGGTCATAATACTTGGAGTATTGGTGTGTAGAATGTTCAATGGTGACTTGAAATTAACAAAAGATATGTTTTATTATAGTAAGTCCTTTGATAAATTAACATCTGTATCTGACTTTAGTCATGTAAAAAGCTAAGTATCCGACATTTTACAATTTTGCAACTTATAAATTATATATGGTAAAATACTGCATTTGCACTTACATAATGTAAACTTTATTTTAAGAATTTATATAATCCATTGGAATAAAGCTTAAATAGAAAAAAATATCACAGATTGTCCAAATGCAGTATTAAAACCACTTTGAAGTGGAACTAATTTTTAGGGGTAAAAATAGCATCAACACCTCCACTAAGCAGCACAGCATCAGTACCACCAGACTGTAGTGTAAACATACACCAGGACACACAAGGTTATAGCAGCCATTTCACCTGCATCCTGAGTGTTGAGTACAAGAGGATCTAAACCGTGTAAATCTCCAGTGTCTGTACAGTGATACATTTATCTGAACCTGGCTGTAACTCTACAGCATGCTAGGTATATCTCGGAGGTGAATCAGGATTTGGAGGATTTTTTATCATTGAAGACGTGCGTGGAGGTCAAAGTAGAAAGGAAGCAGTTTAACAGTGGTGTCACACTGAGTCTTGTACCTGTCTTGTGTGCACGGTAAGTTGACTAGGGTATGATTTGATTCACCCCACGGGTGTATATATAGTCCAGTAGACTGGACAGGGAGTCTGTTGGACTGTAGTCATATATTGACACAAGGTGACACGGCAATAACATTGCCCTGTATAGTTTGGGAATTGGTACATGGAAACTTCGAAAGGTAAGCATATTTATAATGCTTTAATTGATACAAAAGAGATTAGTAGGAAGAGGTTGGGATAGATCGAACTGAACAAATGTTTCAGTCCAGGGGCAGAGCCATTTATTAATGTAAAGTACCCTGTTTCAGGTACATTGTGTATTAACCCTGCTATTTTGATTTAAATAATGGAGTTGGTTAGTTGAATGGTATTTACATGATATAGAATTTCCTAAAATCTTTTTTTTTTACCTAAGACCCTATGTTGAATTACCTGTATTTGAAATCAAACTGAAACCTGGCCTGATTTCATTTGTGATCTATTGCCTGTTTTTATATATTCTACAAAACATGTATAAATTTGTTGATCGTTCATGTTGATTTGCCCTACAAGGTGTACTGTATATGATGACTGGCCCAGATATAAGCCAGGCAGCACAATGGAAGCTATTGATTCCAAAAAACTAAACAATACATTTTATTGCAAGTGTTTTGTGTGCCACCATGATTAGGTGTCTCAGAGAGGTCTCTGTGGTTTATGTTGGTGGGATAGTACCAGTGTTTACATTTCTATAGGTATACTAGTACTCTACCAATCAGTATTCCCAAAGTTCTAATTGTCCAGTTTAATTGCTATCATTGCACAATGAATGACTTTCAACACGTGTCGTTTGTTTCACATTCCTTGTACCATTTGTCACGTACCGAGTCTATCAACCATGTTTATATACCATTTTACTGACCTTTGTCATGCATGATCAGTTTTGACATTGTTACAGGTGTACCCGTTCATTTTAGGCTATGTATTCATATTTCTCGCGACTCCCATATAGTGGCAGTGTTCTAGATCTTCTCTCTCTGTAGTATAATTAGACTGTAGGAGAGTAATACACATTATCGGTAAGTAATTTTGTTTAATTTTACCAGATTGTGTGTGTAATCTGTGAAGGGTATATATGTATGGGTGCAATCCTGTTAAGGAGATCACACATGTGGACTGTGACCTCCAAGTATTGTCAGGTTTTCGGGTCAATAGTTACTACAACGCTGTATTGGCAGCTGGTTTTGTGGTCTACAACCACCTTATATAACATACATACACAAAGAGTAAGGCTTAGCTGTTTTTGTACAGATTAACTTATAATCAGTATTTTGCAATAGTCTTGAATTGGTTTTTGTGGTAAATGTTTGCTCAATGTAACATGCTTGAATCTCCTATTATTCCAGACAGAAGGAGACAAAATCACACGATATCAATCATATTATTATATTCTTTAATACTTTATGTTATCTGTAGCAGAATGCATCTTGTTTTAACAACCCTTTTGAAGTGAAAATGTTGACTTTTGACCTATCACCTACTAAGACTGTTGCTCACCTTTGACCTATTACCTCTGGAGACTGCTGTTCACCTTTGACCTATAGATATCACTATATAGACTACTGCTCACCTTTGACCTATTACTTTAGACTGCTGTTGATAGGGACATAAAGGACTCATCTGCTTGGAAACACAAGTGTTAATTGACATTTAATGCCAGTTTCCAATGTTGCTGGTTACACATGTGTTAAATAAAATGCTGCTGTAATAATTAGCCGTTGGATAATGACAAATACACATAAGGAAAATTAACTTGCAAAGATTGTATTCAGAAGGATTTCTGAAAAAAAAAAAACAACAACTTTGAACACACTTCATTATAGCCAAAATGGATTCAGTTTCAAAGCTATTTTGAGTTGAAAAAATTATCTGGGTTCTATTTGCTGTAACATGATCCCAAAAATAGATACAACCGTCTATAAAACAAAGGTCAGTTTCCTCTGTAGTATACCTTCAGTCTCTGGGTATCTATATCTACATGTATCTAGGTGTCTACCTGTATCTAGGTATCTACCTGTATCTAGGTGTCTACCTATATCTAGGTGTCTACCTATATCTAGGTATCTACCTGTATCTAGGTGTCTACCTGTATCTAGGTATCTACCTGTGTCTAGGTATCTACCTGTGTCTAGGTATCTACCTGTATCTAAGTATCTACCTGTATCTAAGTATCTACCTGTATCTAGGTATCTACCTGTATCTAAGTATCTACCTGTGTCTAGGTATCTACCTGTATCTAAGTATCTACCTGTGTCTAGGTATCTACCTGTATCTAAGTATCTACCTATATCTAGGTGTCTACCTGTATCTAAGTATCTACCTATATCTAAGTATCTACCTGTATCTAATTGTATCTACCTGTATATAAGTATCTACCTGTGTCTAGGTGTCTACCTATATCTAAGTATCTACCTGTATCTAAGTATCTACATGTACCTGTATCTAGGTGTCTACCTGTATCTAGGTGTCTACCTGTATCTAGGTGTCTACCTGTATCTAAGTATCTACATGTACCTGTATCTAGGTGTCTACCTGTATCTAGGTGTCTACCTGTATCTAAGTATCTACATGTACCTGTATCTAGGTGTCTACCTGTATCTAGGTGTCTACCTGTATCTAAGTATCTACCTATATCTAGGTATCTACCTGTGTCTAGGTGTCTACCTGTGTCTAGGTGTCTACCTGTATCTAGGTGTCTACCTGTGTCTAAGTATCTACCTATATCTAGGTATCTACCTGTGTCTAGGTGTCTACCTGTGTCTAAGTATCTACCTGTGTCTAAGTATCTACCTGTATCTAGGTGTCTACCTGTATCTAAGTGTCTACCTATATCTAAGTATCTACCTATATCTAGGTATCTACCTGTGTCTAGGTGTCTACCTGTGTCTAGGTATCTACCTGTGTCTAGGTATCTACCTGTGTCTAGGTATCTACCTGTGTCTAGGTGTCTACCTGTATCTAAGTATCTACCTATATCTAAGTATCTTAACCTGTGTCTATAGGTATCTACCTATATCTAGGTGTCTACCTGTATCTAAGTATCTACCTATATCTAAGTATCTACCTGTATATAAGTATCTACCTGTATATAAGTATCTACCTGTATCTAGGTGTCTACCTGTATCTAGGTGTCTACCTGTATCTAAGTATCTACATGTACCTGTATCTAGGTGTCTACCTGTATCTAGGTGTCTACCTGTATCTAAGTATCTACATGTACCTGTACCTAGGTGTCTACCTGTATCTAGGTGTCTACCTTATCTAAGTATCTACCTGTATCTAAGTATCTACCTGTGTCTAGGTATCTACCTTTATCTAGGTATCTACCTGTATCTAAGTATCTACCTGTATCTTATTGTATCTACCTATATCTAAGTATCTACCTATATCTAAGTATCTACCTGTGTCTAAGTATCTACCTGTGTCTAGGTGTCTACCTGTATCTAAGTATCTACCTGTATCTAAGTATCTACCTGTGTCTAGGTGTCTACCTGTGTCTAGGTGTCTACCTATATCTAAGTATCTACCTATATCTAATTTATCTACCTATATATCTAATTGTATCTACCTATATCTAAGTGTCTACCTGTATCTAAGTATCTACCTGTGTCTAAGGTGTCTAAATATATGTATCTAGTTGTCTACTTGTACGTGGCTATGCAAATGTCACTCACATACAAGAATCACTGTAAACAAGCCACCTTAAAACTCGGTTAACTGGAGCAAGCAAGTCATATCTAGGAGATGGAGTGTGACATCCAATTTTAGCCACTTAATTAGAATCAGATAACATATATATACAAGTTTTAAATGAAGATCCGGTGATTTTCTCCATCATGTTCATAACAGCACAACAAATCAGAAGTGAATGCTGTCTCACTACACTAGTTTTATGCCTAACTATGACAACCCTCATACTGGTCAGATTTTCCTTTTGGGTCTGTCATTTACCGTATTTATCAGCAAATAAGCCCCTATCAACAAAAAGCCCCTTCCTCATTTTAGCAGAATCATCCATTTTTAAAATAGCAAGGTAAACAAGGTTCACAAATAACCCTCCTCTAAGTTTGATAGTCAACTTTTACAACAGGGGAGGGGGTATTTGAAGATAAGTATGATTATGATACTAAACTTTTACACGAGGGAGGGGGCTTATTTCAGAATAAATATGGTGGTCAATATTTATTTCAAAGATGACAAATTCTAGATACTAGGTACAAACAGTTATCTTCCCTTGCTGTCAAGATGTCTACCCTCTCTGCAGAGTTGTCTCCTCTCTCATTAGAGTTATCTCCCCTTTCTGTATAGTTGTTTGCCTTCACTGTATAAGTAATCTCCCCCTGCTCTAGAGTTATCTCCCCTTTCTGTATAGTTTACCTACACTGTATAAGTAATCTCCCCCTGCTCTAGAGTTATCTCCCCTTTCTGTATAGTTGACCTACACTGTATAAGTAATCTCCCCCTGCACTGGAGTTTTCTCCCCAATTCTGTATAGTTGTCTTTCGTTGCTGTAGAATTGTTGCTCCCTATCTAGTTGGTTTTTTGTTTCTTTTGAAGATGAAAAACATGCCAGTCTGTACTGTCTTGGTTGTGTCCTTAATGGGCAAGACACTTTACCCATATTGTTCTGGATGGCATATGATGGGTCTCTCATATGTTGTTCAATGAGGTAGTCACAAACTACTACAATTAGACCTCTCCTCAAAATTGCTGTCCATAGGTTGATAAACCAAGTAAAACAAAACAAAACCAAAAACATCACTATAGAGTTGTCTCCCTTGCTGTTTTGTTGTCTCCACTCGCTGTTAAATTGACTCTCTCACTGTAGAGTTGTCTCCCCTCACTGTTACATGTAGGATGTTTCCCGTTGTTGTAGAGTTGTCTTACTTTGTGTCAAGAGTTCTCTCCTCACTGTAGAGTTGTCTCCCCTCAATGGTACATGTATGTTTCCCTTTGTTGTAGAGTTGTCTTACTTTGTGTCAAGAGTTCTCTCCTCACTGTAGAGTTGTCTCCCCTCAATGGTACATGTATGTTTCCCTTTGTTGTAGAGTTGTCTTATCTTGCATCAAGAGTTCTCTCCTCACTGTAGAGTTGTCTCCCCTCAACAGGAAATTGGCCAACACAGACTGACATAAACAATATGTTGAAGTTATATAAAGCTTTACCTGAAGCTGCTTAGATGTATTCTAGATGCACTGTGACATTTGACTGACATATAACATGATGTAGGCGTTGCGTATGACCTGAATCCATTGCCTTCTGCATGATCCATCTAATCTTCTGCACTCTCAGAAACTTATTTGTGTCTAAAATCTATCAAGGCATAATATCAATTAAGCTTTTCTGAAACTTTTTTCTGTTTCGACCAAATCCAAGTCTATTGTAGATATTGATGTGTGTGATATATCTTAAAGGTCAGATGTTACGAAATACAGCAACAGCTTAGGTTGAAGAACTGATCAAGGCATACCCAGGTCTTAACTAAGGGTAAATTATGTGTCATTGGAAACAAATATATGTAAATCTGTCAGCACTGATTGTGATAGCCTTATGTAGATTGGCTATCAGTATAACTTTGAGTTAATTATTTCCGCTGTAGATCAGTGTTTACGTACCTCAGGTGTATGTCGTTTCTTGTTAAGAACTATTTACGCTGATAATATTTAAGCTTTATATATTTCACAACAATTGCAAAACATTTTAATCAACTGATGTAATAATCACTTTCATTGGCCAATAAAGCTGAAGCCCATGAGGGGCTTTTCTATAGAAGGAAACCGGAATTGCTTGAGAAAGGTCTTGTGTTGTCGCCCACAGTAAAAAACAGTGTTACCAGTACATTATCCAACAACCAGATACTTAGATTGTTAGGCACATTCTTATTTGCTACAGAATCAAACATTTCTACCATGGATCAATGATTTTGTACCTGGTGTACATGTATGTATATATACTTGACATGACCCTGTTGGATTGATTGTCTCTCAGGAAAGCCAGTGGATTTTTAGCCCACCATCATCAGATGGTGGGCTATTCAAATCGCCCTGCGTCCGTGGTCCGTCGTCCGTCCGTCCGTCCGTCCGTCCGTCCCTCCGTCCGTCCGTCCCTCCGTCCGTCCGTAAACAATTCTTGTTATCGCTAATCCTCAGAAAGTACTGAAGGGATCTTTCTCAAATTTCATATGTGGGTTCCCCTTGGTGCCTAGTTATGCATATTGCATTTTGAGACCAATCGGAAAACAACATGGCCGACAGGCAGCCATCTTGGATTTTGACAATTGAAGTTTGTTATCGCTATTTCTGAGAAAGTACTGAAGGGATCTTTCTCAAATTTCATATGTAGGCTCCCCTTGGTGCCTAGCTATGCATATTACATTTTGAGACCAATCGGAAAACAACATGGCCGACAGGCAGCCATCTTGGATTTTGACAATTGAAGTTTGTTATCGCTATTTCTGAGAAAGTGCTGAAGAGATCTTTCTCAAATTTCATATGTAGGCTCCCCTTGGTGCCTAGTTATGCATATTGCATTTTGAGACCAATCGGAAAACAACATGGCCGACAGGCAGCCATCTTGGATTTTGACAATTGAAGTTTGTTATTGCTATTTCTGAGAAAGTGCTGAAGAGATCTTTCTCAAATTTCATATGTAGGCTCCCCTTGGTGCCTAGTTATGCATATTGCATTTTGAGACCAATCGGCAAACAACATGGCTGACAGGCAGCCATCTTGGATTTTGACAATTCAAGTTTGTTATCGCTATTTCTGAGAAAGTACTGAAGGGATCTTTCTCAAATTTCATATGTAGGCTCCCCTTGGTGCCTAGTTATGCATATTGCATTTTGAGACCAATCGGAAAACAACATGGCCGATAGGCATCCATCTTGGATTTTGATAATTGAAGTTTGTTATCGCTATTTCTGAGAAAGTACTGAAGGGATCTTTCTCAAATTTCATATGTAGGCTCCCCTTGGTGCCTAGCTATGCATATTACATTTTGAGACCAATCGGAAAACAACATGGCCGACAGGCAGCCATCTTGGATTTTGACAATTGAAGTTTGTTTTCGCTATTTCTGAGAAAGTTATGAAGGGATCTTTCTCAAATTTCATATGTATTTTTCCCTTGGTGCCTAGTTATGCATATTGCATTTTGAGACCTATCGGAAAACAACATGGCCGACAGGCAGCCATCTTGGATTTTGACAATTGAAGTTTAATATCGCTATTTCTGAGAAAGTACTGAAGGGATCTTTCTCAAATTTCATATGTAAATTTCCCTTGGTGCCTAGTTATGCATATTGCATAGTTATGCATATTGCATATTGAGACCGATCGGAAAACAAACATGGCCGACAGGCAGCCATCTTGGATTTTGACAGTTGAAGTTTGTTATCGCTATTTCTGAGAAAGTGCTGAAGGGATCTTTCTCAAATTTCATATGTAGGTTTCCCTTGGTGCCTAGTTATGCATATTGCATTTTGAGACCTATCGGAAAACAACATGGCCGACAGGCAGCCATCTTGGATTTTGACAATTGAAGTTTGTTATCGCTGTTTCTGAGAAAGTACTCAAGGGATCTTTCTCAAATTTCATATATAGGTTCCCCTTGGTGCCTAGTTATGCATATTACATTTTGAGACCTATCAGAAAACAACATGGCCGACAGGCAGCCATCTTAGATTTTGACATTGACCGAGGGAGGGGGCTTATTTCAGAATAAATATGGTGGTCAATATTTATTTCAAAGATGACAAATTCTAGATACTAGGTACAAACAGTTATCTTCCCTTGCTGTCAAGATGTCTACCCTCTCTGCAGAGTTGTCTCCTCTCTCATTAGAGTTATCTCCCCTTTCTGTATAGTTGTTTGCCTTCACTGTACAAGTAATCTCCCCCTGCTCTAGAGTTATCTCCCCTTTCTGTATAGTTACCTACACTGTATAAGTAATCTCCCCCTGCTCTAGAGTTATCTCCCCTTTCTGTATAGTTGACCTACACTGTATAAGTAATCTCCCCCTGCACTGGAGTTTTCTCCCCAATTCTGTATAGTTGTCTTTCGTTGCTGTGGAATTGTTGCTCCCTATCTAGTTGGTTTGTGTTTCTTTTGAAGATGAAAAACATGCCAGTCTGTACTGTCTTGGTTGTGTCCTTAATGGGCAAGACACTTTACCCATATTGTTCTGGATGGCATATGATGGGTCTCCCATATGTTGTTCAATGAGGTAGTCACAAACTACTACAAGGAGACCTCGCCTCAGAATTGCTGTCCATAGGTTGATAAACCAAGTAAAACAAAACAAAACCAAAAACATCACTGTAGAGTTGTCTCCCTTGCTGTTTTGTTGTCTCCACTCGCTGTTAAATTGACTCTCTCACTGTAGAGTTGTCTCCCCTCACTGTTACATGTAGGATGTTTCCCGTTGTTGTAGAGTTGTCTTACTTTGTGTCAAGAGTTCTCTCCTCACTGTAGAGTTGTCTCCCCTCAATGGTACATGTATGTTTCCCATTGTTGTAGAGTTGTCTTACTTTGGGTCAAGAGTTCTCTCCTCACTGTAGAGTTGTCTCCCCTCACTGGTACATGTATGTTTCCCTTTGTTGTAGAGTTGTCTTATCTTGCATCAAGAGTTCTCTCCTCACTGTAGAGTTGTCTCCCCTCAACAGGAAATTGGCCAACACAGACTGACATAAACAATATGTTGAAGTTATATAAAGCTTTACCTGAAGCTGCTTAGATGTATTCTAGATGCGCTGTGACATTTGACTGACATATAACATGATGTAGGCGTTGCGTATGACCTGAATCCATTGCCTTCTGCATGATCCATCTAATCTTCTGCACTCTCAGAAACTCGTTTGTGTCTAAAATCTATCAAGGCATAATATCAATTAAGCTTTTCTGAAACTTTTTTCTGTTTTGACCAAATCCAAGTCTATTGTAGATATTGATGTGTGTGATATATCTTAAAGGTCAGATGTTACGAAATACAGCAACAGCTTATAAGGTTGAAGAACTGATCAAGGCATACCCAGGTCTTAACTTAGGGTAAATTATGTGTCATTGGAAACAAATATATGTAAATCTGTCAGCACTGATCCTGATAGCCTTATGTAGATTGGCTATCATTGAGTTAATTATTTCCGCTGTAGATCAGTGTTTATGTACCTCAGGTGTATGTCGTTTCTTGTTAAGAACTACTTACGCTGATAATATTTAAGCTTTATATATTTCACAACAATTGCAAAATATTTTAATCAACTGAATCACTTTCATTGGCCAATAAAGCTGAAGCCCATGAGGGGCTTTTCTTTAGAAGGAAACTGGAATTGCTTGAGAAAAGTCTTGTGTTGTCGCCCACAGGAAAAAACAGTGTTACCAGTACATTATCCAACAACCAGATACTTAGATTGTTAGGCACATTCTTATTTGCTACAGAATCAAACATTTCTACCATGGATCAATGATTTTGTACCTGGTGTACATGTATGTGTATATACTTGACATGACCCTGTTGGATTGATTGTCTCTCAGGAAAGCCAGTGGATTTTTTGTGATGTAATATCTTGTCCTTGATCCTAACAGTCCTTTTGGGACAGCCTGTAGATTAGATTGTTCTGAGACTGATTTTCTTGTTGCTGAGAATGTCGGTGATAATTATTCTTTAAGCTATAAACAATAGCCTCATAGTAACTGATAGTCTCAGGGGAATTCTTGTTTGCTGCTTGATCATCTTTATGTAGCTGTACCTGTGACCTGCCCTCACTTAAAACAGGGACTACAGCCACCCTCTTCTACCTAACAACCTAAAACAGAGGCCACAGTCAACCTCTTCTACCTAACAACCTAAAACAGAGGCCACAGTCACCCTCTTCTACCTAACAACCTAAAACAGAGGCCACAGTCACCCTCTTCTACCTAACAACCTAAAACAGAGGCCACAGTCGGTCACCCTCTTCTACCTAACAACCTAAAACAGAGGCCACAGTCACCCTCTTCTACCTAACAACCTACAACAGAGGCCACAGTCACCCTCTTCTACCTAACAACCTAAAACAGAGGCCACAGTCACCCTCTTCTACCTAACAACCTACAACAGAGGCCACAGTCACCCTCTTCTACCTAACAACCTAAAACAGAGGCCACAGTCACCCTCTTCTACCTAACGACCTAAAACAGAGGCCACAGTCACCCTCTTCTACCTAACAACCTAAAACAGAGGCCACCGTCACCCTCTTCTACCTAACAACCTACAACAGAGGCCACAGTCACCCTCTTCTACCTAACGACCTTAACAGAGGCCACAGTCACCCTCTTCTACCTAACGACCTAAAACTCATTTCCCCCATCAAACAGATGTCACATTAACCCTCCCCATCAAACAGATGTCACATTAACCCTCCCCATCAAACAGATGTCACATTCACCCTCCCCATCTAATGGATGTCATACTCACCCTCCCCATCAAACAGATGTCATACTCACCCTCCCCATCAAACAGATGTCACATTAACCCTCCCCATCAAACAGATGTCACATTAACCCTCCCCATCAAACAGATGTCACATTCACCCTCCCCATCAAACAGATGTCACATTAACCCTCCCCATCAAACAGATGTCATACTCACCCTCCCCATCAAACAGATGTCATACTCACCCTCCCCATCAAACAGATGTCACATTAACCCTCCCCATCAAACAGATGTCACATTCACCCTCCTCATCAAACAGATATCACATTCACCCTCCCCATCCAATGGATATCACATTCACCCTCCCCATCAAACATATGTCATTCTCGCCCTCCCCATCAAACAGATGTCATACTCACCCTCCCAATCAAACAGATGTCACATTCACCCCCCCAATCAAACAGATGTCATATTAACCCTCCCAATCAAACAGATGTCATACTCACCCTCCCCATCAAACAGATGTCATACTCACCCTCCCAATCAAACAGATGTCACATTCACCCTCCCAATCAAACAGATGTCAAATTAACCATCCCCATCAAACAGATGTCAAATTAACCCTCCCCATCAAACAGATGTCATACTCACCCTCCCCATCAAACAGATGTCACATTCACCCTCCCCATCAAACAGATGTCACATCAACCCTCCCCATCCAACAGATGTCATACTCACCCTCCCCATCAAACAGATGTCACAATCACCCTCCCCATCAAACAGATGTCACATTAACCCTCCCCATCAAACAGATGTCATACTCACCCTCCCCATCAAACAGATGTCACATTAACCCTCCCCATCAAACAGATGTCACATTCACCCTCCCCATCAAACGGATGTCACATTAACCCTCCCCATCAAACAGATGTCATACTCACCCTCCCCATCAAACAGATGTCACATTAACCCTCCCCATCAAACAGATGTCACATTAACCCTCCCCATCAAACAGATGTCACAATCACCCTCCCCATCAAACAGATGTCACATTAACCCTCCCCATCAAACAGATGTCATACTCACCCTCCCCATCAAACAGATGTCACATTAACCCTCCCCATCAAACAGATGTCACATTCACCCTCCCCATCAAACGGATGTCACATTAACCCTCCCCATCAAACAGATGTCATACTCACCCTCCCCATCAAACAGATGTCACATTAACCCTCCCCATCAAACATATGTCACATTAACCCTCCCCATCAAACAGATGTCACAATCACCCTCCCCTCAAACGGATGTCATACTCACCTTCCCCATCAAACAGATGTCATACTCACCCTCCCCATCAAACAGATGTCACATTAACCCTCCCCATCAAACAGATGTCACATTCACCCTCCCCATCAAACAGATGTCATACTCACCCTCCCCATCAAACAGATGTCACATTCACCCTCCCCATCAAACAGATGTCATACTCACCCTCCCCATCAAACAGATGTCACATTCACCCTCCTCATCAAACAAAGGCTACACTCCCTCTCCTCCTGGAACAGATGCTGATTACTCTGCCTCCCTTATCAAATAGAGGTTATCCCTCTCATCCTCCCCTATCAAACACTCTGAGGCCAAGTTTTTCCTCAGAGGTCACCCTTGGCCTCTCAAAGACATGCTCTAGACCCTCTGCATATATTACAGTGGTGTGTACATGATGCCTCATGTTCTGGAGAAGTTTAAAACTTTAAAAGTCTCTACTGTGTAATTGGATTTTGTTCTGTCAGAACTGCCTTATTGTCAGCTTAATAGCCAGGCATTCACTTTATATTTCATAATGGTAATTAAATCCATTCATGATATTTTGAAGTTGAAAATTGAAATTGTACATACAGAAATGAAAAATTGATCTGGATTGGTGAAATACTTTTGATGATAACAGGAGTTTTATTACTCTGGTAAGAATCTGATATATATATATATATATATATACTAGGTAAGATTTAGCCTGTACAAGATATGAGAGCTTGGAGTCAATGTTCTCACAAAGTAGACTGGCTCAGGTCTTCCAATAGGAAATATAAATGGGGTGTGCTTGATTTGTGCTCGCATGAACAGTTGTCTGATTTACCAAGTAGGTGATATCACCTTACTCAACTTGTGTTCATTGGGTATCAGCAGTTTTTATTGGATCACCTATCTGTACGCCTCAAGATGATGGTCTGTGTACATATTTCCTGAGTAGATAATTACCAGGACCTATTGTTTCAACTGGTTCAGGATTACGTGAGTATTTGTATAATGATATCTTATCTCAAATACTGGTCTCAATGGCAGATGTGTAACTTCAGCAAGGAGTATATGCTGACTATAAGCTTATTAGGTCTCTTCCAATAAAAGGCCAAAAACCTGTTATGACTGTTATAGGTCTCAAACAAGATGTTGTATACATGTTATATATATAATACTGATGTTGAATGGTTACTGCATGGCTGCTTACTTTTGCAAGATAGACTTGCTCAAGTCTTTCGTGTGTAACCAGCCCTCAGGTTATATGGGATATATATCTGGGAAATGAGAAGTACACAGGATAATAAACATGCATTAGTGAAGTAAAGATTCAAGACAAAGATTATGAAGAACGCCTGTAGCCATTTTAGGATAAATATGCTTGTTAAATCATGGTCAGTTCTACAACAGAATCTAGTTTGTCCAAATGCTATTGTTTTCCAAATTCAGAATTTATATTAAATAAGAAAGATAAAACATGTTTCATCTTGTATATTTGAAACTTGATGTTCCTTCATTCAGCGTTATAATGAGGGCTGGAAACATGTATGCGACATGATTGAGTTAGTGGAATTGATCAGATGATTTGTGATAGTACTTGAATCCTGATATCTGATGTTACCAACCACTGACTTTAACGTCATCTTGTACTACCGACCATAACCATGGGAACGGTGACATTGAGCTGTTATGTTTTTGCTGGCAGTGACTTTACCGACACGGTCATATCAGAGATATTGACATGGTCCCATGAATAGTGTTGCTGAAGTCGGGTATCCGACCATATTCATCGGAACAGCGACATCTACTGTCATTGTAGGCACTGTCTTTACCAACACACTGTAATATCCGACACTTGGTCCCACAGGGTGTCACTGAAGTCGGTACCACAGTTTAATGTAATATTAAGTCACATGGACGGCGTATCATATGTTGACAGATTGTCTGAGTGGAATGTTTTCTCTTTTAACATTTCCGGTAACATATGTGTTTGTACAAGGACATTTAAAGTACTACAATAAATATAGGGAAAACTAGACAGTAAACACACTAACAAAGGATTACATGTGACCTAATGGTTAGTCGTCTTCCTTGTTGTTTGAAATAGCCTCATTCTCCATCAAGGCAGTACAGTGGCAACACACTGATTACCATTGATGCTATAAGTTGCTTTTTTCAGGATGTTTAATTAACTAGGTCATATGTTAAATGACTGGCCAGTTTGTCACCTGAAACTGCCTGAAGTGGGACTTAACACAGCTTGACTGAAAATTGTATTCAAATTCATTTTGACAAACATTCTGTTGTTACTGAGTTCTGAAATTGATTTGCTCTAGATGGGGGAAGTGAAATACTGCAAAGTAACAAAAGGTGTCCACATCCAGTATTCCAGGACTCAAAGTTATCGCTTTGGAAACCTTTCAGTTCAACATTAATTCTACAACCTAGCTACTAAAGGCTTTGAATGTAAATAATCTTGTTTGAAATCAAAGAAATTGATGAATAAAGATCAGCAATGTGTGCCTTGATCCTCTAGATCTGTATTACGGTAAGTGTATTAAGAAATTGAAGCCACCTTTATTAAGTGTGACCTGACCTCTGTAAAGACACTATCTTCGTTAGAGTCGGTCTCTATTAAGATATTAACTTTGTTAAAAATACCATCTTTAATAATCTCTGTTAAGAGACAACCTTTATTAGTGAGAGCACCTCTGTAAAGACACTATCTTCGTTAGAGTCGGCCTCTATTAAGATATTAACTTTGTTAAAAATACCATCTTTAATAATCTCTGTTAAGAGACAACCTTTATTAGTGAGAGCACCTCTGTAAAGATACTTTCTTTGTTAGATACGGCCTCTATTAATTAAGAGATCAACCATCTTATCTGTGTTAAGAGACGACCTTCATTAAGACCTGTGTTTAAGAGAATCCTCTGTTAGGTGACCTACTCTATCAACATATTAAGTTTCCACCTGAGTTAGAGTTTGGCTGGTGTTCCCTTTAGCT
The DNA here is from genome assembly GCF_902652985.1 of Pecten maximus. Classification (NCBI taxonomy): domain Eukaryota; kingdom Metazoa; phylum Mollusca; class Bivalvia; order Pectinida; family Pectinidae; genus Pecten; species Pecten maximus. Next base: position 14,511,801 of record NC_047033.1, on the reverse strand, counting down.
GTCTCTAGACCTGATTGTATCGTTAGCTAATCGTTAGCTAATGTACAGACTTGTATGATAATACTTGAGTGATAAGGTTTAATATTGGGTGGTAAACATGCCGTGAGTTTCTTTATTTGGTTCGTACCAGTTGTACTGAATACGTACAGTACCATACAATGGAACCAATTGAGCCTCAAGTGAGTTCCCAAGATGGCGGATGTCTCAACAAAATATACACTTCAAATATTAAACACAATTTGTTTTCTTTTTACAACTTATACAATTTCATCGTAAATGAAGATTCCTCGCCTCTTTTTTAACAAGACCTAACATTAGTATTACGAACGAAGCATCGTCATTCCCCCATCTTGGATTCAAGTGGTATGTTTTTTAAGAAACAAACTGAACCATACAAAATTTTCAAATAATATCTTGTCCGGGGCACAACAGTTGAGCAGTTCAAGATATCTCGATGAAACTTAAAACATATGCATCACCAACAGGCTATGTCAATGTGCTATGTACTATAAACTGGGTCAATATGTTGCAACCTTCATTTTCAGGTAAAAGGTGAATTAAGTCCAAAAATATTCAATGCCTAATACGGGAGAAGGTGAGACATCTCTAGTTAGTTGGTGGACCTTATTACATTATTTTTTATATCACTATAAGAAGCCATGCCTGCTTCCTTGAAGCAGTGATCACCATTTGATACATTCATTGATGAAATGTTGGATCAAAATGGCACCCTTTTCAGCCTGGTGATTCATGGGAAATTAAGTGCAAAAACAATTTAAATTTTGTTTTCCTTATCAAATTATGAATGTTTCTTTCTGATTCCCGCAGGCACAAGTTGTGTTGTAAAATTAACTTATGAAAAAATCTAGACGTGAAAGTGATATTTAGTAGAGTATTGCAGTACAGTGGTTGAATACCTTTCTGTACTAATGGCCTGGATACCTGGGATAACTCACAGCTATGTTTGATGAATCTTCTCCTAGAAACAACAACATTATCTGTACCTGCCAGTTATACTGCAAGTTTCCTGGCCTAGACTTCAGTCTAGAACTCCTTCAACCTAGCGTTGAGCAGTTCATTGGCATGCTTTAAGGTCATAAATAGCAAAGTACATTTTGTATATGGATTTTAAGCGCTAAGATTATCATTTGTTAACTGAAACATTCAAACTGTGGATGAACGAATCATTAATGTTGATGATTCATCAAGGTCATTGGTGTCATTTAAGATTCACCAAGGTCATTGGCGGTGTGTATGGTATACGAAGGTCATTGTGGTATTTTTATTGTGTATGATAAACGAAGGTCATTGGTGAAGCTGTGTATAAGCCAAGGTCATTGCTCATGATCCTTGTGTATAAGCCAAGGTCATTGCTCATGCTCTTGTGTATAAGCTAAAGTCATTGGTATTTTGTATAAGCCAAGGTCATTGGTATTTTGTATAAGCCAATGTCATTGGTGTTGTGTATCAGCTAAAGTCATTGGAGTCATGTATAAGCCAAGGTCATTGGTATTTTGTATAAGCCAAGGTCATTGGTGTTGTGTATCAGCTAAAGTCATTGGAGTCATGTATAAGCCAAGGTCATCGGTGTTGTGAATAAACCAATGCAATGTCATTGGTGTTGTGTATAAGCAAAGATCATTGCATGTTGTGTATAAACAAAGATCATTGGTGTTGTTTTCAAGGTCATTTCAAATCAAATTCATGATAATGAACATAAAGAGAAAGGCTAAATTTTATAAATTTGTGATCAGGATAAGTATTTAACTTTCTATAAAAATGCTACAAAGCCTCAATTGTATACACAATACTAAAAAGGACAAAGAATTTATAGATGGAACGCCCAGCCACATTAAATGAAACTTGTATCAAGCTGTATTAATATTTTATTTCGTCCATTTTCTTCGTCATTTATCCTTCTTCTGCCTTGAACTTAATTGTCAGAGTTTTTTTCTCTGACTACCGTATAAAGCCTCTTATTGCAGAGACTCGCAGAGAACAAAGAATCTGGTTGTGATATTCTGTACACAGACAGATAGTTCATATTCATTTCTGGATTTCAGGTGAAATTTTCTCAGACTGCACCTATGACACAGGAATAACCGATTCTATTCATCTCAGACAGTACAAAGTAGACAGGTAAATCTTACAATTCTGATCTACATTGTATACTGACTCTGGGGGACAAAGGCTTCTGTTTGAAGCAATATTGGATTATAAGACGGTTTTACATATCCACCTGTGCCTTACCTGCCCTAAAACGGCAGTTATATACCTGGTATTCTGATTACTACTGGGGAAATTTTTAAAGATTACTTGATGAGTAAATCATTGAATTTCAGGGGAGGGGGGGGGGGGGGGGGGGGCGCCTACACCTGCTGAATACCTTATTACTTGTCATTCTATACATAGAAGTTTAGTCAGTATAATGGTGTTAATAAAATGTGAAATACTGGACACTCTATATTGTTGTAATCTTCTATATAATCACATATTTTACCTGAGATTATCGTATGTTGTGGACTTGGTATTGAAACCGTAAGGACAGTCTCTTTAGTGATATTTATGATTTAAGTTTGGTTTGGAATGTCTCAAAGTCTTGTGTTATGTATTACAAGGCTTTTTAGTCTGAAAACAGATAAAGTTTATTGGCTAATCTCCAATAAATTTATAAATGAAGATCTCCAAAACCGTGCATTCATTGTAGAATACTTTCTGATCACAAGCTACATACAATGTTATGATATAATCAGAAGATATACACGTATTGGTATATTCCCACAGCAGTTGTATATACCTGTGAACGACACTCTCCAGGTGAGAAATCGGACCATGCACATTACAATGTACACACCTAGCTGTGTTGTGTGATGGATTAATGCTTCAACTTTTTTCAAAGTCAAACTCAGAAGTGCCAACATCTGTTGGGGTCATAAAATCGAGTGAAATAATAGAAATGATGCTACGTGTACAGTATATCTTTATAGATCTGTGGTGAGCATGAGGTTTAAACAAGCTGGGTAGACAACATGATATTAATTTTTGAAAAATGACTTAAGATAAACTTTCATTGTATGTTAATTTGAGTTCTTATTACTGATATTTTCCAACATAAAAAGTGGTCTTTATACAGAGGTGATGTTAAGTGGTGTCTTTATACAGAGGTGATGTTTACTGTGGTTTTTATACAGAAGTGATGTTTACTGGTGGTCTTTATACAGAGGTGATGTTATGTGGTGGTCTTTATGCAGAGGTGATGTTTAGTGGTGGTCTTTATACAGAGGTGATGTTTAGTGGTGGTCTTTATACAGAGGTGATGTTTACTGGTGATCTTTATACAGAGGTGATGTTTAGTGGTGATCTTTATACAGAAGTGATGTTTACTGGTGATCTTTATACAGAGGTGATGTTTACTGTGGTCTTTATACAGAGGTGATGTTTAGTGGTAATCTTTATACAGAGGTGATGTTTAGTGGTGGTCTTTATACAGATGTGATGTTTAGTGGTGGTCTTTATACAGAAGTGATGTTTACTGTGGTCTTTATACAGAGGTGATGTTTAGTGGTGATCTTTATACAGAGGTGATGTTTACTGTGGTCTTTATACAGAGGTGATGTTTAGTGACAGTCTTTATACAGAGGTGATGTATACAGATGGTCTTTATACAGAGGTGATATTTAGTGGTGGTCTTTATACAGATGTGATGATTAGTGACAGTCTTTATACAGAGGTGATGTTTAGTGGTGGTCTTAATACAGAGTTGATGTTTATCAGTGTCTTTATACAGAGGTGATGTTTAGTGACGGTCTTTATACAGAGGTGATGTATACAGATGGTCTTTATACAGAGGTGATGTATACAGATGGTCTCTATACAGAGGTGATGTTTAGTGGTGGTCTTTATACAGAGGTGATGTTTAGTGGTGGTCTTTATACAGATGTATGTTTAGTGGTGGTCTTTATACAGAGGTGATGTTTAGTGACGGTCTTTATACAGAAGTGATAGCGTATACAGCTGGTCTTTATACAGAGGTGATGTTTAGTGGTGGTCTTTATACAGAGGTGATGTTTAGTGGTGGTCTTTATACAGAGGTGATGTTTAGTGACGGTCTTTGTACAGAGGTTATATTTAGTGGTGGTCTTTATACAGAGGTGATGTTTAGTGGTGGTCTTTATACAGAGGTGATGTTTGCAGGTGGTCTTTATACAGAGGTGATGTTTGCAGGTGGTCTTTATCAGGATGTGTGTTTTTGGTATATTTAGCCGGTGTTGATGTTGCACTAGTCTTGTCACTGATCACATTATCAAGGTCTGTTGTACAAGTAGAAGACCAGGCATTCCACTAAAAAGGGAATGTTTAAAGGCCATGACGCCTGACCATATAATGTATAGGGAGTGGACTTCAGGAAACAAAAGATTAGAAGATCTAACTTATCAATGTAGAGGAAAGTTTGTACAGACCTGATTGAACACACCCTTTTTGGGGGTGGTTTTATCTAGTGTTAAAAGGGAAGTAAGGTCCTGTGGTAATTCCTGATGGTGTCGGTATCCTCTTTTGAATTGTTCTCATATCCTGGCAATAATAAACACATATCTGGTATATTTACAGCTGAATCACAAAGTTCTTCCACCTCCAATAAGATAATTGATATTAATCATCCATGGAGGAAGTGCTCAAGGGAAAGTAATATAATGTGAAAGTTCTCAAATTAGTTCCTAGCATAAAAGGCTACATCTGTTATGTGTTATAGGAAATGATGTATGTAAATTATATAATACATGTCATGACCTCTAGGGTAAGATAATGGTCTCTACCTACATAACTGTTAACTGTTTCATGGCATTAATCAACGACAGAGACATCAAAAGGAAAAAGTTCATCAAAATTTCTACTGTAGGAAACTTTTCCAGAGGATTTTTTGTACATTTCAGTTTATTATAGATTGGAATATTTGTGATACAAAGTCAGAGATACTCTTAAGTCTCCCATTCATGTCGCAGTTAAATGGATATTCAATGGATTGTTCCCATATTATAATTTCCGTGATAATGATCATAATGTCATGCAGTGTTTTAGTTTTTTTTTCAGATAGGAAGCTTTTGCATTTTTATCTGTATATCTTACTCGTTTTTACCATGGGGGTCAAAATACCATACTACACCGGTACTTTTGTTATTGGGTAATTATATATGGGTTAATTAACCTAGCCAAATAATGAATAAATTGGAACTCTTCTTCAAAAAAGGTAAAATATTGAGCTCCAGTACCATCAACCTTAGCCAATGTGTAAAATGTGTATGTTTTTTGTATGCGATTGCTAAGATGTGTATGGATACCATACTTTGGATTAGACGATAGAGTATATCCTTAAGGGTCAACCAAAAACTTGGTTCTTGTTGTGTGATTCTGCCTGATCTTGGTGACAGCCATATTGTAATAATTTGTTAAAAAAGTCCCTCCTTATGATATTTTATTGTTGTTAGGAGATTTTAGGATGCCATGATTGATACAGAGTACTATTACACATGGTTGATACAGAGTACTATTACACGTGGTTGATACAGAGTACTATTACACGTGGTTGATACAGAGTACTATTACACATCGTTGATACAGAGTACCATTACACGTGGTTGATACAGAGTACTATTACACATGGTTGATACAGAGTACTATTACACGTGGTTGATACAGAGTACTATTACACATGGTTGATACAGAGTACTATTACAATGGTTGATCCAGAGTACTATTACACATGGTTGATATAGAGTACTATTACACATGGTTGATACAGAGTACTATTACACATGGTTGATACAGAGTACTATTACACATGGTTGATACAGAGTACTATTACACATGGTTGATACAGAGTACTATTACACATGGTTGATACAGAGTACTATTACACATGGTTGATACAGAGTACTATTACACATGGTTGATACAGAGTACTATTACACATGGTTGATACAGAGTACTATTACACATGGTTGATACAGAGTACTATTACACGTGGTTGATACAGAGTACTATTACACATGGTTACAGAGTACTATTACACATGGTTGATACAGAGTACTATTACACATGGTCAAGATACAGAGTACTATTACACATGGTTGATACAGAGTACTATTACACATGGTCATGATACAGAGTACTATAACACATGGTTGATACAGGGTACTATTACACATGGTTTATACAGAGTACTATAACACATGGTTGATACAGAGTACTATTACACATGGTTGATACAGAGTACTATTACACATGGTTGATACAGAGTACTATTACACATGGTTGATACAGGGTACTATTACACATGGTTGATACAGGGTACTATTACACATGGTTGATACAGAGTACTATTACACATGGTTGATACATGTATTTTACAATAAGTGTAAGTTTTATCGGCTCTATTAATCAGGTTTGTTGGCCTGAAGTGAAGTGTGTGAGGGGGTCTGACTGTTGGAGGAAACCAGAGTACCCAGGTAAAACCCAATTTGGTTGGGCAGGTGATCGCACACCTTTTGAACAGATAGAGGAATTGAGCCCCTCCTGTCAAGGTGAAAGGCAAGTGTGTTTGTAACCACTGTGTCACCAGACCACCCGAGGAATCTTTATGCCAGACATTTAGTTTCAGGTATACTTGCATAGTGACCTGCTGTTTTTTCCGGTTTATCCAGCACGTACGTCCTGGGAAGAATTGATACCTGTCTCACCTGTAGTAATATGTTCAACACTGTCTTAAAGGGAATTGATTCTCTTGTGCTTTGTGATTGCATGACTCAATCAGTGGTAATTGAAGGTCAAAAAGACAAGCCAGATATTCCAGTCAATAATATGAAAATATATTGGCATATGATGTTACCATGGTTACTCATCAGGGTTTTCAACTATCAAGATTTATATCATAACTTATGTCCAAGGAAAACATATTAAGTTGAACTAAATCATATCATATTAGGTGTTAATTAAAGCTCCCTTCTTTAAATGATTGCTTGTGTAGAGATATATGAGTAAGGGGTTGGTGATTATAGGGCAGTGTGCATTGTATATTGAAGTCAATCAATGACTAACCGGATCTGTGGCTAGGGAAGATGAGATATTAATAAGTGAGCAGACATAGCAGTATCAATAGTCTACAGAAGGGGTAGATGTGGTACAGTCATAAGCTGCAGGTGAGGTCAGCATCAGGATTTATCAACCTTCAAGTGTTGGGAAGCAGTTGCTATTTCTACTTCTATTTACATAATAATGCTTAGGACCAGCAGGGCCATATTGTGTACACTCATATTCATGGAGGAATTTAACATAGGGAATAGGTAATAACTTCTGTCAGTTTAGCAATAACTGTTTGGACTGAATTTGATAGTCTGACTTTGTGGTTCTCAGTTGGAGGGTTTTGATCTGACTTCATTGGTTTGAATTGGAGCCTACGACTCAGTTGGTTGAACTATATGGTCTGACTAGATCATTTTATGGTCTGACTAGGTGGTCTGACTTCATTGCATGGTCTGAATTGGAGCGTATAGCTCTGTTGGTTGAACTAGATGGTCTGACTTTATTGGTCTGAATTGAAGCGTATGACTCTGTTGGTTGATCAAGATGGTCTGACTTTGTTCACATGAAATAGAATGTCTGACTTTGTTGGTCTGGATTAGAGGGTCTGACTTTGTTGGTCTGGATTAGAGGGTCTGACTTTGTTGGTCTGGATTGGAGGATCTGACTTTGTTGGTCTGGATTAGAGGGTCTGACTTTGTTGGTCTGGATTGGAGGGTCTGACATTGTTGGTCTGGATTGGAGGATCTGACTTCATTAGTCTGGATTAGAGGGTCTGACTTTGTTGGTCTGGATTAGAGTGTCTGACATTGTTGGTCTGGATTGGAGGATCTGACTTTGTTGGTCTGGATTGGACGGTCTGACTTTGTTGGTCTGGATTGGAGGATCTGACTTTGTTGGTCTGGATTAGAGGGTCTGACTTTGTTGGTCTGGATTAGAGGGTCTGACTTTGTTGGTCTGGATTAGAGGGTCTGACTTTGTTGGTCTGGATTGGAGGGTCTGACTTTGTTGGTCTGGATTAGAGTGTCTGACATTGTTGGTCTGGATTAGAATGTCTGACTTTGTTGGTCTGGATTAGAGGGTCTGACTTTGTTGGTCTGGATTGGAGGGTCTGACTTTGTTGGTCTGGATTGGAGGATCTGACTTTGTTGGTCTGGATTAGAGGGTCTGACTTTGTTGGTCTGGATTGGGTCTGCAGACTTTGTTGGTCTGGATTGGAGGGTCTGACTTCATTAGTCTGGATTGGAGGATCTGACTTTGTTGGTGTGGATTAGAGGGTCTGACGTTGTTGGTCTGGATTGGGTCTGCAGACTTTGTTGGTCTGGATTGGAGGGTCTGACTTTGTTGGTCTGGATTAGAGGGTCTGACTTTGTTGGTCTGGATTAGAGGGTCTGACTTTGTTGGTCTGGATTAGAGGGTCTGACTTTGTTGGTCTGGATTGGAGGGTCTGACTTTGTTGGTCTGGATTGGACGGTCTGAAATTGTTGGTCTGGATTGGAGGGTCTGACTTTGTTGGTCTGGATTAGAGGGTCTGACTTTGTTGGTCTGGATTAGAGGGTCTGACTTTGTTGGTCTGGATTGGAGGGTCTGACTTTGTTGGTCTGGATTGGACGGTCTGACATTGTTGGTCTGGATTGGAGGGTCTGACTTTGTTGGTCTGGATTAGAGGGTCTGACTTTGTTGGTCTGGATTGGAGGGTCTGACTTTGTTGGTCTGGATTGGAGGGTCTGACTTTGTTGGTCTGGATTGGAGGGTCTGACTTTGTTGGTCTGGATTGGGTCTGCAGACTTTGTTGGTCTGGATTAGAGGGTCTGACTTTGTTGGTCTGGATTGGAGGATCTGACTTTGTTGGTCTGGATTGGAGGGTCTGACTTTGTTGGTCTGGATTGGAGGGTCTGACTTTGTTCGTCTGGATTGGAGGGTCTGACTTTGTTGGTCTGGATTAGAGGGTCTGACTTTGTTGGTCTGGATTGGGTCTGCAGACTTTGTTGGTCTGGATTAGAGGGTCTGACTTTGTTAGTCTGGATTGGGTCTGCAGACTTTGTTGGTCTGGATTAGAGGATCTGACTTTGTTGGTCTGGATTGGAGGATCTGACTTTGTTGGTCTGGATTAGAGGGTCTGACATTGTTGGTCTGGATTAGAGGGTCTGACTTTGTTGGTCTGGATTAGAGGGTCTGACATTGTTGGTCTGGATTGGGTCTGCAGACTTTGTTGGTCTGGATTGGGTCTGCAGACTTTGTTGGTCTGGATTGGAGGGTCTGACTTTGTTGGTCTGAATTGGAGGGTCTGACTTTGTTGGTCTGGATTGGAGGATCTGACTTTGTTGGTCTGGATTAGAGAGTCTGACTTTGTTGGTCTGGATTGGAGGGTCTGACTTTGTTGGTCTGGATTAGAGGGTCTGACATTGTTGGTGTGGATTGGAGGGTCTGACATTGTTGGTCTGGATTAGAGGGTCTGACTTTGTTGGTCTGGATTGGGTCTGCAGACTTTGTTGGTCTGGATTGGAGGGTCTGACTTTGTTGGTCTGGATTGGAGGGTCTGACTTTGTTGGTCTGGATTAGAGGGTCTGACTTTGTTGGTCTGGATTAGAGGGTCTGACTTTGTTGGTCTGGATTAGAGGGTCTGACTTTGTTGGTCTGGATTAGAGGGTCTGACTTTGTTGGTCTGGATTGGGTCTGACTTTGTTGGTCTGGATTAGAGGGTCTGACTTTGTTGGTCTGGATTGGACGGTCTGACTTTGTTGGTCTGGATTAGAGGGTCTGACTTTGTTGGTCTGGATTAGAGGGTCTGACTTTGTTGGTCTGGATTGGGTCTGACTTTGTTGGTCTGGATTAGAGGGTCTGACTTTGTTGGTCTGGATTGGACGGTCTGACTTTGTTGGTCTGGATTGGACGGTCTGACTTTGTTGGTCTGGATTGGAGGGTCTGACCTCATAATAGTCTGGATTGGGTCTGCAGACTTTGTTGGTCTGGATAGGAGGGTCTTGACTTTGAACCAATCCTTGCTAGTAACCAGCATTGCCGATGGATGTTGATAAACCCCATCAGTTTCACACACATTGTTACAGGGTCAAGTTGATTTAAGGGTAGTCAAAGTTTACACAATGTCCCTATATCACAACAAGTGTTTGTTTAGAGAGATTGATGTCAGGATCAGGATTGAAGTTTAAATTGGGGACTATAATGAATGGACCCTACAAGGTCACAGGTCACGTAAATCGTCCTGAGAAATTCACTCTCATTTTGTTACATGATGATATATATTACAATGTTAAACAAATTTTCTAGCATCTGAAATATAATTCATTAAGATACATTCAACAAGATTTTCAGCAAATATCGTTTTAACAGAAATCTTAGGAGGAAAAGTTCAGAAATAAAAGGCAAATAATAAGGTTTGACCTTACTTAAATCAGATGTCTTCAATCTCAGAGGTAGGTATATATATATTATAATATTACCTTTCGACCATGTTACACATGTCATGGATATTGCAAGACACGCGTATAATAACACTATTGTGAGTCTTTGACATCATGATTAATTCATGATGTCACAATAACCAAATAACGTCACAAGATTGTAGGGAAAACATACTGCAAGTCAAAATTCACCAGTCGATTGAAATTAACATGAAAGTTCTCACATATATTCTCATAAATACAAGTTATATGTGATAAATGGAATCTTAAACTTGTGATCATTTCCTCAAGGTTTGTGACATATCAAACTATTGAACTCATTCAATAATTACCATATGACATAGCCAATTTGGTAATATCTTTTTTTATATTTGAAGGACTATGCTGTTGGTTTGATATAATCTTAATAGTGGGGAACTACATTTCTAAGATAGCTTGTGCATGGTCTAATAGTACAGAAATGTTACGTAATAACAAATATACATATGTTATAAATTATCAGACATCTGCGTTTGCATCATAACTGTACTTTGTCAAAACTACTGTAGGTTCCTATATAATATTTACAGTAATAATACTGCATTAAAAATACAATAGCTCACTGTATAAAATTCATAGAGGATATCTAACAGTGTCTTCAGTAATACCAAATATATTTCACTCGTGTGGCTAATATTTTGATATTTTTCACGAGTGCGCAGCACTCGTGAAAAATATCAAAATATTAGCCACACGAGTGAAATATATTTGGTATTACTGAAGACACTGTTAGATATTCTGTTTATTACATTTATTATCAACGAAAGACCTACCCCGTATGCTAACTAGGCCTACAGCGATAATTTGTAAACAAAAAAGTAGTTCCCCCTGTCCAGGTGCTGACATTTATGTCGGGCTTTCTGATTGGTCAATTATTTTGGTATTTTCTAATCATTAATTTGATTGGTCAAATCAGCAAAAGTGATATTTTTAAAAAATATCACTTTTATAGAATGAATAATTTTTGATATTTCACTGGTAAAAATGTAATAAATAATAATACCTCATTAGAAATGCTATAGCTCGCTGTATAAAATTTATACTATTACTTCATTGAAAATATGACAGAGTGTCCTCCAAAAAGTAAGGCCACTTTGCTCATACACTTCCATCCGAGCTTACAAGCGTGATTGATTGAAGTACAACGAAGTTCTGTATTATAAATTATCATGAAGACTCCAGCTATTCGTTAACTTATTTAGTGGTCTTAAGTTTCCAGAGATTGATAGGAGGGAAGGAGTTTCCGATATCTTTTTAAGATAGCATATTTGACAGCCTCCTAGTCATGAAACTTGTGTAAAAGATACATGATTTGTGGGGGTAAGGGTTCTGTTAATGTGTGCTGAGTCCAGAAGCTAGATCCGTTTACATTGTGTTCTGGTAAATAGGCCATATCTTCAGTCCCCACATATATCAAGCAATTATAGATGATATTTTAACCCATTGTCATTAAACTTTTTTTTTTCTGTCCATCTGTCTGGAAACAATACTTGCTAATGCCATTTCTTTAGAATTACTGGAAGTTATATATATCTCAAACTTGTTAAGGTTCTCCTCAGAAAATCGTGAAAACAAAATGGCCGACAGACAGCCATTTTGGATTTTGACAGTTAAAGTTTGTAATTGCCATTTCTCAGAAATTTCTTGATTGATTCCTCTCTGGAGTGGTTTGTAGGCTTTCTTTTGTTATCAACGATTTAGGAGGAAAGATATGAGAGGTAGACACAAGATCAGTCTGACAGAGACCCATTGTAAAGGTCATTCAATGGTGGGCAAGATCCCTCTTGGATCTCTTTGTTGCAGATGATACTGTAATATGGCATTTTGATATTGTGCTTTAAACCTTTTAAGTAATAAAAAATGTTCAACATTTTATTTTCAATGAAAAAAAAAATTTTAAAAAGAAGAAATTATTTAGATTTTAGACATTTATTGATCCAGATGTTGAAAGAAATCAAAAGAATCCTTTTCATCTTTAAAAAACAACCCATTTAACATTAGAAAAATGTTTGTTATGTTCCGACACTCTTGGGGCCATGTGTGACAGGACTGGCTGGGGGATGGGGGCCATGTGTGTGACACTGAGGGAGGGGGGATACTAAAGGAAGTGAGTCAGATAGTACATATAACACCCACCTTATCAGCTGTTTCCCCTGAGGTGTGGGGGTGTACACTACACATGTATGATATAATAATTGTGTCAGAATCGTGTAGATGACATGTGTACTTGTCCGAGGTCTTCGTCCTTCCAATAGTACGTACAGAGTTTTATACGAAGGAACAGGACTTGACACCTGTGTACTGGAGATGTGTTTATTGGAATCTCGACATTATATTGTACACATGCAGATTTTGGAGCATTCACACCACATTTATATAATCTACATCATTCTTATACTCATCATATTTCTATACCCCTTGCAGGTTGACTAAACTTTAACGGTTACCATGGTTACAAGTACTGAAGACAGATCCGAGGAAAGTGAACCAGAAACTGTTTTCTACAAGGAATATTTTAGTTGAGGAGAACCCAAAATTCACCCCAGGAATTATTTCTGAAATATTTGTGCAATCAAAAAGAGATTATATTTTATAAGAGTGTTAATCCGTCACCATGGATGCACAACATGGCACAATGCCGATTAAGGATTTGGGGTCCTTCGTCGCCACCAATATACCAAGTGATGCCGATATCAAAGGTAGGTAACTCTGCCTACATCTTGCCACTGCATGTCAGTAAATATAAAATCAGGTTGTGGAAGCCTGGCTTTATAAAATACACCATATATAATATATTTGAAAATTTTGATATATGCAAAGTTAACATAATGTTTTTTCATTTTTGCAACAAACTTATGATATATATAATCATACCAAAATACTACTGATATTTAGCAGATTAATTAATAATCCTTAAAGCAAAATAATAAGAAAAAATAATGCAAATTTAGAGTTCAATTTGGAAGGAGTCTCAGTATTTTGAAATGTGATTTATTGCTTGTTTTTTTCGTTAATGTATAGACCACAGGTCGCAGGACAAAGTGTACATAGGGCTACACCTGCCAAAACAGCATCGCCATAGACACAAACATCGTCGCCATCATAAACGTGAAGGCTCAAACTCAGAACGGTCCCATAACACATCTGTACCATCTGATGGTAGGTATTTGCAATAATGGTAAAAACTTGATACAGTGGTCCTATTAGAATCAGGCATTGATTTATAACTCTTTATTAAGTGACGTCCCCTTATAAGCTGTTCATTATAACATTGTCCAGTCGTATGTAATCTACCAAGGATTGTGTGTACAAATAACTCCCAGGATTAGAAAGTGGCTGATTATGAATTTAAGTCATAACTGCTCAACTTTTCCTATGTGGCTGAACATTTAAATAGATAAATCAACTTGTAAACCACAGTTTTACATTAAATTGCCTCCTTGGTCCAATTTAGGATGTTCAGCCATGCTTGTGTGAGAAATACCTACATATATATAATTGTTTCAATCTTTTTAATACACATGGACAGAGTTCAAGGTTGCTCGCTTCTTATGGTCACATGCGTATGTGTAAATCCTAATCTACATAAAGAATTTTTATTATACCATATTTATCCGGCAATAAGCTAATGCCTGGTAATTTAACCATCCCAAGTCTCTTGCAGTTCAGTTATAAAGATGATAAAAATGTGCCATTTTATCATCCTACAATAATTTGTCCACTGACCCACTTCTTGAAGTAATATTTCATTCTTTGACATACATGTACATTTCACATAATACATTTTAACTCGGGCGCTCAAGTAGGTTACACTGTGACAGTACTATGAATACATGTTTAGTAAATATTGTCATGAGCATAATGACTATAGTGCATTTTATAACGTAAATTGTAGTATTTGACATTTATCTTTGTATTCATTTGTAAGGACTCTAGGACCCCGTTTAGACCTACTCAGAATGTTTAAGCCTAGTTCACAGTCCACAGAAAACAGATATATTATATGAAGTACATATGGTGAACTATATAAACGCACTTTGATTGGCTTCTTTTTGTTTTTGGTGTTATATATCAATTTTGTTGTGGGTCATTCCAATTAACACTTGTGTTAAATTCCTGTGAGAAAGGACAAAACTTCTAGAAGGGCACATGATTATTGCAATGTTTTCATCTCAATATGGTAATTCAGTATTGGATATTATATACCTTCAAACAGAAATGTCTAGGTACCTTATTTCAAAAATTGATTTAATTTTAGAAATTTTACCAAGTGGAAATTTGATTATTTTTAGAACTTAAACCAAGTGGACATTACTAATTTAAAGGAAATCTGATTTATTTTTAGAACTTTTACTGAATGGACATCACTAATTTAAAGGAAATTTGATTTATATTTTTAGAACTTTTACTGAATGGACATCACTAATTTAAAGGAAATTTGATTTATATTTTTAGAACTTTTACCTGGATCCGATATATCAGTAAAGGCTAGAATGCTATCAGTCTGACCTAGTGACACTGTGACACGATCCATTCAACCTTATTTGAAAATATGTCCAAACAAATAAAATACCACTCCTGCACTGGCGGCTTCTCATTCATGTTTCCAGAACAATATCCTGTCTGGTTTTAGATTAGGAATTCTTCTTCTGCCAGATAAGGTGTTCATTCTAGTCTATTGAAAGTTAAAGGCCGCAAATTTTAAGTAAAATATATACTATTCTGTATAAGACAACTAAACAAGGTTTATACTTCCAACATATTCTACAATCTTTGTAAAATGACATTTCTGGAGTTAGGGATCAATACTAAGGTTAAACAAATCAAATTTTATAACTTAGTCATGAAACTATCAAGGAAATTAGGAGGAATTAAGAAACTTTTAAAATTCTCTCCCAAAACAAAACAAAACAAAAACACAATTTACCTTTAAAAAAGTCAGTTAATTAAATGGTATGTTATCAAATCAAATTATGTTATATATGGTCATCGTTTCTATTTTTAGCAAGGGGCCGGTATAGGCAATACCCAGTATATTTGTTGTATCTGATAAATCCGAAATTTAAATGACAACATTATATGATTTACAAGTCTCTGAGACAAAAAAAATTTCGAAGAAATTGTTCTAATTTTACATGTGTTAGAAAATCCTGTGAGAATGATATTGTAAAGGTAATGTAGAGAAGTGATGTTACCAATTCTCCCATCAGATACCTTGTTGATGCCTTAGGCGGCTAGTAGCCGCAGAGCTAGCCAGGTCAGCCAAGTTTGGCAGTTTAGTGTTTACGGTGACCTTGGTGGTAGGTCTAATCATGTGTGAAAACCCTTGTTTCAAGTTTTCCTGCGACCTCTACGTGACCTTTATGTGACTTTTACAGCAAGGCCACTGTTAAAAAATCAAACACATCCTTTTCCTGAACCATTTTTTTAAACAATGTTCTGCTTTGCATTTCATGTTCAGGTAATTTCCTGTTGTCGCCGAGCAATGATTTTCGGCGAGGTAGTCAGATTAGCCAGTTCAGCCAATATGGCGATCTGGACGGTATGTTTTATCGTATATCTTGACCTGTCTCCTATACTTTTCTGGCCCCTGTTTAATCAACCTTCCTTGACTCAGAGAAGTCCTCAACTTAAAATCTTCCATAGGAAAGCATTATTGGTCTGAAGCAGAAACTCTTCAGATAATTAACTTTAAAATTCTGTAATGCTTTCCCATGAGAAAGTTCAGGAGATTCCTCAAGGAATATTGATGAAACTTTGGCCTGTCCTTCCGAAAATTGTGTGTGACACTGAGCTTCGTTGTGACATCCGAGATTGTGGAATGGTTATTTCTGTCAAGTGATTGTGGTTTCTTGGTGCAGGTACTCAACTATTTTACTAGAACTCCAGTCAGGCAGATTCAAACTCAAAATTATAGGTCTCCATTTTTTTAAAACATAAATGAAGGAAAAAACAATGCATATTTGTTAAAGTTCAATTCTCTCGACAGAAAATAGCAAAATTTGTGAGCTTTCTAAAAATAATATCATGATAGGGTAAGTTTGTTAGTTCAGATTGAAGGACAAATCATATAGAAATCACGAACTAGGTGTGGATCAGGATTCCCTTGTAAAGGATGTGGTAATGTTCTATTTTTAATTTTTTTTTAAGCATCTTTGATGGACACTTTGTATAGTGAATTTGAGCTGTAGACTGTCTTTGACTTATAATAATGTATAACTGTCAATATATCCATATTGTATATACTGTTCTCCAGATATAAATACCATTTGTACCTGGTAAGCAAAAACATCCTCATCTTCACTAAAAATTTCTTTAATTCAAAATTAAAGCAAGACCTAATCTTATCAATTTTTAATTTTCTACTCTAATTATTTTTTTTTTTTGCTTGCATGGGAATTATGAGAAATTTTTTTTTTTTTTTTTTTTTTTTTACAGTTTTCATGATTTTCAATAATTCTGAGAATCGGAGTGAAACATTCAATAAACTTCAACATTTTATCCCATTCCAAATATAGCTGTCCTACCAGTGGAAACAAATCTCAATTGTTACTTTCATTTTGGATGGCTAGCACATTCTTCTTGTCAGACATTTTTTTTAAACATGATGCATTACATTTTTAGTTTTCCCAGTAAGGCTAATGTACGATGTAAAAAATCTCAAAATTTGAATGACTGTTTCACTCCCATCTACAGAACCAAGAGCCTTAATTGGGATTAAAATGTTCTTTGGATCTACATTAAAGACCTTCCAACAAACTCATGCAAACAATCATACAGTATATTAAACATATTATTGAAACTTGATCTTTATGATTAACCCAATTTATCTGTCTTTTTCATTATATTAAATATTTGTATTATCAATGATTTTAGAAAGAAAAATTCAAATTTATTGTTACAACTTATGTACTAACTGACCTGCTTTTCAGATTTTACAATTTATTTTTCATCTTTTTTGTTTGGCAAGTATTTTTCATGATATTAAGTGGCTGATGATACAAATTAAATTATCATGAATAATCAATAGAACAGAAAATTCATGGACCCATACATCTTTCTTTTTTGAATTTTGATAGTCATAAATATTTCAACAAAAATAAGTAAACCTTACAACTTGTTTGCAGAATAAGTTCGTTATCCTGAATCCAAATTAAATTCCATCAAGATCTTGGCCACACACAAAAAATCAGATATAGATATTTGAGATTTTATATTAATTTTTCAGAAGGCGGAGTGCATTGTACATTTTTCAAAAGTCCTCAAATTTTGCTGTGTGGCTTTGAAAAGCTTTGAATCCTGATTTGTGACCTAAAAAAATTTCCTTGAAGATGTCATTTCTTGCTCCCTACCAGAATACTGTATTGTTTGTAATACACACAGATGACTTATAGTTCCGTGATATTCTTGTTCATTAAGTAGAGTGCAAAAAAATAAACAAATCATTAATGTACAAAATGTTTTACTGCAGAATGTTAACAAGACAGTGTTGTGTGAATACCCTCGAGAAGCTTCAAAGTCAGACAACTGAAAAATACTAGCTCCCATGAAATTTAAAACTGGAAAATGTAAAATTGGGAGGTGAATCATTAATCCTATTGATGAATTCTAAGATGAAAGTTCAACTTAAAGAGTGAATTAATTCTGTGTCAGATCTTCCAAAACTTAAAGAATATGAACAAGTGTAGTAAGTCATTGTTGAAATCGGGTATACTTCAAGTTTGAGCCATCTGTATTGTTAATTCTAAGAAAATGAACAAATCATTGTTGAAATCGGGTATACTTCAAATTTAAATCATCAAATATTGTTAATTCTTTAATGATAATTACCTGTTTTATCCTGTATGAAGAGTTGATTGAAATAATTATTTGTCAGGTTGCATGTTTAACCTTTATAAATAGGGCTTGATTTCAAATTGTGTAGATCAGTGTAAACCTACTGCTAGCCAGGGAAGGTTTGGTGTTAACACTGGATTGAGTGTATCATACATTCTTGGTAAATTATTCATGGCAGTCTCTTGAAGAGTGTTTATTGCCCTCACCAGAAGGCATTATGGCCTCCATAGATAACATATTTAGTCAAAAGGTCAAGACCTATCTTTAAAAATGCATGTAAACATCTTGGTAGCTTTGCTACATCGTGCACCAGTCTATATGAAATCTGAGAGTACATAGGTGCTACACCAACTTTGCAAATTGTTGATTTAAAGAATTTGTATGTTACAATTTTTACATGTCTGTATGCCAGGCCAATTTATGGGGGGGAGAAAATTTGGTTCCTCCTGTCCCTGGACATCCCATTCCATCCTGTGATGTCTTGTCCGAAATCTAGACCAGTTCCCGTTACATCCTGTGATGTCTTGTCCCCAATCCAGACCTTCCCGTTACATCCTGTGATGTCTTGTCCCCAATCCAGACCTTCCCGTTACATCCTGTGATGTCTTGTCCCCAATCCAGACCTTCCCGTTACATCCTGTCATGTCTTGTGCCGAATCCAGACCTTCCCGTTACATCCTGTCATGTCTTGTGCCGAATCCAGACCTTCCCGTTACATCCTGTGATGTCTTGTCCCCAATCCAGACCTTCCCGTTACATCCTGTGATGTCTTGTCCCCAATCCAGACCTTCCCGTTACATCCTGTCATGTCTTGTCCTGAATCTAGACCTTCCCGTTACATCCTGTCATGTCTTTCCTGAATCTAGACCTTCCCGTTACATCCTGTCATGTCTTGTCCTGAATCTAGACCTTCCCGTTACATCCTGTGATGTCTTGTCCCCAATCCAGACCTTCCCGTTACATCCTGTGATGTCTTGTCCCCAATCCAGACCTTCCCGTTACATCCTGTCATGTCTTGTGCCGAATCCAGACCTTCCCGTTACATCCTGTCATGTCTTGTGCCAAATCCAGACCTTCCCGTTACATCCTGTGATGTCTTGTCCCCAATCCAGACCTTCCCGTTACATCCTGTGATGTCTTGTCCCCAATCCAGACCTTCCCGTTACATCCTGTCATGTCTTGTCCTGAATCTAGACCTTCCCATTACATCCTGTCATGTCTTGTCCTGAATCTAGACCTTCCCGTTACATCCTGTCATGTCTTGTCCTGAATCTAGACCTTCCCGTTACATCCTGTGATGTCTTGTCCCCAATCCAGACCTTCCCGTTACATCCTGTGATGTCTTGTGCCGAATCCAGACCTTCCCGTTACATCCTGTGATGTCTTGTCCCCAATCCAGACCTTCCCATTCCATCCTGTGATGTCTTGTGCCGAATCCAGACCTTCCCGTTACATCCTGTGATGTCTTGTCCCCAATCCAGACCTTCTCGTTACATCCTGTCATGTCTTGTGCCGAATCCAGACCTTCCCGTTACATCCTGTCATGTCTTGTGCTGAATCCAGACCTTCCCGTTACATCCTGTCATGTCTTGACCCGAATCCAGACCTTCCTGTTACATCCTGTGATGTCTTGTCCCCAATCCAGACCTTCCGTTACATCCTGTGATGTCTTGTCTGGAATCCAGACCTTCCCGTTACATCCTGTCATGTCTTGTCCCGAATCCAGACCTTCCGTTACATCCTGTGATGTCTTGTCCCCAATCCAGACCTTCCGTTACATCCTGTGACGTCTTGTCTGAATCCAGACCTTCCCGTTACATCCTGTCATGTCTTGTCCAGAATCCATATCCTTTGTAATTTCACAGAAATGGTTATTTTTCAGAATACTATGAATTAGTTAACATTTCAGGGTCCCAAGAATGCCATAGTTACTTTACAATTCATAGAAATGGTAAATTTGTCAAACTTTAATACTTATTTACATTAGAGCATTGGCATTTATGTCATGATAAAGACATTTGTTTTATAATGGAAAGTACAAGGTAGGCATCAACAAATCTGCATTTGTCATATTAAGGTCAAGTGAAGGTGATCAATTAAACTTTAAAATAAAAAGAATATTGGTCAAAGCATTGGTCAAAGCACCGTTAAAGGTGTCACTTTAGAGAAGAAAAAAAAAGAGAGAAAATTTGCAAAATCATTAATCAGGTTTGACCTGGTGAAAGTAAGAAGAATATGTCTCCTCAGGAATTGGTAAAACAATGTCTTTAGTGTAAGACTGACTTCCAAATTGGCAATGTCATAGCCAAGGGGACTGGAATAATATGTTGTGTCTATAGTTGTCTGTCCTGGTGTATGTTATAGATTTGAAGTATGTCAATGACCGATCTAATGTCTGATATAAGGACAGAGGAGCTGGTGAAAGTAAGTCCATTAAAAAGGAGGAGTAAAGCAATTACCCTATAGCCTCCTGTGCTAATTCTAATATGCAGACTTCGTTCTTGGCCTTGTGCTGTGATCGGTATCCTCTGATAATGATGTAGGTCGTAGTGACGAGCAACCTACATGATTAAATCTCGTCAATGGTGGTGATTAAGGTCGATCAATATGTCGTCGGTAATGTGCCGATCGCTGTTGCTCTTAGTGTACATGTATATAACTGGAGGAATTAAAATTCTATCATATTCTCAACATTTGGGTTTTTTGGGGGGGACATTGGGTCTCGTGAGCTTTTTCTGAAGGGGGCTTGCCCTTATTTATAAATCCTGTTTTATTTTTCGGTAGTAGGACTTATCTGCAATATTTTTTGGAAACATTTCCATGACTAGTCTAAAAAAAATATTTCTTCAAAAAGTCCTTATCAGCGGTCATAAGGTCTATGAATTGGTTACAAAATGTACACCTACATGATCGTACACTCTGGAGTCCAGTCATAAAATAGGATTTTAAAATAATGCTAAACTAAATTCTTTTGACAGCAGTTATTGATGTAATTATTGACTGACCACATAAGAACGGTTCTGTGCTTTATATAAAAGATATAATGAGGACTATATACCCTTAAGAAGTTGCCAATGATCTCTTAGACGTATCCAACGTAAACCAATATTAGTTCCTGTGGACATTTTGATGATGTGAGAATGTATCCAATCAGAAGAAAACTCTCTCAGGGTTCTTGTCCTTATTATAACAGGTCATTCTAAACAACTGTTTATAAAACCATTCATGTATAAGGCTATATTGTCGTGTATAAGGCTATATTGTCGTGTATAAGGCTATATTGTCGTGTATAAGGCTATATTGTCGTGTATAAGGCTATATTGTCATGTATAAGGCTATATTGTCGTGTATAAGGCTATATTGTCGTGTAGAAGGCTATATTGTCGTGTATAAGGCTATATTGTCATGTATAAGGCTATATTGTCATGTATAAGGCTATATTGTCGTGTATAAGGCTATATTGTCGTGTATAAGGCTATATTGTCATGTATAAGGCTATATTGTCATGTATAAGGCTATATTGTCATGTATAAGGTTATAAAACCATATATTGTCATGTATAAGGCTATATTGTCGTGTATAAGGCTATATTGTCGTGTATAAGGCTATATTGTCATGTATAAGGCTATATTGTCGTGTATAAGGCTATATTGTCATGTATAAGGCTATATTGTCATGTGTAAGGCTATATTGTCGTGTATAAGGCTATATTGTCGTGTATAAGGCTATATTGTCATGTATAAGGCTATATTGTCATGTATAAGGTTATATAACCATATATTGTCATATATAAGGCTATATTGTCATGTATAAGGCTATATTGTTGTGTATAAGGCTATATTGTCATGTATAAGGCTATATTGTCATGTAAAAGGTTATATTGTCATGTATAAGGCTATATTGTCATGTATAAGGCTATATTGTCATGTATAAGGCTATATTGTCGTGTTTAATGTTATAAAACCATATATTGTCATGTATGAGGCTGTCTCATACTGTGGTACATCATCATGAGCTAGCTCGAGAGATAGCCCAGTATTTCATGATTCACAGTAATGAGCTGGATATCTGTTTAACATTAGGCTATATCTGTTGATCACTTAGAACGAGTGGCATCTTTTGGGGATATCTCTCTACATAAAAACAATAACAAAATTCACCAAAAATGTATTGTTCTACGGAGTATTAAGATCAAATTTAATATCAATCCTAAGGAAAAGACAAGAATTAAAATGACGGTTGTAACCTGATGTAGTGTAAGGTGACAACTGTAACCTGATGTAGTGTAAGATGACTGCTGTAACCTGATGTAGTGTAAGATGACCGCTGTAACCTGATGTCGAATAAGATGACAGTTGTAACCTGATGTAGTGTAAGATGATCACTGTAACCTGATGTAGTGTAAGATGATCGCTGTAACCTGATGTAGTATAAGATGACAGTTGTAACCTGATGTAGTGTAAGATGATCGCTGTAACCTGATGTAGTGTAAGATGACCGCTGTAACCTGATGTAGTGTAAGATGATCACTGTAACCTGATGTAGTGTAAGATGATCGCTGTAACCTGATGTAGTGTAAGATGATCGCTGTAACCTGATGTAGTATAAGATGACAGCTGTAACCTGATGTAGTGTAAGATGATCGCTGTAACCTGATGTAGTGTAAAATGATCGCTGTAACCTGATGTAGTATAAGATGACTGCTGTAACCTGATGTAGTTTAAGGTGACAGCTGTAACCTGATGTAGTGTTAGATGACCGCTGTAACCTGATGTAGTGTAAGATGACCGCTGTAACCTGATGTAGTGTAAGATGATCGCTGTAACCTGATGTAGTGTAAGATGACCGCTGTAACCTGATGTAGTGTAAGATGACCGCTGTAATCTGATGTAGTGTAAGATGACCACTGTAATCTGATGTAGTGTAAGATGACCGCTGTAACCTGATGTAGTGTAAGATGATCGCTGTAACCTGATGTAGTGTAAGATGACCACTGTAATCTGATGTAGTGTAAGATGACCACTGTAATCTGATGTAGTGTAAGATGACTGCTGTAATCTGATGTAGTATAAGATGACCGCTCTAACCTGATGTAGTATAAGATGACCACTGTAACCTGATGTAGTGTAAGGTGACAGCTGTAACCTGATGTAGTGTAAGATGACCACTGTAATCTGATGTAGTGTAAGATGATCGCTGTAACCTGATGTAGTGTAAGATGATCGCTGTAACCTGATGTAGTGTAAGGTGACAGCTGTAACCTGATGTAGTATAAGATGACCGCTGTAACCTGATGTAGTGTAAGATGACCACTGTTATCTGATGTAGTGTAAGATGATCGCTGTAACCTGATGTAGTGTAAGATGACAGTTGTAACCTGATGTAGTATAAGATGATCGCTGTAACCTGATGTAGTGTAAGATGACAGTTGTAACCTGATGTAGTATAAGATGATCGCTGTAACCTGAAATAGTGTAAGATGATCGCTGTAACCTGATGTAGTATAAGATGACAGTTGTAACCTGATGTAGTATAAGATGATCGCTGTAACCTGATGTAGTGTAAGATGATCACTGTAACCTGATGTAGTGTAAGATGACCGCTGTAACCTCATGTAGTGTAAGATGATCACTGTAACCTGATGTAGTGTAAGATGATCACTGTAACCTGATGTAGTGTAAGATGATCACTGTAACGTGATGTAGTGTAAGATCATCGCTGTAACCTGATGTAGTGTAAGATGACAGTTGTAACCTGATGTAGTGTAAGATGATCGCTGTAACCTGATGTAGTGTAAGATGACACCTATAACCTGAAGTAGAGTAAGATGATTGCTGTAACCTGATGTAGTGTAAGATGACACCTATAACCTGAAGTAGAGTAAGATGACCGCTGTAACCTGATGTAGTGTAAGATGACAGTTGTAACCTGATGTAGTATAAGATGATCGCTGTAACCTGATGTAGTGTAAGATGATCGCTGTAACCTGATGTAGTATAAGATGATCGCTGTAACCTGATGTAATGTAAGATGATCGCTGTAACCTGATGTAGTATAAGATGACGCTGTAACCTGATGTAGTGTAAGATGACCGCTGTAACCTGATGTAGTGTAAGATGACCGCTGTAACCTGATGTAGTGTAAGATGACAGCTGTAACCTGATGTAGTATAAGATGACGCTGTAACCTGATGCAGTGTAAAATGACCGCTGTAACCCGATGTAGTGTAAGATGACTGTTGTAACTGTAAGTTTTGAAATAGCCCTGAAGTTGGAAGAGATACAAACACATTAAATGTGTAGAGTATTAGAATCTTGTATATGTTCTATGGACAGGTAAATTTCGACCATGTTTGATTATTTTTCTCAAATACTTAAAAAATTCAATTGTTAGTTGTTGCGAATACTGACATGCCATCGTCAATGTCACATGAATGCATTGAAATTGATGGCGCTTACAATTTGCGACATGATTATGCTACATAAATAATAATATTTGCCCAGTCGTAAGTAGAGTCATAGCATGTGCCAGCTGTCTTCCCCTTCCTATGTAAGATCGAGTTATCCAATTCCTAGCAACAACGGAGTCACCCTATGAAGAATGTGAGATTTACCTCCCTTTGTTAATTAAGGAATATCTCGTATATCAAATATTTCAGCAGTAAATTATACTCAAAAGGTTGCTAATCTTAGGCCTCTGACTTCTTGTTACTGGTTTAATTTATAATATATACCAATAGTAAAGGAATGTAGGATCTGTCTGCTTTTACTAAACTTGTCATAATAATTGGATAAAAAGGATATATATTAAAAGAGTGTTGAATGACTTTTCCTTTACTAGTTATTGAGGAAGAAGCTGAGGTTTCTAAGACAGGTATACTATGGAGCTGACTTTCATATGTTATATTCGTAGCTGTTTGTGTACCATCTTCAAAATCGCTGACCGTGTTGTGTGGCCATTACCCTGTTGTATCTGTGATAAGTCTGGGGAGATGAATAATACTCATAAATAAAATGAGCCTGGCTTTGTTAACGTTCAAGCATATATTCCAAAATGTGAACCCGATTATTTTTGTTAACTTGAGGTTGGACTCTGTAGACTTATCACAGGGATTATATGAGTTATATAACATTTGTATAGGTCATTTGTGGTACTGCAAACATTTAATAAAAGGAAAAACAGAAAGTTAATATGATAGTTGCAAAATCCATATGAAAGCTCTGTCATATTCTAACTGTGGCAGTTCATATTGTAAGATCTTGATGCAAGATTAGGGTTTTTCAAAAAGACATGCAGCCAATGAGGGGCCTGAATTGTCTAGATCACTTTCATATTTAATCAATGATATTATTATTGTAGCAAATCTTTTAGATTTTCGTTTGCAATATCACAAATATATATATTATATACTGTCATTTTATGTGTTGTAGGTACAGTTTTATCAATTTCATTCTGTTAAAACTGCATGATCATAAATATTACTATAAAACAAAATTAAAGAAATGTTTTCAATAAGTTTGTGACATTATGATATTAACTGATACAAGACTGTAATTTTCTGGTTTCAGCTTCTGTTTTGAAAATTAGAATAAGATGTCATGAGTAATATTATGTTGCTGATCCTTACAAATGTTAAGATATTGTGTCAGATCTATAAAATCTCACAGGTTATACTATATAATGAAAGCTGGCCATGGTATGACTTACAATTTATCTACAGTAGGGAAATAATTGGCTGGTGAAACCTTTATGGTGTAATATAAGAAACCATAATTGTGTTTATCAGGGGTCCTGATGTATGGCTGTCCTAGTAACCAGTGCTTTAAATATTTATCTTTGCTCGGATTGATGTAAAAACATTTTTTACATAATGATTTACAAAGTGATATTCTATTTTTCGCGCATTCTGTTTAGAATTACTAGAGTTATGCCCCCTTTTTTCCAATTTCCAAAAATGATCCCCCTCCTCAGTTTGGTTTCAATTTGACTTTTATAGGAATAAATTGTGTTTATATGATATAGATATTGTGTTCCATTCTATATCCATGCCACCTGTTTAATCTTGTACATTTTGTAAACTGGGTCTGGTAAATACCCCTTCTCCCCTGCTCATGATATTGTCTTCTGTGTCAAAATATAAACTGGTAAAAAGCTTCCTTCATCCCCGGTTGTTTTCCTAAGTATAGTGTAAACTGTTGGTCCGACAGTATTTGTTATTTACATATTGTGTCTTGATTCTTCATTCTAATCACCTGACACATTGATGATGGTGCGAACACATGATGCATGTTAATTTCATGTGATTAGCTCATTTATCAGCCTACAGCTTAAAGAGAAATATATCTTGGTAAGAATGTATTAACACCTTCAACGGAACTGTCCCAATGCCTCCAAAGTTCACCCTGTTTTCATATATACCAACACACTAGCTAAATCAATATAGATTAAATTCTCTATGTTTCATCAGAAAAGCCTTCTTTTACAAATGCTGTATCATTAATCATTATTATAAAGTTGTTTGACTACAGAATAGAGATTAATATTATACCATTTTTATAGCTCTTAGTCATTTGAGCTTGAGTGATGACGCAGGCCTTCTGTGATAGAAGTTACATGCTTCATCAAGTTATGACGTGTTAGCAACGTAGAAGAGTCGTACTACCTTAAGAGATGATGGATGACAGCACTGACAGATACATGACATTAAGTCATAACAATATTAGAAAAAGGATACATCTACAGGGTATGATAGGTCTCTGAAGAAGATAAAGTTTCTATTTAAATACAGAAAAAACACCTTAAAGGTGTAATGTAAAGATCCCATATTGAAATGAACCAGAATGTGGTTTCAATTAGTACTGAAATTTATTTTGTTAAGATGTAAACATATTTTATCTGTGTAAACTTACAGTATTTACTAGATGCCAGTGAAGAGCTAATTCTCAATCCACCTACAGGTGTAACTTGTCCTAGATCTAGGCCTTATGTTAGTGGAGCTTTTAAAACATCCTATATACCATGCCACCATGATGTCAGATCTACACCAGCCCTAGCTAGTACTGAATTCATATATATTTACCAGTATTGGTAAAGATTAAATATGGAATACCTGTCATCATTTAAAAAAAAAAAGACTATGAATTAATGTACCTTTGTAAAAATACTTGTGTATTTGATAATAGAAAGGGTTAACAGCCAGTCAGCCCAATTTTATGATGTGCACGATCAGTGGTTTGATCCAATTCAATTGGAAATTTGTATGGCAAGCAGAATAACATGTATATTAGTGTTAGTCAATAATAGGAGTTATCGGTGTCGGATATCATATACATATATCAACTGTGTAAATACGATCCCCGAAATTCTCATCGATTATCAGGTCAAATTTAGTGTAATGCTCTAATTATTTTCATAGCCAGAGTTTTTGTCAGATTACAAGAATGTAGTAATTGTATGTTGGTTAATTTAATACACAAGATCCTGACATTAGGTTTATACAATACCAACTGTTATCACCATACAGTCACCTGAATTTTCTAGTTTTTTCAAAATCCCCCCTCGTCCGATCATCCCATACAATTGATGAAAGAGATTCTCTGTTATCATGTATTCATCAACCTGTTGGATGCTCAAAGTTAAATATAATCCATAAATAAGCATGACCCCACCCTATATAGGACACAACAACCCAACCATAGGTCACCCTATATAGGGTACAACAACCCCACCATAGGTCACCCTATATAGGGTACAACAACCCCACCATAGGTCACCCTATATAGGGTACAACAACCCCACCATAGGTCACCCTATATAGGGTACAACAACCCCACCATAGGTCACCCTATATAGAGTACAACAACCCCACCATAGGTCACTCTATATAGGGTACAACAACCCCACCATAGGTCACCCTATATAGGGTACAACAACCCCACCATAGGTCACCCTATATAGGGTACAACAACCCACCATAGGTCACTCTATATAGGGTACAACAACCCACCATCGGTCACCCTATATAGGGTACAACAACCCCACCATCGGTCACCCTATATAGGGTACAACAACCCACCATAGGTCACCCTATATAGGACACAACAACCCCACCATAGGTCACCCTATATAGGGTACAACAACCCAACCATAGGTCACCCTATATAGGGTACAACAACCCCACCATAGGTCACCCTATATATAGGGTACAACAACCCCACCATAGGTCACCCTATATAGGACACAACAACCCCACCATAGGTCACCCTATATAGGGTACAACAACCCCACCATAGGTCACCCTATATATAGGGTACAACAACCCCACCATAGGTCACCCTATATAGGGTACAACAACCCACCATAGGTCACCCTATATAGGGCCAACCCCACCATCGGTCACCCTGTATAAGAAACAACAACCCCATTTTTTTTTTTTTTTTCATAATTCAAAAAAAGTTCATGTTATTCTACAAGACTACACATTTGAATATAGCACTAAGTTGTAATATAGTCATCTGTTCAAATGAGGTCCATACCAAATGGTCGGTTCTGTAGCTTAGAAATTGAGATTGCTTTTTTTTTATCCTCAGAGAAATAACAGCATAATCTTGTTACTTATCACGGAAGACTTCCTAAATAATGATGACAGTTGGAATCACTATATTACATAAGGCACATCATGACAAGCAGAACAATTTGTGGCTTGACAGCCTTCAGGCAGACAGCTGGCAAACATAAACACTTTTAATGTGTATGCAGCAGTCTTACATAGTTTCGGAAATGTCAAACAGTGAGTCTCATGATGTATGTGGATATATGTGGCAGAGAACAATGAATCCTATTGATTATAACCACGATGTATTGCTAATCCAACAGGATTTTACTATAAATCCTACCAAAGCTTCCGACTGGAAACAGATATCGGCCAAATATCATTGCTATGGAAAAATAACAAGGAAAATGGTCTCCGTTATATACCTCAACACTTGTCATATAGCTGGTCTATATCAGCTGTTTAGCATTGGCTGGCTGGCTGATGGCTGCAAGATTTTTGTCTGGAGCAGAACTATCTTACTTAATTCACTCTAGTTTTCCAGACTTGTGACAATTATGTATTTTTTAAAGGCTATATATCCACAAATACACCAAACTTGTGACAATTAAGTCTAATATGTATATAACGAATATACCTGGTACACATTCTTTTTTAATCAATATGCGAAAACATTAATGCTGTCAATAAGTCACCCCTTGATAATAGGATTACAATTTAATATAATTATTTAGTACACATGTCAAATGCATAGTAAAGTAAATTAAAAAAAATCATGATTACTTTCTTATATAGTAATTTGGAAACGATCAAGAATTAGTGTCATCTTAATACGATCTAATGATAATAAAAATTTGAAGTTTTAATATACCGCTATATCACAGCAACACGGCTATCTCAAAGTGGTTCACAAGTTATTATCTGTAGTTGCCGGGCCTTTAGTAAGAAACCAATGTCTTCCTCATCTCCCTGGGGACAATACTGCTGCAGCTGCCATTTCAGTGCTAACAACTTACAACATTTGCTCTGTCCTACCACGTACTCATTTTTAGCTGAGTCGACTGGACAACAACAGAGTTAAGTATCTTGTTCAAGGACACAACACAGCTATTCAGGGACTCGAACTACCAACCCTTCAGCCACATAGCCCTGCATTCTACCACTAGACTACCCTCCACCATGCTCGAAAAGATAATATTTGTAGGCTACTTTTGAATATGCATCATAATTTATCCTGATCAATTAAAGGCTAATGAAATATCAAATGAACCTCAAGATAACATATCGGTATGTAATAGATTCATTATTTATAAATGAATTACTTCATAAATCCAGAGCTTTGTCAGAATCTGTAATCTTTCAACTGGGTGCCATTCAAGTTTATTTACCAAGCTGCAAACCGCTTGGTAATTAATTCACAACCTAGCTGTGAAAACTGTTCAGACTACCTGTCTAAACTGTAAAATTCTTCCTTTCGACATCTTCCTTGGCTGATATTGAAATGTCATACAGACAATTTCTAGTTTCAAGTTAATTGTCAGGCCTATGTTGTACAGTTACTCAAGTATACCTTATTTGTCATGAAAATAAAACTATTGACGAGGGAGTCATCTTGTTCTAAAATTTGGTCTTACAGCTTACTGATAGAGTTTAAATGACTTTCGTTGTTGATATCTAAACCACCTTTTATGTTTAAAAGGTTTTCTTTTTGCCCTTTCATTTTATTTACTCTGTGAATCATTAATTGAACCATCTATTGAGAGTCCTTTTCAGTAATTCTCTGTCATAATACAGAGTTATCTGCTCTTGTGAAAAAACTTTACAATTTTCCCACACAAACTAATGACATATCAATCAATACCACAGTATAGGAGGTTCCTTAAAGAGTCTGCATTATCAAATTAAGACATTCAGGCTAGTCTACTTACAGATTTGTAAAATCCTCACAATGCCGGTGTCTTTGCTATTTTACCGATCCAATCTTCAACCAGTTCTCATTTGAATTTACATGTACAATTACAAGGGAGTGTTTGAGACCTGTAGAATGATGTTTATTGATTCTGGGACTGACGTCAGGTACTCTAATTTTACATTCCCTCCATGTTTCTGTGTCGTTTTAATTCTACATTCCCTCCATATTTCTGTGTCGTTTATCTCAAGGCACCACTGAGCAGCCGCTGTAATATACATTTGGTTGTTTATTCTAACATACATTTGGTTGTTTATTCTAACATACATTTGGTTGTTTATTCTAACAAGTGCCTCTAGAATTTGTACCAGAGGAATTAAGTTTGGGCAAGAGGAGATGGATTCGTGTTGGGGGGGGGGGGGGGGGGGGGTATTGAACTCTCACTTTATCTAACATATGGTTTGTCAAGGTGCATCAACCTATCAGAGAAGCTTCAGGACATCATATCTGATAGGATGGAGGTTTGCATGACCCTGGCAGAGAAGTTAGGGATGAACCTATCAAGAGAAGTTGTTGTAGCAGGGCCCATCATCTGAGAGTATGGAGGTTGGCCGTTGAAGAGTTAGTATTATTATGGAGAGCTGGAGCAGGGGCCCAATGTATGAGAATATGAAGGTCAATTCATGTAGAAAAAATTGGGTCATTATGGGCCTAACATAAAAGGTTTAGAAGGGACCCACTATCCCAGAGGATGAAAGTTAACCCTATATGAGAGGATGGAGACAGTCAGCACTTGCAGGGAAGATTGGAATGGGCCTAATCAGATGAGCAAAGAAGGGCCCCATGTCTGAGATGTTTGGTTTATTTTGTTTAACGTCCTATTAACAGTCATGGTCATTTAAGGACGTGCCAGGTTTGGAGGTGGAGGAAAGCCGGAGTACCTCGAGAAAAAACACCGGCCTACGGTCAGTACCTGGCAACTGCCCCACGTAGGTTTCAAACTCGCAACCCAGAGGTGGAGGGCTAGTAATAAAGTGTCGGGATACATTAACCATTCAGCTACCGCGGCCCCTATCTGAGATGCTCTGACCCTTTCAGAGGAGTTAGGGATTGACTATCAGAGGGGCTAGAAGGGCCCCATATCTGAGATACTTTGGTACTTCGCTGTTATTGTCTCCCGCCTTGGATGCTGACTAAGTAGCCCAAGGTGTTATCAACTGCCAGGGTTGTCCTACTGTGTGGGATCAAACTGACAAATAGGTTTTTTATGGCATTTAACATCTGAATTTTGTCACACGTTCCATTTACGTGTTTGGATATTGTAACAGTTTCTGTATAGACTATGCACTTAGTTGATCAGGGGAACGGTATTGATCCATCGTCGACCATTACTTGGTTATTTCTCTTATTTTATTGTGCAAGAACCAAGGAACTGGACCATGAGGAAATAATCTAACCAATGTGTTACCAAATAAGGCATATTTGAGTTAGTAAGGGGTCAGGGGTCAGGGGTCTGGGAAGGATGTGGGGAGAGTTAAATTTGGCACAGCCATCTTGGGTCAGACAGCGGCTGTTTGATAGGATGAAAAGGGTTGGAACTATATGTACATTTGTATGAGGTAACAACAGACAAGGAGTCAAGGGTGAACACAACTTTACTTACTAAAACAAAATTTGTGGTGAATTTTAAGCATTCATCCAATAAATTATAGATATAACAAAGTAACACAAATGACAAAGGAACGCAGTTTTATGACTCTGGGTCATTCCCTGACCAGATCTCGATCTCAAGATATATCATATGTAATCGCCTAGTGAGAAATACTCACAGCTTATACCACTACACCACATCCAAGTTCTTAAAAAAGAATGTTTCAATGGTGCAGTGATTGTTAGCCCTATTACCTAACAGGATTATGATGATAAATCGTCCATTAGATGATATGAATATCTCGATCATAATATTCTACTTGGCACAATTGTGAGAAATTATTCAAATCTTCAACCTTCGGATAAACAACACATATATATAAACCACATATTGAAGGGCACAATCAGTATTATTTTGTTGTAGACAATAGTTAGTGAAAGGCAATTAGCAAAAAGATACTTTAACTTTGGCCAATATCAAACTGGTCAAAATTTTGAACATTCTTAATATGTGCAAATACAGGTTCAATATTATTCACAATTTGTATTTCATACTTAATGTGATTTTTGTGAATATATTTTACTCGTAATTTTTTACAAATAATTCAAAAAACATTGATGAATCTTATTTCAGGTGATATATATCTTGCTGCATGCTAATCAAATGTCCTTGTAAGATGTTGATTGCAGCCTACAGCTTCGTGTTGATCCCTGTAAGATGCTATGTCTTAAGTTGATTTGAATACAATTGATTTTATTGCAGCATATCAATATCACATTTTATTTGCAGCTGATAGTGCATTGAGATGTCATTTGCATGAAACTTTTTATAAGGTTTTAAAAAGTTTAGTATTGAGGTCATGGTTGTTACATCATTTTTATTACACAATAAGTGGAGTAGACTTTTATTTTTATTGATGCAACTATGATTCACAAAACTTTATGGAAATTCTTAAAATGGTGTTGAAATTTTAAAAGAAAAATCTAATATGATCTCTTTTGAGGAGATTGAAATATTTGACTTGAACCTTAGATTTGAATGTGTTTTCATTTCAACAGCGACTTCTCCTGCCCAAAGAGTGCAGTTTTTACTTGGTGAAGAGGAGGATGAGGAGCACAAAGCACACGATGTGTTCTGTGAGATGGCAGAGCTTCTCTACAAGGACGGTGGAGATGTGGAGTGGAAGGAAACAGCTCGGTAACAATGAATTATCTCCCTTGTATTGTTATAATACACACCAGGGGAAGTCTTATCACAATGAATGATCTCCCTTGTATTGTTATAATACACATCAGGGGAAGTCTTATCACAATGAATTATCTCCCTTGTATGGTCGTCATCTACACCATAGCAAGTGTGATCATAATCAATTATCTCCCTTGTATTCTGTATATACTATGAGAAGTCTGATTACAATGGATTATCTCCCTTGTATTCTGATTAAATACACTAAGAGAAGTCTGATCACAATGGATTATCTCCCTTGTATTCTGATTTAATACACTAAGAGAAGTCTGATCACAATGGATTATCTCCCTTGTATTCTGATTAAATACACTAAGAGAAGTCTGATCACAATGGATTATCTCCCTTGTATTCTGATTAAATACACTAAGAGAAGTCTGATCACAATGGATTATCTCCCTTGTATTCTGATTAAATACACTAAGAGAAGTCTGATCACAATGGATTATCTCCCTTGTATTCTGATTTAATACACTAAGAGAAGTCTTATCACAATGGATTATCTCCCTTGTATTGTAATTATATACACTAAGAGAAGTCTTATCACAATGGATTATCTCCCTTGTATTCTGATTTAATACACTAAGAGAAGTCTTATCACAATGGATTATCTCCCTTGTATTCTGATTTAATACACTAAGAGAAGTCTTATCACAATGGATTATCTCCCTTGTATTCTGATTTAATACACTAAGAGAAGTCTTATCACAATGGATTATTTACCTTTTATTCGGATTATATACTCTATGTGAAGTCTGATCACAATGGATTATCTCCCTTGTATTGTAATTATATACACTAAGAGAAGTCTGATCACAATGGATTATCTCCCTTGTATTGTGATTATCATATCAACACTAGTTCATGTCTATACATACTTCTCTTCCTTGCATCTTAAATACGAACACATTTTGTTGCAAGTCAAGTAAAAGTGTTGTTTCATTATAATATATACTAAGATAAATACATCTTAGTCTGATAACAGTAGATATGATGCCCTAAGGCTCTTTCTACACCTGTTTTTCACTGTTTTCCTTTATGAAATTCAACACAAATAGAGGTTAACTGCAGAATCGCTATGTTCTGTAGAAAATTTCAATGCTCCATACCTGCATGTATTCCATTGCTAACTTTTATCCATGGTTTTAGAATTTGAAGATAAATAGATGAGTGATGTGTGTTTTGATAGATGGGTGAAGTTTGAGGAGGACGTAGAGGAGGGAGGAGAACGGTGGTCCAAACCCCACGTGGCCACCCTCTCTCTTCATTCCTTGTTTGAGCTCCGATGTAACATACTTCATGGAACAGTCATACTGGACATGGCGGCAGATTCACTACCGTGTGTTGTAGGTAGGGCAATTGTGTAAAAAAAACCTAGACAGCAGACAGATGTTGGAAATATCAAAATACATTTTGTATATCTCAAACTCTGATAACTCCCCATTTTGGGAACTTGGCAAAAACCCTTCTTTATAATCTTTAATGTTTTGATAATTCAAACAATTTGATTTTCAAAAGTAACATCTTTATTTAAATCATTGTATATTTAGAAGAAACGTTACGTATCTGTTATACATTGTTCCCTAGAAGTCCTGTCCTAAAATCACCTAATATCATCAGAAAAAACCTTATTGTTTTGCCATAACTTAATAATTTTAATAAGCTATTTTGTATTATCTGTATGTGTAGATGTTTTCCTGGACAATATGGTAGCTTCAAAGCAGTTGGAAGAGCCACTCAAGGAAGATGTACGAGACATTCTGCTACTACGACATCGGCATCTTTACGACCGCAAATACAAACATGACGAAAATGGCAGTAGCAAATACCACCTACCCCTTATACGTTCCTTTGCCGATATAGGCAGGAAGTATTCTGAGCCTCGTGCTCTAAATAACCATGGTAAGGACTCCGACAGCCCAAGCCCACCCGGAGAAGGTATAAAATAAATTTTTTTCTGAATTTTTCTCTCGTGGCTAGACGTGGGCTTCCAGTATCGTGCATGTATATGCTACGCTGTACACCTTCATCAGTTCAACCCAGCTCAGTTTACTGTGAGTTTTCAATGTTTGGATTGTTTTTTTTTATATATAATTTTTCTTTTTCAAATTTTCTTTTTTTTACTTTATATGGTGTTTTATTTTTGTTCTATATAACTGTCCTTAAGAGAAGTTTGAAATGTGTTATTTTGTTTAAATCGTTTACGATTTTCCATGACCCCCCCTTTTTTTTTATGAAATATAAGTATGAAGTCTTATATAAGATCATCCATACAAATTGCTTTTAACATTTTATTAAGAAGACTGGGAACCTGTATTTAAATGTCCTTGCAAATTTCATCGATTATATTATTCCAGCGAAATTTTCAATGCATTAGGAGATATATTGCCATACAAAAAACTGCGATGAAAGGAATAAGTTTTTGTTTTGAATTTTTTTATGAATTTTTGAAATCTGAATTTGAGTTAGATAGACAAAGCTGGTGTAGAGCGGAATTTTTTTTTTTTTTTTTGAGTTGTTATTAATTAGGAGTTAGATGAGCCTTGTAGGTGTTTATACATGCTACCTGTGGTTAATTTTAGAATTCCGATGTGATCTGATTGATCAAACTTGATGTTGATAGTCACCGCTATATTTTCGTGATGACAACCATCTCCATACCTTTCTGGCTTATCAGGTTATTTACACTAATATAAGTTATGTAATAAACTTTGCTGTAAGAGAAGACAAAATTAACAGTTAATTAACACAAGCATCAAGTATTTTACATGAATTGGTGAAAATTACCTGTTAAGGACTGTTTTTATTGTACCACTTAAATTTATTCTTCACTGCTCCAATGCATTTAACGTTTTTTTCTGATTGTACATTGTAGTCGACCAACCCTATATGTTATTGCTATAATATTATTTTTCTTACTTCAAATTCTCTTCCCCGCCATATAGAAAATCACTTTCACCATCAGTATTTGTAAGCTTGGTATTTCTTTTGCACATATGACTTGATCCAAAATGGCCGCTGAGTCAAACAACTTACCGTTACACACCTTTTCTAGGCTAAGTTCTTCTCTCGTCACTGTTAAGGCACGTCGTAGTTTTGTTTTGATACATGGTACGATACTGGAATGAAATCTACAGGTAGGTTGATATGTGATTCCTAAAAACTTGTCAGCCCTAGTAAAATCTAAAGGTCATACCCTACAAATTAATCTTCTACGGGAATCATAAAGGAAATCAACACAGGAGTCATATAAGAATTGTGGGGAAATTTTTTATGAGGATGTGATTTATGAAATCCCCATCAGCGCAATCAAACTTCTTTAACATTTAATAAACAATTTCTCCTATAAACAATTAATCCAATGTATTTCCCTTCACCTTATGTAATTGTCATTTCAGCTATAATTCAACTAACTGGTCACAGTTTTATGCATGAACCAATACAGCCGATAGTTTTAGAATTGAGAAACAAACTATTTGGGAATGTTTGGCGACCTGGCATTGGGAAAATTTGAAAGTGTTTCAACTAAATTAAAAAACGTTTTATTAGTGAACAAGATTAATAAGCAGTAGATTCCTTATACAGCTGTACCTGATGTTTTTACATGATATTTCTGTTTTATCCTTGGAACTTAGTATCTCAAGGTATTTTTTTCTGTGTGATTATCGACTTAAAAGATGGAGACTTAATTTCTGTTCCTCATATGACCCTGGCTATTCTGAGGATCTAAACATAAATCAAACAGACAACATTCAAATTATTGAAAAATATCGAATTTGAGATAGGGTTAATTTTTAACTCCGAAATTTAATTACCACCTTTGGACTGACGGACGGATGGACATGCACACTTCTTAAGATACAATACACAATTTGGTTTCTATTGTTACCTAATTTAGAATCCTGTAATAAGAATTGGTTTTTTTTTGTGTATGGGTAGTTGGTTTTCACATGATTATTTGATATAATATACACTGTATATAGATAGACTTTGATTAGGTAGACAATAGTGTTTATTATTAGTGTTGATAGACCTAGATATTTCTTTTGAATGATTTTTTTACAGTAATATTTTAATTTTTGATGAAAAAAATTCAATAAATCATATAAATAATGTTCATATACAACTATGATCTTTGATTAACTAATTTGGTATGGATTTAAAATTGATTATTATAACGTTTAGATATTTATGTACACATAACTAGAATTGGAACTAGAACTTTTAAGATAAAGATTTCAGCAATATATAAAATCAGATAATAAATTCATGATAACTTATTGATGATATAAGAGTCATAGCTATCATCACTGAGTGAAGAATGTTGATAATTTCCGATATTTCACTAAATGTAAAAAAAAAATGAAAAAATAAAACCTATTTTTTCAGTAGCATAGTCATAATTAATAATATTGATGGGATTGAAGGCTCTACAAGAGTTAATTAATAGGATCGGTGGGTTAACAGGCTCTACAAGAGTAAATGATATTGATTGGATTACAGGCTCTACAATAATTAATTAATAAGACAAAAAAAATTAATTATATAATGAATTACTAACACCATTCTACTAAAACTGAGGTTGACTTGTTCACAAAAATTTTGGTACAAAATGTTTTTATAGTCTTTCTTCATAACTGAAATTGCTTATTAGAACTTTTGAGAATTCACCCAGAATTTTAAACAAATTGTATGTGACATAATATTTTCCTGGTTTTTGTATTTACTTCATTTTTTACCTACATGTAGAAAAAATTTTTTTATTAGTATTACAGTTAGATTGTTGCCTTGAAACAGATCTTTGACAAACATTGTAGTTAGATTGTTGCCTAGAAACAGTGATGTTGCTATGGTAATAATCCTATTTTCAGAACTTTTACCTCCAGCTGCAGAAAAAAAGTCATCCAGTGCTGTTGACATAAATTTCCTAAGTGTTGATGGTGAAACCTATTTTTTCTGTTTTCGTTATTTACCTTCTGTTAAACGTAGACATGGTTGAGTAACCATGACCTATATTTAGAATAGCATGCACCCCCTGCATCGGCTCTCTACTGGGATTCAGTACCGCTAAGTCAAGATCATTTTGACATTAAACATGAAGTATAAAATCTTTTAAAGTTATTTTGTTTAGTCATGTCAAAAATGAAGAGAAAATTGTTTTAAGAGTGTTGATCAAATCGTTAAATTTGAAAGTGATTACATTTTTGTTTTGTAGATATAGAGAAGTAATATTTTTCGGTATCATAAACATATGGTTTATATTGTACTGAATCGGCAGTGTAATGATGGGTTATTTTGTCCTATAGAAAGTTTACAATGCAACACTCGTTTAAAAAAAATATATTCTGTTTAGATATTGTCTGTTGTTTGGTTGTTATAGGAATCCTTAAATTAGCATATACTAATATAAAAACGGAACGATAAAAACTGAATCTTAGAATGCAGTTTTTGCCCGATCATTTTCACCTGATTGTTCACTTGGCTGCCTGTGAATGCTTTGCCATGAGATGTGATCATTGTTCATGTGGAAAGGCTTGCAGAGTTAACTCCCTTTAAGAATCACACTTGTATGGTTGACTCCTATAGAGAAAATTAGGATTGACCCAATGAGATTAGTTTAGAATGATAGACTGTATTAAAGTTCCACAATGAAAATAGTCCTCAGATTGACAGATGTTCTGATATACATTTAAGATATTGTGTTATTCTATTTTCTGAATCCCTCATAGAATCAATTAATTTTTTTGGAGAGGACTTATATAGGCTTGCCTGTTGTCCAATCCATTTGTTTTATTGCAATAAAATTTGTTGAAATGAAAAATTTTGTATAATTTTGCGGCTTCATAGTTGTTTTATTGCAATAAAATTTGTTGAAATGAAAAATTTTGTATAATTTTGCGGCTTCATAGCTGTGAGACTAATTTTTAGACATAAGGTGTATTAACCCTTTCACCCCTACTGACCATATTGGACTTCAAATGATGATTAAGTTTCTTAGGGTTGAAATGGTTAAAGGGGAATCTGATGCATTTGATGTGGGGGAAATATACAAAATACTGATATTTGAGAGTGGGTTACCACTATACTAACTTGTATACACTATAACTATACACCTAACATGGGCCGCACCCCTGTGTAGTTACCCTATATCAATATATATACTGGATAATAGTAGAGGAACATCTAACACTGGTGGATATGGTCATACTCAAGGGAAATCCTGATAAGTATTATTAATATTTAAGAGGATATATTATATATACATGTATTCTTTTACAACTGACTTGAGAAAATAAAAGCCTTTCTTCTACTGCATTTTCAAGAAAATAAGAGTAGTCTTAATTTGTGTTGTGTTGGGATAAATAATTTCCAAACAATTATGCTTAATTGGCATTATCCAAATACAGTCTGAAATTGAATTTCAAAAGATTTTCAAAGATAATCCAGAAAAATAAATTTGTTGATGAAAATTGGTTCCTATACATTTTCCAAATAAAGCCTGAAATTTGAAACATAATTCTGAAGGTATCCAACCTATGGCCTAATGATATGATGGGTTTGTTGATATTTTCCTTCCCCTTTTCCAACTTTCAGTTTGATTTTAGAAAGATACTGCTGACATGCAATATCTTGCCGATATTTGTAGCAATGAGTTTGTTTAACCAGAACAAAGGCCCCAGGTTTGTCCGTGTGTGTCATTACCCAACACAGAAAAATTAGTCTTTCATTCAAATTCTCCATTGTATAGATCCATCTTTCCTCTCTATAGAATTTTCATCCAAACTTTACTATCTTCAGTTCCCACTAATTATGTTTGAACTGTGTTGTACGATGGTTGCTATTTAGTGCTAAGTGACATGCTTGTTGTACTTAGAGCAGAAGATTTTGATGAGCTTAGCGGGACTGTTATCGAAGCCTGAAATTTAGTTTATTTTTGTTTTGAATTAGTTGGTATAAGTGCAATTCCACATTGAGATATCACAACTGTTGTTTAGTATTAGATTTGCAATTGATGTAAGCTTACATATGTAGGAATATTAATTTTTGTAATAGATGATTAAGGAAGTACTGTGATAACATCCCAATCTTATCCAAATCCTATGGTGATCTGTGTGCTCGGCCCATTCTATGAAATACCCTCTGCTGTGTCAAGACAAAGCTGACTGTATGATATTAATCAGATTAAAAATAAGAAATTTTTAATGTTACAAATTATTTATAAAAATATCACATTTTGTTAATGAAAATTAATTTATGTCTGTTTCAATAAAATCATATGTTTACTTATATATAATTTGGTTTTACATTTAAGTTAGAAATATTAATTTTTGATAAAACAATTTTACTTAGAAACAGCCTGCAATATAAACATTTGTTGTTGTTTCGCTGTGTACAGAAAATGTAGTTCAGTTATCTGGTCTTTTGGTTTAAATTCCAAATTAATTAAAATTTTCCCTTGACTACTTTTTATGCTATTATAATTGTTAAATTTTGATCAAATGTTTTTTCATTTCATTATTTTATAATATAAATATCTATAAGTTTTGACAAATGAATTATTTACGATTTGTGAACTGTTTATATGAAGGTTTGAAGTACAGACATTTGCTGTATAGTTTAAAATTTGCAGAACAGAAATCTGCTGTGAAATTAAGGCCTAATGATTAAGTATGTAGAAATCTACTGAAGACTAATTGTGTATTGGATGACGATCTGTTACAGTTGGTCTGCCAGGAGCGAAAAGTACACCAAACTTTAACAACTTACAGCGTAACAACAGCACACCCCGGATAGAGCACCACGCCACACAGCCGGCCATCCTCAACCACAACGGCAGTTCTGACATACTGGAACACTCCTCTAGTCACAAGGTAGGCCACAGTTATCTCCCTTGCCCAGAACACTGTAGCTTCCCTCGGTATTGTTTAGATTGTTTTAGAAGAACAACAACATTTGCCCAACACATAAGAAGACCAATTGTCTTTAAATTTTTCAGATTAAGTTGTTAAATGAAACATTAAATCTTTTAAAGCGTGTTTCTACAAGATGGCAGGGATGTTTTTGTCAGTGACGAAGATATACTCAGAACTTTCCATAAACACTAAAAGTAAAATATCTAAAATTTTATTTCTTAAGATGACATCCAGAATGATTAAATGTTGTTTTAAACCTAGTTTAGCCTACAGTCAGGACATGTTAATTGTCATTTAGACAGATATCACCTCCCCTGTTTCTAGCTTGTTTGAGTACTCAAGATATTTTAGTTGTAGGTGAAATATTAACTGAACATGTCTAAGACAAGTTAAAACCCAAGAATACTTGTAAAAACCCATCTTCAAAACACAAAAAAAGCGTGTTGTTGGTTAGCATAAAACCTGTTTAGGTTTGGAATTGTAACACAATGACAATGGTTCATTCTATGTACCTATTATGTCTATGAATAGCTGTTGATTGCTAATCAGGAAATTTATTCAATGTTCAATGCAGTGATGTTTAAATGTACCAAAGCGATATATAAATCTGTGAAACTATTCGATATGGAGATAAAGAGAGATTGGAGGGTTTGAGGTTAATAGTTTAGAGTTATAGTAGTTGTTGATGAAAACACTGCATAATCTGACCTTCTAAGTAGTCCTTTTTCAATATTAATGAAAGAATGCTGTTTAATTGTGATGATTCTATTATCAGTAAATTTGAAAAATGTTAAGAAATATTTACAATTTACATTAATTCAGCTTCAGTTTATTAGCCATAGAAATGCTTCCGTAGGTCAAGGTATGGATTTCTTGAGCTTTGTAAATGATTCTGTAGGTCCAGGTATCAATTTCTTGAGCTTTGTAAATGATTCCGTAGGTTCAGGTATGGATTTCTTGAGCTTTGTAAATGATTTCGTAGGTCCAGGTATCGATTTCTTGAGCTTTGTAAATGATTTCCAGATACCTGTACATTTTAGCGGTTTAGAAGAAAGGTAAATTTTTTGTAGACCTGAGTAATCTAACAGGACTTCTGTGTGCTGTGGAAAAACTTAAATGTTTAATAAGAATAAGGTCATTATAAGATCACCACTATGGTCATATCACAAGTCATCAATATGGTCATGTTAAAGGTCATTACTAAGGTCATAACCAAGGTCATCAGTAAGGTCATATCAAAGGTCATCACTAAGGTCATATCAAAAGGTCATCACTAAGGTCATATCAAAGGTCATCACTATAAGGTTATGTCAATGGTCATCAGTAAGGTCATCCCTAAGGTCATTCCAAAGGTAATTTATAAGTTCATCTCAAAGGTCATCACTATGGTCATCTCAAAGGTCATCACTAAGGTTATCACTAGAATCATCATAAAGGTCATCTCAAAGGTGACCAGTAAGTTAATCACTATGATCATCACCAGGGTCATCATAAAGGTCATTACTAGGATCAATATTAATGTCATCATTAAGGTCAGTATTGAGTTTATCACTATGGTCAGTGTTAAGGTAATCTCTTGGTCATCACTGAGGTCACTGCAGAGGTTATCACTAGGGTCACTACAAAGGTCATCACTAGGGTCATTTCAACGGTCTTCAGTAAGATAAACATTATGGTCATCACTAGGATCAATACTAAGGTCATCACTAGGATCAATACTAAGGTCATCACTAGGATCAATACTAAGGTCATCACTAGGGTCAATACTAAGGTCATCACTAGGATCAATACTAAGGTCATCACTAGGATCAATACTAAGGTCATCACCAAGGTCATCACTAGGATCAATACTAAGGTCATCACCAAGGTCATCACTAGGATCAATACTAAGGTCATCACCAAGGTCATCACTAGGATCAATACTAAGGTCATCACCAAGGTCATCACTAGGATCAATACTAAAGGTCATCACTAGGATCAATACCAAGGTCATCACTAGGATTAATACTAAGGTCATC
Source organism: Pecten maximus (assembly GCF_902652985.1). Classification (NCBI taxonomy): domain Eukaryota; kingdom Metazoa; phylum Mollusca; class Bivalvia; order Pectinida; family Pectinidae; genus Pecten; species Pecten maximus. The sequence goes on along the minus strand of NC_047033.1, from coordinate 14,468,142 downwards.
ACTAAGGTCATCACTAGGGTCATCACTAGGATTTATATTTAGGTCATCAGTAGGATCAATTTTAAGGTCATCTCTAAGGTCATCGCATGGATCATCAGCATCAAAGTTTTCACTGCAGTCATATCATACATACATTGTAAAGATATCATAAAACATTTTGGGGATGTCATCAATTCTTTTAAGGATAATATCAAACAATGTTAGGGTATTATATTAAACACTGTAATACTGTCAAATAACATTGTTACACAAGTAACTCACTCTGGTGTTGTGTATTTATCTGTGTGACTCTTTGAGTGTCTGTGTGACTTGGAGTACAGGTAATGATAATATTTGTGTGATGTCACTTTCGCTTATAACATCTGTGTAATTCCTCTTGCTGCCACAAGTTTACATCAGATCTTATCTACTTCAATCAGTACATCAAATTTGGATTGTAGAGATCGAAGCCTATTTATCCACACACCCCAGGTACTACGTCACAATAGTGTCATCGTCTGATCCAAATTATTTAGCCAGTTTTAAAGGCAAAGTGATTTGGACAGAGTTTATTATACTGTATGTGCTGTAGAAATAATGCTCGCATCTAATCTCCAAATACATATATCTTCCTACAGTGTAAACAAGAAGTGTTTTTTATGTATATTGATTTTGACCTTTGTTAACCAAAGCGATCCTTTGGGGATGTGAGATTAGCTGGTTCATCTGAACATTCGACTCACCACGATAACCATACCAAGGTACTTGGTTGTACACGTATCATCAATCGGAATATCTTGATATTTGCTAACATTTTTATGCTTTTGCCCACTCTATTTCAATTATACACAATATACCTGAAAGGTAAATTGGGATATTTTGATATTTTTAACATCTGACATGTATTTTTCCCTGAAGTATGGTATAGTTGAATTATGATATACAAATGTTTTTGTTTTGTTATTATTTCCATTTGTTGTCTTGATACATCCAGTCCAAACAGGTATTGATGTCATTGTTGCTAAGTGTAACTAGGACTGGTGGCTGTGTCACAGTTATCATTATTGTTCCAGAATATTGATTAAAATTTTCTTTGATGTGTATTTGTTGTATTTTCTTTTTTTTTATGTATATATCTTTCTGTACTTTTAAAACAATTTTCAAATTATCCCAATTTACCACTTTTATATACATTTATATTTTTTTTTATAAACATATAGATAAGCCTATGTATATCCTTACTTTTCATCTGCTGTTAAGTCTTTTTTGGCATTTGTCTCCTGAAAATAATGAGCTACCATATCTAGGGCATGTGGCACCTCCCCTTAAAATTGTCTGTGTTGGAGTTACCTCCCCTAGAAATGGTAAGATTTGGAGCTACCTCCCCTAGAATTTGTCTGTGTTAGAGTAAGCTCCCCTAGACACATTCTGTGTTAGAGTAAACCCCCTTGAAATATCTATGTTAGAGTTAAATTATCTCCCTAAGAAATAGTCAGTGTTAGAGTTACCTCCCTTAGAAATGGTCTGTGTTAGAGTTACCTCCCTTAGAAATGGTCTGTGTTAGTTACCTCCTTTAGAAATGCAGGCCTCAGACCACAATTAATTTCCCTCTTTGTTCTACCAAAGAAAAATCGAAATTAAAATATTTCAGAAGTTTGCAAAAAATCTGGCTTTCACATCACGTGTAGAACTATTCAAGCTGAACCTACAGTGAGCTGGAAAGTACCCCATGACCGGCATTTAACAAAGTTATTTATATTTAAGTGTAACCACCCTAATATATTGTAGGAAAATCTGGAAAATCACAAAATATTACTACTCAAGCCTTATAACTCCCCGTGTCCTGCCTCACAAACAAACATGGAAATGGTGTCAAAACAAAATTCTGCCACTAGATTAAATATTGCACTATAAATCTATGCTAAAATTATGTCCATATCTGTAACAGCTAAGTCAGGAAAAAATATTTAGCAACAGTCCTGAAATTTCAATATGTACTACATTCGTGTACAACGACCCGGAAGTATAATTGTGGTCTGAGGCCAAATGGTCTGTGTTAGAGTTACCTCCCTTAGAAAGGGTCTGTGTTAGAGTTACCTCCTTTAGAAATGGTCTGTGTTAGTTACCTCCCTTAGAAATGGTCTGTGTTAGAGTTACCTCCCTTAGAAATGGTCTGTGTTAGAGTTACCTCCCTTAGAAATGGTGTGTGTTAGAGTTACCTCCTTTAGAATTGGTTTGTGTTAGAATTACTGCCCATCGAAATGCTAACTACTCCACCCTCCATACTTTCCAGTCAAATGATTTATTAGAGACTTCTCCTGTACTGATATTTAGTAATTAATACTCTACTCATTACAACCTTCAGTTATATCCCTTATAAATTTCAAAACTGAAGAAAACGTTCAAAACTGAAGAAAAACCTGTATTGCCTTTAACAAAATCACAAATTCCAGTACTTTTGTTGCTGTTAATTTCACCAATATCAAATTATAAACATCACTTGAATTTTGTGGTATGAAAAAGTTTTCTGATCTATACAAAATGCCAAAAAAGACATTTAGTAGTCTTTTGTAGTAACTGGTATTTCCAGAACTTCTTTATGCACGTACTGAAAAAATATACTGCATGAAGATTTATAATGATAATGTATGGTACAGGACTTTTCAACTTTTTTTTTCTCTAAATATTTGAGAAATTAAATATCAAACATTTTATTTCTTCAGTATATAAAAGCAAAAAAACAGAAATCTCTTGTATGAAGTGATCAAATATCCCAATAGTTTTAATCAAAGAGATAGAGGAAGTCATGAATTCAGCATTTCATGAATAGTGGATTCCACCGTAGAAAAAATATGATGTTGGCTTTGTATAGTGAGTCAATAGTGTTCTGTATCATTATGTACAGAAATAAACATTCATACACTTCAGATTTTTAAAATATATACAACAAAATGTATACCAGAAATAGAAACATTGTATATTGAGAACATTGTACATGTATAACAAGAGCAGTGTATATAAAGAATATTGCAATGTATATAAAGAACATGTTTTATTTATAGATCTAACATTGTATATTAGGAATAGTAACATTGTATAATAAGAACATTGTATAATAGGAACATTGTATATAAAGAACATTGTACATCAGGAACTAACATTGTGTAACCAGAAATAATTTATGTTGGGTACAGGGATATATATTATATATACATTCAGGTATCTGAAACATATATCAGGACTAATATGTATATATATGGAACAGCCTATATCAGACACAGTGTCTTTCAGGACTAATATGTATATATCTGGAACAGCCTATATATCAGACACAGTGACTTTCAGGACTAATATGTACAGTCAAACCTCGATGATTCGAACTTCGTTGATTCGAATTTCTCGCTGTATCGAACTTTTTGCTTGGTCCCGAATTTTCTCACTATATAACACTACTAACGAAACTATGTATGATTCGAATTTTTATAAATCGAAGTTTTCGATGTATCAAACTTTTTTCATGACCCGTTAGCTATGATATTATAGGTAATTGACATCTCATGATTCGAACAAAAAATTTACCTGTACTGACCACTGGATAGGTGTTTGTCGTGACCCCTGTGGCAAGATTTCACACCTCTCCCCAAAATGCCCTGACTGACAATAGGGATAACGATAGCGTGTGTTGTCACTCCCGGTCATGGGGTTTATTAATAATCAGATCAAATTGATAGATAAAAAGTGTATTTAGAAGCCATGACATTTAATCACTCCGGTAAAACATTTCAATAGTCGTCTCTGATAATCTCCGCCGCCATTGAAATCAGCGTTCGGTGAGTAAATTTTACGGAACTGTAAAACAACCGGACCATTTTTAAACACAAACAATTAGCGATGGCTTCACTCATATTCAAAGTGTCACGTTTCAAACTTATACATAAATATCCAAGTAAATCGATTATTTGTCATTCAATCATGCATTCTCCAACCGATCGGCATTCCGTAAAACGCACGTGTCTTTAGCAGAAAAGCCTAACGACTTACGTAAGTGTGCATTGTACTTCTTTTGTTTTATCTGTTAAACGCGATATAAGTGTTTTGTAACCGATACATATTCTGTTTAATTATCAAGAAAACATCGATCTATTGTCAACCATGAATAATTCGAAGTCCCGCTGTATCGAAGTTTTTCTGTTAGTCCCTTGAACTTCGAAACATCGAAGTTTGACTGTATATATCTGGAACAGCCTATATATCAGACACAGTGTCTTTCAGGACTAATATGTATATATCTGGAACAGCGTACAATTTGTATATATCAGACACAGTGTCTTTCAGGACTAATATTTCTCTATGGTATATAGGTGGAGAACAGTACATGTATTTATTTTAGCTCACCTGGTCCATCTGTGCTGATTTTACTAGTTCAGCAAGTCTTAAGTAATAGATCTTAAAACAAATATGATCTGCAGTGTCTATGAAAAAAGGGTTTGAACTTCCATGGGACAAAGGACAGGGATTGAAATTAGGGAAATAAATGTAACTCTTTATTATCCTTCCTTTCTCTGGACCCATGACTGATGGCAGATCCAGGAATGGGAAGAAAATCTTAAGATATCTGTATGAACAAGAATGATTTTGTATGATCACAGCTTATGTTTTGTATGATCACAGCTGAGCCATGTTGATGAGCGATGCAGGCCATCTTGACTTATTTGAAGTAGAATTATTTTACAGCGAGTTAGAATGATTTATTGCTGTTTATGTTGTTAAATTAGACATCTGCACTGTTCTACTCGGTTATATCATGCTATATGCAGCATGTCTGTAGAGCTAGATGGGCAATCTTTTAAAGTTTATAGAACACCCTATTTTGGTTGCTCTGTCCTCATTGGAGAATGTGCCATTTTGCTGTTGCATTATCTGGGTGTGAAATTCCTGGTGTTTCTAGATGTTACATTTTAATAAATGATTACACCTGAGGTATTTATTGAAAATAAAAGGTGTATGAACCTTCTTGCTTTAATTATGTAATAATAAATGATATATTTAAGGATTTGAATTAGTTTTAGATTTATTTTGCTGTATTTCAGTACAATAACTTTCCAATGTTTTCAACAAGATTTAAAACAATGATAATAAGGATAATAATTTGTGCTAATTAGACTTGTGAATTACCTCATTCCCAGACACAGAAATGTTAATTAGATTACTATTCATTTCTTTAATTTTAAGTTTTGATTTTCCTTACAGAAATTTTGAAGGGTAACATAAAATTGATGAATTTTCGAAATATGCTTTTTAGCTTAACTTACATGTGTTTATTTTTGATATTTTTAGCTGAACATGCATTTCATGAAGAAAATTCCCAAAGAGGCAGAAGCAGCTAACATTCTTGTTGGTGAGGTTGATTTCCTGAACTATCCTATCATCGGCTTCACCCGCCTTCTCCATTCTCAGTTAATGGGTGACCTTACAGAGGTCCCTGTTCCTACCAAGTTCATCTTTTTCCTCTTGGGACCCAAGGGCAATATGAACAAGTTCCACGAGATCGGCCGTTCTATAGCAACACTCATGTCAGATGAGGTGAGTGATGCAATCAAATTAGACAAGTCCATAGCAACATTGTATCTAATTAAGGGAGTCCACATAGCAACGTTTTGTCACATGATCGAGAGATTGATCAATGGATACCTTCTGTGTAATGAGAGGAGTCTTTAGCAACCTTGTGTCAAATTATGTGAGTCCATAGTAACCTTGTGTCAAATTAAGCGAGTCCATAGTAACCTTGTGTCAAATTATGCGAGTCCATAGTAACCTTGTGTCAAATTATGCGAGTCCATAGTAACCTTGTGTCAAATTATGCGAGTCCATAGTAACCTTGTGTCAAATTATGTGAGTCCATAGTAACCTTGTGTCAAATTAAGCGAGTCCATAGTAACCTTGTGTCAAATTATGTGAGTCCATAGTAACCCTGTGTCAATTAAGAGAGTCCATAGCAACCTTGTTTCAAATTAGGGGAGTTTATGGCAACCTTGTTACCAGTGAGGTGAGGCCATAGCAACATAAGATATCAAATTAGGGGAGTTAATTGCACTTGTGTCAAATTAAGCAAGTCCATAGCAACAAAACGTGTCAAATTTGGAGTCTTTAGCAACCTTCCATGTTTTAGTTGATAGTCAATGTTCGACTGAAAATAGAACATGAACCTATGCAGCCATCTTTTCTCATATGCTCGGCCTGTATTCCAGGTATTCCATGATGTTGCGTATCATGCCAGAAATCGTGAAGACTTACTGGCAGGTATTGATGAGTTCCTTGACCAGGTGACTGTGCTACCACCTGGGGAATGGGATCCCAGTATCCGAATTGAACCTCCTCAGAGTGTTCCCTCACAGGTAAGATGCTACCTTATTAGAAAACCAAGATAGTTTTTAGCAGGTTTGGCTATATTTGTATGATTGTTAGCTCACTTCCTCCACAGGCTATCAAGTTTTCTATCATTGCTACTAGTCATGAAGGACTGAATGGATTTTGACAAAATTTGATTTAAAGTATCCTTGGGGGAAAGTGGAACAAATTTTGTGTGGATGGTGACTGGATCTCCAGGGACAGGATGGGATGTTAATTCCCCTTAACTGGTTACTATAGTGTTTTCTGATGACATGGTTTGTACAGCTAATGAAGAGTGCTGGAATTAAGGATCGGTGCTTGAAAAGTACTGAAATTCATACTTACTTAAATGTGATTATATTCAGATTCCTTAAAGATAAAATATTCACCACAGGAAAATTATGAAAAAAATTATAATAACATCTCTTTGAGTTGATGAAAGGTATACAGATTTCCACTTCCCACTCTGGGGCACAAGTCAGAATATGGTAAAGATAATGAGTCTTAAATGTTAATTGTAATGTTGTTTTGTTATTTTGATTGCGTTAAAGATATAAATCACCTCAGTTCTCAAGTTTTGACAGAAAAATGCACCAAAAAGTACTTGGAAAGTGCCTGAAAAGTGCTTGAATTTTGGTATGAAAAATCTGTACAAGTCATGAGTGAATACTGTAACATACAGATGAGCCATGCAGGCCTCTTGTGCCTCTTCATGTGTGTATATATATATTAAAAATGAAGGAATAGAAAAAATGCTTGAACCAGTATCATAATCTTTAAAGCCATATTCTTATGGTGTTACGCTATAAAATCAAGACTGTGCTATTTGCATGGGCTGCTCAAAGATGGTTTTCAACTTTTACCTAGTATTCACTGGTGATGATGCAAGCATTGCTGATAATAGATGTTTTATCAAGTTAAAATTTCTGGTATTTGATTGGTAAAAATGAAAGAAAACCTTTTATCCTCTCTGTCCTGATTTTATCTTTAACCATTTATGTTTTCTCACATACCAGAAAAACAACCTCTGGTCTGATATCGTTTCTAATCCTGTTTCTAACTCTCTCTACAGACGAGTCGTAAAACAGCGCCCTCTGGTCTGATCTTGTTTCTATAATCCTGTTTCTAACTCTCTCTACAGACGAGTCGTAAAACAGCGCCCTCTGGTCTGATCTTGTTTCTAATCCCGTTTCTAACTCTTTCTACAGACGAGTCGTAAAACAGCGCCCTCTGGTCTGATCTTGTTTCTCATCCTGTTTCTAACTCTCTCTACAGACGAGTCGTAAAACAGCGCCCTCTGGTCTGATCTTGTTTCTATAATCCTGTTTCTAACTCTCTCTACAGACGAGTCGAAAAACAGCGTCCTCTGGTCTGATCTTGTTTCTATAATCCTGTTTCTAACTCTCTCTACAGACGAGTCGTAAAACAGCACCCTCTGGTCTGATCTTGTTTCTATAATCCTGTTTCTAACTTTCTACAGACGAGTCGTAAAACAGCGCCCTCTGGTCTGATATCGTTTCTAACCCTGTTTCTAACTCTCTCTACAGACGAGTCGAAAACAGCACCCTCTGGTCTGATATCGTTTCTAACCCTGTTTCTAACTCTTTCTACAGACGAGTCGTAAAACAGCGCCCTCTGGTCTGATCTTGTTTCTATAATCCTGTTTCTAACTCTCTCTACAGACGAGTCGTAAAACAGCGCCCTCTGGTCTGATCTCGTTTCTAATCCTGTTTCTAACTCTTTCTACAGACGAGTCGTAAAACAGCGCCCTCTGGTCTGATATCGTTTCTAATCCTGTTTCTAACTCTTTCTACAGACGAGTCGTAAAACAGCGCCCTCTGGTCTGATCTTGTTTCTAATCCTGTTTCTAACTCTTTCTACAGACGAGTCGTAAAACAGCGCCCTCTGGTCTGATCTTGTTTCTATAATCCTGTTTCTAACTCGCTCTACAGACGAGTCGTAAAACAGCGCCCTCTGGTCTGATCTTGTTTCTATAATCCTGTTTCTAACTCTCTCTACAGACGAGTCGTAAAACAGCGCCCTCTGGTCTGACCCCATCAGGAAAATCGGAGGTAGAGGAAGAAGTGGAGGAATCCCATGGTGACGACCCCTGTCTCCAACGAACAGGCAGGTCAGTCTACATTGTGGGGTCAATGTCCATGTTAACTATCCCTAAATAATATATCATATGTTCATATCTGTAGTTGTTTTAAGAAAGTTAATTTAATGATTAAATACTTTGCCTTTGTATTCACTTTTTTATTCTGGATTTCAATCTAATATTTTGATGTTTCTACTCAGAATAACACCAATCTTATCAAACTTGGATAAAATCTTGAATTACTTAGATTTTAGGCCTAACACCTAGGTTTAAATGTTGTATACCACTCATGAACTGTCCTGGTTTAGGCGACTATTTCAGAATGAGCTGGGTAAGTGTTAAATAGATGGGATTATCAGTGACTCATTGAGGATCCTTTGGTGATTTGTGCAGTGGTAACACACTTGCCGTTTACCAAGGTGACTCTGGTTTCCTCCTTGTACAGTAAGCCCTCTCTTATGCTTCCATCAGGCCCAGGAAGGGTGGTAAATGTAGTTAAGGTAACTATGGTTTTAATTGGTTTATTTTTTCCTGTGGCAGCCACAGGATAACCATGTGAAGTATATAAGATAAAAGTCCTCTGATGTATGCGATGATTACCTCATTACAGGTTTTTTGGAGGATTGATAGATGATGTGAAGAGAAAGGCTCCATTCTATGGGAGTGACTTCAAAGATGTCCTACATGTACAGTGTATAGCTTCCTTCGTGTTCCTCTACTTCGCCTGTCTAACGCCCATCATCACATTTGGGGGTCTCCTAGGAGATGCGACAAAGAATAGCATGGTCAGTTTTTGTAAGACTGGATGGATATATTCAGGACCGTGATAGCCTAACCTAATACATGTATTACAGTAATGATGTTATATTATACAGATGTAATGTATGTGCTTACACAGATGTTATATTAATATATGAAATTACACAGATGTTATATATTAGATTATACAGATGTTGTATATTAGATTACACAAATGTTATATATTATATTACACAGATGTTATATATTAGATCATACAGATGTTATATATTACATTATACAAATGTTATATATTATATTATACAGATGTTATATATTAGATTACACAAATGTTATATATTATATTATACAGATGTTATATATTAGATTACACAAATGTTATATATTAGATTATACAGATGTTATATATTAGATTACACAAATGTTATATATCAGATTACACAAATGTTATATATTAGATTACACAGATGTTATATATCAGATTATACAGATGTTATATGTTAGATTACACAAATGTTATATATTATATTATACAGATGTTATATATTAGATTATACAAATGTTATATATTATATTATACAGATGTTATATATTAGATTACACAGATGTTATATATTAGATTATACAGATGTTATATATTAGATTATACAGATGTTATATATTAGATTATACAGATGTTATATATTAGATTACACAAATGTTATATATTATATTATACAGATGTTATATATTAGATTATACAAATGTTATATATCAGATTATACAGATGTTATATATTAGATTACACAGATGTTATATATTAGATTACACAAATGTTATATATTATATTATACAAATGTTATATATTAGATTACACAGATGTTATATATTAGATTACACAGATGTTATATATTAGATTACACAGATGTTATATATTAGATTACACAGATGTTATATATTAGATTATACAAATGTTATATATTAGATTACACAAATGTTATATGTTATATTATACAGATGTTATATATTAGATTATACAGATGTTATATATTATTACACAAATGTTATATATCAGATTACACAAATGTTATATATTAGATTATACAGATGTTATATATTAGATTACACAGATGTTATATATTAGATTATACAAATGTTATATATTAGATTATACAGATGTTATATATCAGATTACACAAATGTTATATATTAGATTATACAAATGTTATATATTAGATTACACAAATGTTATATATTAGATTACACAAATATTATATATTAGATTATACAGATGTTATATATTAGATTATACAAATGTTATATATTAGATTATACAAATGTTATATATCAGATTACACAGATGTTATATATTAGATTACACAAATGTTATATATTATATTATACAGATGTTATATATTAGATTATACAAATGTTATATATTAGATTACACAAATGTTATCAGATTACACAAATGTTATATATTAGATCATACAGATGTTATATATTTAACAAATATTGCATGTCACTGAGGGCAATATGGGAGTTTATGGACTGGTCAGTCACCCAAATATATGTATATGGACCAAGCGAACGGTCCATATACATATATTTGGGTGACTGACCAGTCCATAAACTCCCATATTGCCCTCAGTGACATGCAATATTTGTTATATTGTACCGAATATGACCAACATGAAACAAGTTCGGTTTCGTCCAAGGACGCAAATCTATCACTGCCAGACGCCATTTCGCTCAGTGTCGGAAATGATGACGTCATAATATGACGACGTCAACTTGGTATTATGACGTCATTTTCATATAGCGTCGGCCCGGAGTCAAGGACTTCGGCCCTTGACTCCGGGCCATATACTATATATGGACCGGAGCAACTACTAGACTCAAATAGGCACTTAAATGAATGAGGTATAATATTAGATTATACAAATGTTATATATTAGATTACACAAATGTTATATATTATATTACACAAATGTTATATATTAGATTACACAAATGTTATATATTAGATTATTCAAATGTTATATATTAGATTACACAGATGTTATATATTAGATTATTCAAATGTTATATATTAGATTACACAGATGTTATATATTAGATTACACAAATGTTATATATTAGATTACACAAATATTATATATTATATTATACAAATGTTATATATCAGATTATACAGATGTTATATATTAGATTACACAAATGTTATATATTATATTACACAAATGTTATATATTATATTATACAGATGTTATATATCAGATTATACAAATGTTATATATCAGATTATACAGATGTTATATATTAGATTATACAAATGTTATATATTAGATGACACAAATGTTATATATCAGATTATACAGATGTTATATATTAGATTATACAGATGTTATATATTAGATTATACAAATGTTATATATTAGATTATACAGATGTTATATATTAGATTACACAAATGTTATATATTATATTACACAAATGTTATATATTATATTATACAGATGTTATATATCAGATTATACAAATGTTATATATCAGATTATACAGATGTTATATATTAGATTATACAAATGTTATATATTAGATTTCACAAATGTTATACATTAGATTATACAGATGTTATATATTAGATTACACAAATGCTATATATTAGATTATACAAGTGTTATATATTATATTACACAAATGTTATATATTAGATTATACAAATGTTATATATTAGATTATACAGATGTTATATATTAGATTACACAAATGTTATATATTAGATTATACAGATGTTATATATTAGATTATACAAATGTTATATATTAGATTACACAAATGTTATACATTAGATTATACAGATGTTATATATTAGATTATACAGATGTTATATATTAGATTATACAAATGTTATATATATTATTACACAGATGTTATATATTAGATTACACAAATGTTATATATTAGATTATACAGATGTTATCAGATTACACAGATGTTATATATCAGATTACACAAATGTTATATATTAGATTATACACATGTTATATATTAGATTATACAGATGTTATCAGATTACACAGATGTTATATATCAGATTACACAAATGTTATATATTAGATTATACACATGTTATATATTAGATTATACAAATGTTATCAGATTACACAGATGTTATATATCAGATTACACAAATGTTATATATCAGATTACACAAATGTTATATATTAGATTACACAGATGTTATATATTAGATTACACAAATGTTATATATTAGATATACAGATGTGATATATCAGATTATACAGATGTTATATATCAGATTACACAGATGTTATATATCAGATTATACAGATGTTATATATTAGATTACACAGATGTTATATATAAGATTATACAGATGTTATATATTAGATTACACAAATGTTATATATTAGATTACCCAAATGTTATATATTATATTATACAGATGCTATATATTAGATTATACAGATGTTATATATTATATTACACAGATGTTATATATAAGATTATACAGATGTTATATATTAGATTATACAAATGTTATATATTAGATTACACAAATGTTATATATTAGATTACACAAATGTTATATATCAGATTATACAGATGTTATATATTAGATTATACAGATGTTATATATTAGATTATACAGATGTTATAATTAGATTATACAGATGTTATATATTAGATTATACAGATGTTATATATTAGATTATACAGATGTTATATATCAGATTATACAGATGTTATATATTAGATTACACAAATGTTATATATTAGATTATACAGATGTTATATATAAGATTATACAGATGTTATATATCAGATTATACAGATGTTATATATTAGATTACACAAATGTTATATATTATATTATACAGATGTTATATATTAGATTACACAAATGTTATATATTAGATTATACAGATGTTATATATCAGATTATACAGATGTTATATATTAGATTATACAGATGTTATATATTTGATTATACAGATGTTATATATCAGATTACACAAATGTTATATATTGGATTATACAAATGTTATATATTAGATTATACAGATGTTAATTGTAAACAAATGTCATACATTAAATTTTTAGATGTTATATATTTAATTAAACAAATATTATTTGTTTCATATGATAATCTTGTTACCTAGTATGTGAGGCAGAAATCCAAACACCACTGATCCCATAAAATCTATCATCTGGCCATTTTCCTTTGATTTAGGCTGCATTTGAGAGTATTCTGGCGGGAGCTATTTGTGGTGTGGTGTATGCCCTCTGTGCTGGACAGCCTCTAACTATCCTGGGTAGTACTGGACCTGTTTTGGTGTTTGAGACAATCACATTCCAGTTCTGTGGGTAGGTAAAGCTTGTATGGCTGTGAGTCTATGACCATATTTATCTGCAAATAAGCCCCCTCCCCTGGTGTAAAAGTTCTTATATTAATTTAAATTTGGGGAAGGCTTATTTGTGAAACACTTTACTCTTACTCTTTCAAAACTGATGATTCTGCAAAAAATGAAGAAAGGAGTGTTTTGGTTCTAAACATAAATCATGCACATATTCCTGATAGTGTATATAAGTTAAGTCAGTTCCTAAACATCAATCAAAGTATAGTTATGGACACAAACTACCTGTTATACTATTCTTGACCTTACTCTCTCTGACCTGTCATTTTTGTAGGCAGCTTTGCCTTACCAATCTGGCAGGATTTCTGGCCAAACTGGCACATAACTATGTATTAGCACTTACATAAACAATATACAACAAGCTATTATGCCATCCTGCCTCTGGAGTACCATCGTCAGTATACCAGACTCACTTTTGTTAAATATGGAGATAACAAGTTTATATTTTAAAAATGAAAAAGACTCCTAAATTCAAGTTACCAAATAGTACATGACATGACATATTGTTTCCGCCTTTGACTGGCCTCGTTGACGACATGTTTTAGCCTTTAACTGGCCCCTCCGACGACAGGTTTCGGCGTTTGGCGGGCCCGCCGACAACATGCTTCGGCCCTTTGCTTGCCAATTAAAAATTTACAATTTGGAAACCTGGATTCAGAAGTTGCTCCCTTTTCTTTTTTAATTGTTTATACCTTTTTAAGAGTGCCCTGCATGCCATTAGGTATTCGCCTTTAGCCTAGTAGATCCGATAACACATGACTGTAGCAGACAGTAGGTTCTAATTCTATGAGAATCTATTCTTCTGGAGATTTCTTTCTTCTAGTTATTTGTTTGTGTATTTTATTATAAAAGGGGAAAACGAATGTGTTATTGGTTATAAAGGGAAATAACTCATGTGTAATTTGTAATTAAGGGGGATAACTCATGTGTATTTTGTTATAACGGGGGAATATTACTCATGTGTAATTTGTAATTAAGGGGGATAACTCATGTGTATTTTGTTATAACGGGGGATTACTCATGTGTAATTTGTAATTAAGGGGGATACCTCATGTGTATTTAGTTATAAAGGGAAATAACTCATGTATATTTTGTTATTAAGTGAAATAACTTGTATATGTTATTATTCTGTCAGGGATATGGGCCTAGACTACCTAGAACTGAGGTTCTGGATAGGAATTTGGACTGGAACAATCCTGATTGTCATGACAGCTTTTGACCTCAGTGCACTTGTGCGTTACATTACAAGATTTACGGAGGAAAGTTTTGCTCTCCTGATTTCCCTGATCTTCATCAAGGAAGCCATTGCCAAGTTGATTCACATCAAAGACAAGTACCCTGTCAACTTTCATCCTAACCTCTTCTTTCCCTGTGACTGTTATGTGAAGAACAACGTCACCAACACCACAGATATATACTCAATTGAAGGCCATGCCGAATACTGGTCCAACTTCACCAAGTTGAACTGCAAGGAACTAGAGGGAAATCTTGCTGGGGAGGGCTGTATCGAATACAAAGCCGACGTGTTCTTCCTGTCAATCCTTCTCTTCATCGGAACTTTTACCCTGGCATACTCCCTCAAAATGATGAGAAACAGTGCATTTTTCCCAAGCTTTGTAAGTTCTGGTTGTTTTATCTAATCCAGATTATTTATTAAAACAGGATTGAATCTGCACATGTATATTTTAATTAAATCCTGAATTCATAAAAAGAAATTCTGAAATTGATTTGGAATTTGATTAAACTTAATTACTATTAATTTTGACTTCTGTAAGAATGTATATATATATAAATATACAGTCAAACTGTTATCTCGACCTCTGATAATTAAGTCGAAGACTCCACTTAACTCAAAATAACAGTTCCATCAGCAAAAATTCTATATATATATCGTCTTTGGTGACTTCAAATACTCAGGACATCTCAGTTTTTATGTAACCCCCACTGGATATCTCAGTTTTTATATAACCCCCACTGGATATCACAGTTTTTATATAACCCCCACTGGATATCACAGTTTTTATATAACCCCCACTGGATATCTCAGTTTTTATATAACTCCCACTGGATATCACAGTTTTTATATAACCCCCACATGATATCTCAGTTTTTATATAACCCCCACTGGATATCTCAGTTTTTATATAAACCCCACTGGATATCTCAGTTTTTATATAACCCCCACTGGATATCTCAGTTTTTATATAACTCCCACGTGATATCTCAGTTTTTATATAACCCCCACTGGATATCACAGTTTTTATATAAACCCCACTAGATATCTCAGTTTTTATATAACCCCCACTGGATATCTCAGTTTTTATATAACCCCCACTGGATATCACAGTTTTTATATAACCCCCACTGGATATCTCAGTTTTTATATAACCCCCACTGGATATCACAGTTTTTATATAACCCCCACTGGATATCTCAGTTTTTATATAACCCCCACTGGATATCACAGTTTTTATATAACCCCCACTGGATATCTCAGTTTTTATATAACCCCCACTGGATATCTCAGTTTTTATATAACCCCCACTGGATATCTCAGTTTTTATATAAACCCCACTGGATATCACAGTTTTTATATAACCCCCACTGGATATCTCAGTTTTTATATAACCCCCACTGGATATCACAGTTTTTATATAACCCCCACTGGATATCTCAGTTTTTATATAACCCCCACTGGATATCACAGTTTTTATATAACCCCCACTGGATATCTCAGTTTTTATATAACCCCCACTGGATATCTCAGTTTTTATATAACCCCCACTGGATATCTCAGTTTTTATATAACCCCCACTGGATATCAGTTTTTATATAAACCCCACTGGATATCTCAGTTTTTATATAACCCCCACTGGATATCACAGTTTTTATATAAACCCCACTGGATATCTCAGTTTTTATATAACCCCCACTGGATATCACAGTTTTTATATAACCCCCACTGGATATCTCAGTTTTTATATAACCCCCACTGGCGTCGAGATGAAAAGGTCTGTAACACTTTAGAAAGTAGGGAGAGATTTTTATACCTCCCGGAGGCTCCTGGAATGAAGTTAGATGAGGCTGCCAGGTTTATAGATGGATTTTGATGAAACTTTGATCAAATGTTATTCATGAAATGTTCCTGGGTTCCATCAATTTTTATGGCTCTTGATGCCTCTAAGTATGACATATATCTTGTCCTGACTACTCTCCTAATAGAGTATTAATAACACGATACAAAAATGATAGGTAATATGTGAAGATGTAGGGTTCTGATTTCAGAAATTGTGGTTGCCATGGTAACCAGGTCACTATACACAGGTTTTGTGTAATGGTTAATATCTCATTTTACACCCCGCAACGAAGTTAGGGGGGGTATACTGGAATCACCTTGTCCGCTCATCCGTCCGTCCGTCTGTCACAAAATTTGTCCGGCTATGCATTCGCTCATTTCTTTATAGATGTCACTCAAATTTGGTATATAGTTAGAAGACCATATGAACTTGTGTCCCCTGGATGGATTTTCTTGAAACTTTATACAGAGTTGAAGGATGGCATGAAGTTGTGTCTCCAGTAACGGCTTCTTCCGAAAAAAATATTTTTACAGAGTTATGCCCCTTTATGTAAAAAATGGTTACTAGCTTGTCCAGCTATGCATTTGCTTGGTTTTCAATGGATTTTCTTGAAACTTTTTACACAGTTGAAGGACTGCATGCACTTGTGCCTCCAGTAAATGCTTTTTACATAGTTATACCCTTTATTTGAAAAATGGTTATAATTTTGTCCAGTTATGCATTTCTTCAGTTTTCACAAAATTGGTGTATAGTTAAAAGACCATATGGTGTTGTGATTTTCCCCAAGTAGTCCTTTTAAACAAATTATGCTACTTTAGCCCTTTTTAATAGAGTTATGCACCTTTTTCATACAAAATATGTCATAATTTTGTCCGGCTATGCATTCACTTAGTTTTTGATGGATTTTCTTGAAACTTTACACAGAGTTGAAGGATGGCATGAACAGACCTGTCAAGTTCTCATGAACAAAATGCAGGTCATTACTCATAAAAATGCAGGTCATAGCACTCCAATGCAGGTCATTGCGCGTAACGGCATTTCACTTGAAATAAAAACAATAAAACTGAAAAAAATTATCAACATGTGTCATTTAATAAGCATTTCTATGCACACTTCATTCATTTACATGAATGTTTTACATTGTAAGTTGTTGTAGCTGTTTTTGCCATCTTCAAAACATTGGTGGAAGGTTGATAATCACAGCAATCAGTATTTCATTCCTTCAAAAATATTCATCTAAAATTAAAAGAATTATTTTTATAATTAATTGTGAACCACAAGCATTAAAATTTTAGTTTTCTATATTAGGTCCGGATTCCGTCTTCATTATTAGTTGCCAAATTGTACTTCCAGCAAGCATAAACAAAGATCGTTTTCACATGTTAAAACCTTTTGCTGTTGTCTTATAAGAACATTTAGGCATAGATTGCAGTAAGTTAACTCTGTGCATCACTATTTCATACTTCAGATGCAGTTTCTATTATTTTTATCAGCATAAATGTCCTTAAAATGTCTTTGAACTGAATGTGCATCTGGCGACCTAGTTTCCTCGGCTTTAGTCATAGAATTTTCATTTCAGACACGAAGATAAAGTAGTTTCAATAGCTAATTGTTACGTTTTTTATATATTTCAATATATCCAATTCCACTACAATAATTCTTCTGAATCACATATAACACGGGATTCTGGAAATCCAACATGAAAGTTAAGATAGAGACAATATTTTTTTTTCATTTGCCCAGGGCAAGTCAGCAAGTACACCAACATTTTTCACTTGCCGGAACTCAAAAACTACTTGTCCCGGGCGTCGGGCAAGTGGATTTTTACACCCCTGAAATTTAGTATTAACACTTTCCTGTGCAAGCCTTCGTACAAGCCATTTTTGTTGTTGTTGGATTATCTGTTCGGTGTCTCAAATTGTGTTCTTACGCGTCAAAGAAAAAATCCGAGGTAGCTCGAACGAAAACGAGATCTTACTGAAATGCGGGAGATTCAAAACACCCGTCGGGTGCTATTTCTGTCTGCGGATTATAGACCGATTTTCCGGGAGTGACCCGCAAAATGTGGGGCACTTGACAGGTCTGCATGAAGTTGTGTCTCCAGTTAACGGCTTCTTCCGAAAAAACCCTTTTTACAGAGTTATGCCCCTTTATGTAAAAAATGGTTACTAGCTTGTCCGGCTATGCATTTGCTTTGTTTTCAATGGATTTTACTAAAATTTGGTATGTAGTTAGAGGACCCTATGAGGCTTAGCTCTATGCAAAGATTTTGCCGAATTACCAGTTCTAATAGAGTTATGCCCCTTTTTCTTTAAAAACAAGCAAAAATTTGTTCAGCTATGCATTCACTTAGTTCTTACCTAAACATAGAACATGTTTGATTTGGTTATAGTACCATAAATAGGCAGCTTCACAAAGTATCCAAACCAAACATGGAAAAGCGAGGGGTATACTTGTCACCCCCTCGGTGACAGCTCTAGTTAGTCCTTAGATTAATTTTATTCAAACTTGGCCATGTGATGTAAGTTATTAATAACTATTATCTTAAACATTTGATGTTTCAAGAACAGTAACTATGAGAACAAAGAATGGAGATATTGTTTCATTAAACTGAAATAAGTGCTTTGAAAGACAACAAATACATTTATGCTGCTATTTTCCAAAACAACAAATGTCATTTGGGTGTCATGGTCACATACGAGGTGTAGGTAGAAGTATTACATTAAGTGTTTAATTTGTATGGACTTATCCCTACTTGGATATCAGACATGCTTTATTAAATGTTTAATCTGCATCATTTATACTCTTTTAACAGGTAAGGACCATCATAAGTGACTTCGCTGTTCTGATAGCAATAATGTCGATGGTTGGACTAGATGCTGGCCTTGGATTAAACACACCGAAACTAGACGTCCCTGACAGTTTTGCTGTGAGTTCAATATTTTTACATGCTGTTAGACTGGGTGAGAGAGATGGTGGAGAGAGCACAATTTACCAAACTGTTTTTTAACCACCAAATATCAAATTTCAAAATTTTATTATTGATGATTTCTCTTTGGTCTCTGATTTTCTGGAATTATATCTGGGCATCTCTTCCTACAGTTTTAGCTCACTTGCTCCAATTGAGCTTACCGTGGTGTACCCGTCCGTCTGTCCTCTACACCAACAATTTCTTCAAATGACTTCTCCTTAAACACTGGGAATTTAACCTTATTTAACCCCATCTGGGTGGTGAGAATTCATAATTGTACAAATGGTGGGGCTGACACCCCAGGGGGTTGGGAGTTTGGCCAAATGGGGATGATTTGGCCACATTGTTACAAAGGGCTATCTAGAACTATTTGCTGGATTTTAATCATATATAACTAGAAGCATCCCGAGGTGGATGGGATCCAAAATTGTACAAATGATATGGGTCACACTTCCTAGATTTGTATCTTTTCACCAATTAATATTTTGTTGGTCAAAATTAATCAAAGCATCAACTGAACAAAGAACAAGGTCACTGGGTCAAAGGTTGAGGTCATTTTGGCCCAGAGTTAATAAGTGTTTTTCCATAATCAATGAATCATCCAGGTGAACATTAGACAGGCCCTCTAGGCCTCTTGTTATCTGAATTTAAAAAAAAAAAAAATATTAATAATTTTTTGAGGGCTTTTGATTAACCTTCACACAATCGTAAAGGACAATAATATTAGGTTAAAGTTTTGTCAAAGTCAAGGTCATTATGACTATTTTGATTGGGTCTGGGAAGGGACGTATTGCTTTAATTTTGTCCAGAATGCTTGTTCAGGAATATGTTTCACTTTAGAGGGGACAGGTATAAATTGTTTTGCCCATCAATTTTCACAAAAATTGCAGTAAGTGTAAATAATGGAGTAATTTGAATATTGTGTTTAGCCAACAAAGCCCGGCCGTGGATGGATAGTGAACCCTGTTGGCAAGAACCCCTGGTGGACTATTATTGCAGCTATTATTCCGTCACTGTTGGCAACCATATTGATTTTCATGGACCAACAGATTACTGCAGTTATTGTCAACAGGAAAGAAAACAAACTAAAGGTAGGTAACTCTATATATGCAGATAATATAAATATCACCACTGAACACTTAACGAAACTGTAGTGTTTCGATGATATATAGCTAGATCTTGTTCATGCATGTTAATCTCTTGTCTCTCCAACATTTGTTTGTACAGTTCTTATTTCTCATATGATGATCTGTTAGCTTGGTCCAATTGTGCCTCATTTGAAATCTATATCTAGCAGTGGGGTCTTTAATACAAGTAAAAATTCATCCTTGACCGTCCCTAGTTGTGCCCATTCAATTAAAAGTCTTATTAGCAAAATAAGATTGCTGACAGGCAGCCATCTTGGATTTTGACACTTAAGTTTGTTATTGCTATTTCTTGAGATGTACTGGAGAGATATTTCGCAATCTTGACATGTAGGTTCCTCTTGATCCTGAGTTCTGCCATTTCAATTTTGTTATCACTGTTTCTCAACAAGTTCTTAGAGATTTCTTCGATTAAATATGAAGGTTTTCCTTGTTACAAAATCTTCAAAAGGAAAAAGGGAAATACTGGTACATGTATATAAATAGAGAAAAGATCAGTCCTACACAAACCAATTATGATCATTCAGTGGTAGGGGCCTCAAGATCTCTCTGGGATTCCTTGTTTCTTTTTTTAATATTTCCAGAAAGTGAATGTGTTGTTGTTTTTTTCTGTTTTTTTTTTGTTTTTTTTCTGGTTTTTTTTTTTCATTGCTAAATAAGAAAAGGCTTCCATAATATTTAGTTTTTTTCCCCATTTCCAGAAAGGAAAGGGCTACCACCTGGACCTTTTCATCGTAGCTGTTTTGATCATGATCTGCTCCCTGTTGGGGCTGCCCTGGTTTGTAGCTGCTACTGTCCTCTCCATCAACCATGTGATGAGTTTGAAGCAGGAATCTGAATGTACAGCTCCAGGAGAGAGGCCCAAGTTCCTTGGAGTCAGGTAACACAGTTAAAATGATCAAACAGGGATGTTATATTTATATTGATCGCAGGTAACACAGTTAAAATGATCAAACAGGGATGTTATATCTATACTGATCTCCGGTAACGCAGTTAAAATGATAAAACAGGGATGTTATATCTATACTGATCTCAGGTAACACAGTTAAAATGATCAAACAGGGATGTTATATCTATACTGATCTCAGGTAACACAGTTAAAATGATCAAACAGGGATGTTATATCTATACTGATCACAGGTAACACAGTTAAAATGATCAAACAGGGATGTTATATCTATACTGATCTTGGGTAACACAGTTAAAATGATCAAACAGGGATGTTATATCTATACTGATCTCCGGTAACACAGTTAAAATGATCAAACAGGGATGTTATATCTATACTGATAACAGGTAACACAGTTAAAATGATCAAACAGGGATGTTATATCTATACTGATCACAGGTAACACAGTTAAAATGATCAAACAGGGATGTTATATCTATACTGATCTCCGGTAACACAGTTAAAATGATCAAACAGGGATGTTATATCTATACTGATCTGAGGTAACACAGTCAAAATGATCAAACAGGGATGTTATATCTATACTGATCTTGGGTAACAGTTAAAATGATCAAACAGGGAATGTTATATCTATACTGATCACAGGTAACACTGTTAAAATGATCAAACAGGGATGTTATATCTATACTGGTCTGAGGTAACACAGTTAAAATGATCAAACAGGGATGTTATATCTATACTGGTCACAGGTAACACAGTTAAAATGATCAAACAGGGATGTTATATCTATACTGATCTCAGGTAACACAGTTAAAATGATCAAACAGGGATGTTATATCTATACTGATCACAGGTAACATAGTTAAAATGATCAAACAGGGATGTTATATCTATACTGATAACAGGTAACACAGTTAAAATGATCAAACAGGGATATTATATCTATACTGATCACAGGTAACATAGTTAAAATGATCAAACAGGGATGTTATATCTATACTGATCTTGGGTAACACAGTTAAAATGATCAAACAGGGATGTTATATCTATACTGGTCTGAGGTAACACAGTTAAAATGATCAAACAGGGATGTTATATCTATACTGGTCTGAGGTACGTAACACAGTTAAAATGATCAAACAGGGATGTTATATCTATACTGATCTTGGGTAACACAGTTAAAATGATCAAACAGGGATGTTATATCTATACTGATCTCAGGTAACACAGTTAAAATGATCAAACAGGGATGTTATATCTATACTGATCTTGGGTAACACAGTTAAAATGATCAAACAGGGATGTTATATCTATACTGATCTCAGGTAACACAGTTAAAATGATCAAACAGGGATGTTATATCTATACTGGTCTCAGGTAACACAGTTAAAATGATCAAACAGGGATGTTATATCTATACTGATCTTGGGTAACAGTTAAAATGATCAAACAGGGATGTTATATCTATACTGATCTCAGGTAACACAGTTAAAATGATCAAACAGGGATGTTATATCTATACTGATCTTGGGTAACAAAGTTAAAATGATCAAACAGGGATGTTATATCTATACTGATCACAGGTAACACAGTTAAAATGATCAAACAGGGATGTTATATCTATACTGATCTCAGGTAACACAGTTAAAATGATCAAACAGGGATGTTATATCTATACTGATCACAGGTAACACAGTTAAAATGATCAAACAGGGATGTTATATCTATACTGATCACAGGTAACAGTTAAAATGATCAAACAGGGATGTTATATCTATACTGGTCTGAGGTAACACAGTTAAAATGATCAAACAGGGATGTTATATCTATACTGATCTCAGGTAACACAGTTAAAATGATCAAACAGGGATGTTATATCTATACTGGTCTCAGGTAACACAGTTAAAATGATCAAACAGGGATGTTATATATATACTGATCTCAGGTAACAGTTAAAATGATCAAACAGGGATGTTATATCTATACTGATCTCAGGTAACACAGTTAAAATGATCAAACAGGGATGTTATATCTATACTGATCTCAGGTAACACAGTTAAAATGATCAAACAGGAATGTTATATCTATACTGGTCTTGGGTAACACAGTTAAAATGATCAAACAGGGATGTTATATCTATACTGATCTGAGGTAACACAGTTAAAATGATCAAACAGGGATGTTATATCTATACTGATCTCAGGTAACACAGTTAAAATGATCAAACAGGGATGTTATATTTATACTGATCTCAGGTAACAGTTAAAATGATCAAACAGGGAATGTTATATCTATACTGATCACAGGTAACACAGTTAAAATGATCAAACAGGGATGTTATATCTATACTGATCTGGGGTAACACAGTTAAAATGATCAAACAGGGGTGTTATATCTATACTGATCACAGGTAACACAGTTAAAATGATCAAACAGGGATGTTATATCTATACTGATCTCAGGTAACACAGTTAAAATGATCAAACAGGGATGTTATATCTATACTGATCACAGGTAACACAGTTAAAATGATCAAACAGGGATGTTATATCTATACTGATCACAGGTAACACAGTTAAAATGATCAAACAGGGATGTTATATCTATACTGATCTGGGGTAACACAGTTAAAATGATCAAACAGGGATGTTATATCTATACTGATCTGAGGTAACACAGTTAAAATGATCAAACAGGGATGTTATATCTATACTGATCGCAGGTAACACAGTTAAAATGATCAAACAGGGATGTTATATCTATACTGATCTCAGGTAACAGTTAAAATGATCAAACAGGGATATTATATCTATACTGGTCTTGGGTAACACAGTTAAAATGATCAAACAGGGATGTTATATCTATACTTATCTCAGGTAACAGTTAAAATGATCAAACAGGGATGTTATATCTATACTGATCTGAGGTAACACAGTTAAAATGATCAAACAGGGATGTTATATCTATACTGATCACAGGTAACATAGTTAAAATGATCAAACAGGGATGTTATATCTATACTGATCACAGGTAACACAGTTAAAATGATCAAACAGGGATGTTATATCTATACTGATCTCAGGTAACACAGTTAAAATGATCAAACAGGGATGTTATATCTATACTGATCACAGGTAACACAGTTAAAATGATCAAACAGGGATGTTATATCTATACTGATCACAGGTAACAGTTAAAATGATCAAACAGGGATGTTATATCTATACTGGTCTGAGGTAACAGTTAAAATGATCAAACAGGGATGTTATATCTATACTGGTCTTGGGTAACACAGTTAAAATGATCAAACAGGGATGTTATATCTATACTGATCTTGGGTAACACAGTTAAAATGATCAAACAGGGATGTTATATCTATACTGATCTCCGGTAACACAGTTAAAATGATCAAACAGGGATGTTATATCTATACTGATAACAGGTAACACAGTTAAAATGATCAAACAGGGATATTATATCTATACTGATCACAGGTAACACAGTTAAAATGATCAAACAGGGATGTTATATCTATACTGATCTCAGGTAACACAGTTAAAATGATCAAACAGGGATGTTATATCTATACTGATCTGAGGTAACACAGTTAAAATGATCAAACAGGGATGTTATATCTATACTGATCTTGGGTAACAGTTAAAATGATCAAACAGGGAATGTTATATCTATACTGATCACAGGTAACACTGTTAAAATGATCAAACAGGGATGTTATATCTATACTGGTCTGAGGTAACACAGTTAAAATGATCAAACAGGGATGTTATATCTATACTGGTCACAGGTAACACAGTTAAAATGATCAAACAGGGATGTTATATCTATACTTATCTCAGGTAACAGTTAAAATGATCAAACAGGGATGTTATATCTATATTGATCTGAGGTAACACAGTTAAAATGATCAAACAGGGATGTTATATCTATACTGATCGCAGGTAACACAGTTAAAATGATCAAACAGGGATGTTATATCTATACTGATCTCAGGTAACAGTTAAAATGATCAAACAGGGATATTATATCTATACTGGTCTTGGGTAACACAGTTAAAATGATCAAACAGGGATGTTATATCTATACTTATCTCAGGTAACAGTTAAAATGATCAAACAGGGATGTTATATCTATACTGATCTGAGGTAACACAGTTAAAATGATCAAACAGGGATGTTATATCTATACTGATCACAGGTAACATAGTTAAAATGATCAAACAGGGATGTTATATCTATACTGATCACAGGTAACACAGTTAAAATGATCAAACAGGGATGTTATATCTATACTGATCTCAGGTAACACAGTTAAAATGATCAAACAGGGATGTTATATCTATACTGATCACAGGTAACACAGTTAAAATGATCAAACAGGGATGTTATATCTATACTGATCACAGGTAACAGTTAAAATGATCAAACAGGGATGTTATATCTATACTGGTCTGAGGTAACAGTTAAAATGATCAAACAGGGATGTTATATCTATACTGGTCTTGGGTAACACAGTTAAAATGATCAAACAGGGATGTTATATCTATACTGATCTTGGGTAACACAGTTAAAATGATCAAACAGGGATGTTATATCTATACTGATCTCCGGTAACACAGTTAAAATGATCAAACAGGGATGTTATATCTATACTGATAACAGGTAACACAGTTAAAATGATCAAACAGGGATGTTATATCTATACTGATCACAGGTAACACAGTTAAAATGATCAAACAGGGATGTTATATCTATACTGATCTCCGGTAACACAGTTAAAATGATCAAACAGGGATGTTATATCTATACTGATCTGAGGTAACACAGTTAAAATGATCAAACAGGGATGTTATATCTATACTGATCTTGGGTAACAGTTAAAATGATCAAACAGGGAATGTTATATCTATACTGATCACAGGTAACACTGTTAAAATGATCAAACAGGGATGTGATATCTATACTGGTCTGAGGTAACACAGTTAAAATGATCAAACAGGGATGTTATATCTATACTGGTCACAGGTAACACAGTTAAAATGATCAAACAGGGATGTTATATCTATACTTATCTCAGGTAACAGTTAAAATGATCAAACAGGGATGTTATATCTATATTGATCTGAGGTAACACAGTTAAAATGATCAAACAGGGATGTTATATCTATATTGATCTCCGGTAACGCTGTCAAAACGATCAAACAGGGATGTTATATCTATACTGATCTTGGGTAACACAGTTAAAATGATCAAACAGGGATGTTATATCTATACTGATCTCAGGTAACACAGTTAAATGATCAAACAGGGATGTTATATCTATACTGATCACAGGTAACATAGTTAAAATGATCAAACAGGGATGTTATATCTATACTGATAACAGGTAACACAGTTAAAATGATCAAACAGGGATATTATATCTATACTGATCACAGGTAACATAGTTAAAATGATCAAACAGGGATGTTATATCTATACTGATCTTGGGTAACACAGTTAAAATGATCAAACAGGGATGTTATATCTATACTGGTCTGAGGTAACACAGTTAAAATGATCAAACAGGGATGTTATATCTATACTGGTCTGAGGTACGTAACACAGTTAAAATGATCAAACAGGGATGTTATATCTATACTGATCTTGGGTAACACAGTTAAAATGATCAAACAGGGATGTTATATCTATACTGATCTCAGGTAACACAGTTAAAATGATCAAACAGGGATGTTATATCTATACTGATCTTGGGTAACACAGTTAAAATGATCAAACAGGGATGTTATATCTATACTGATCACAGGTAACACAGTTAAAATGATCAAACAGGGATGTTATATCTATACTGATCTCAGGTAACACAGTTAAAATGATCAAACAGGGATGTTATATCTATACTGATCACAGGTAACACAGTTAAAATGATCAAACAGGGATGTTATATCTATACTGATCACAGGTAACAGTTAAAATGATCAAACAGGGATGTTATATCTATACTGGTCTGAGGTAACAGTTAAAATGATCAAACAGGGATGTTATATCTATACTGGTCTTGGGTAACACAGTTAAAATGATCAAACAGGGATGTTATATCTATACTGATCTTGGGTAACACAGTTAAAATGATCAAACAGGGATGTTATATCTATACTGATCTCCGGTAACACAGTTAAAATGATCAAACAGGGATGTTATATCTATACTGATAACAGGTAACACAGTTAAAATGATCAAACAGGGATGTTATATCTATACTGATCACAGGTAACACAGTTAAAATGATCAAACAGGGATGTTATATCTATACTGATCTCAGGTAACACAGTTAAAATGATCAAACAGGGATGTTATATCTATACTGATCTGAGGTAACACAGTTAAAATGATCAAACAGGGATGTTATATCTATACTGATCTTGGGTAACAGTTAAAATGATCAAACAGGGAATGTTATATCTATACTGATCACAGGTAACACTGTTAAAATGATCAAACAGGGATGTTATATCTATACTGGTCTGAGGTAACACAGTTAAAATGATCAAACAGGGATGTTATATCTATACTGGTCACAGGTAACACAGTTAAAATGATCAAACAGGGATGTTATATCTATACTTATCTCAGGTAACAGTTAAAATGATCAAACAGGGATGTTATATCTATATTGATCTGAGGTAACACAGTTAAAATGATCAAACAGGGATGTTATATCTATACTGATCGCAGGTAACACAGTTAAAATGATCAAACAGGGATGTTATATCTATACTGATCTCAGGTAACAGTTAAAATGATCAAACAGGGATATTATATCTATACTGGTCTTGGGTAACACAGTTAAAATGATCAAACAGGGATGTTATATCTATACTTATCTCAGGTAACAGTTAAAATGATCAAACAGGGATGTTATATCTATACTGATCTGAGGTAACACAGTTAAAATGATCAAACAGGGATGTTATATCTATACTGATCACAGGTAACATAGTTAAAATGATCAAACAGGGATGTTATATCTATACTGATCACAGGTAACACAGTTAAAATGATCAAACAGGGATGTTATATCTATACTGATCTCAGGTAACACAGTTAAAATGATCAAACAGGGATGTTATATCTATACTGATCACAGGTAACACAGTTAAAATGATCAAACAGGGATGTTATATCTATACTGATCACAGGTAACAGTTAAAATGATCAAACAGGGATGTTATATCTATACTGGTCTGAGGTAACAGTTAAAATGATCAAACAGGGATGTTATATCTATACTGGTCTTGGGTAACACAGTTAAAATGATCAAACAGGGATGTTATATCTATACTGATCTTGGGTAACACAGTTAAAATGATCAAACAGGGATGTTATATCTATACTGATCTCCGGTAACACAGTTAAAATGATCAAACAGGGATGTTATATCTATACTGATAACAGGTAACACAGTTAAAATGATCAAACAGGGATGTTATATCTATACTGATCACAGGTAACACAGTTAAAATGATCAAACAGGGATGTTATATCTATACTGATCTCCGGTAACACAGTTAAAATGATCAAACAGGGATGTTATATCTATACTGATCTGAGGTAACACAGTTAAAATGATCAAACAGGGATGTTATATCTATACTGATCTTGGGTAACAGTTAAAATGATCAAACAGGGAATGTTATATCTATACTGATCACAGGTAACACTGTTAAAATGATCAAACAGGGATGTTATATCTATACTGGTCTGAGGTAACACAGTTAAAATGATCAAACAGGGATGTTATATCTATACTGGTCACAGGTAACACAGTTAAAATGATCAAACAGGGATGTTATATCTATACTTATCTCAGGTAACAGTTAAAATGATCAAACAGGGATGTTATATCTATATTGATCTGAGGTAACACAGTTAAAATGATCAAACAGGGATGTTATATCTATATTGATCTCCGGTAACGCTGTCAAAACGATCAAACAGGGATGTTATATCTATACTGATCTTGGGTAACACAGTTAAAATGATCAAACAGGGATGTTATATCTATACTGATCTCAGGTAACACAGTTAAATGATCAAACAGGGATGTTATATCTATACTGATCACAGGTAACATAGTTAAAATGATCAAACAGGGATGTTATATCTATACTGATAACAGGTAACACAGTTAAAATGATCAAACAGGGATATTATATCTATACTGATCACAGGTAACATAGTTAAAATGATCAAACAGGGATGTTATATCTATACTGATCTTGGGTAACACAGTTAAAATGATCAAACAGGGATGTTATATCTATACTGGTCTGAGGTAACACAGTTAAAATGATCAAACAGGGATGTTATATCTATACTGGTCTGAGGTACGTAACACAGTTAAAATGATCAAACAGGGATGTTATATCTATACTGATCTTGGGTAACACAGTTAAAATGATCAAACAGGGATGTTATATCTATACTGATCTCAGGTAACACAGTTAAAATGATCAAACAGGGATGTTATATCTATACTGATCTTGGGTAACACAGTTAAAATGATCAAACAGGGATGTTATATCTATACTGATCTCAGGTAACACAGTTAAAATGATCAAACAGGGATGTTATATCTATACTGGTCTCAGGTAACGCAGTTAAAATGATCAAACAGGGATGTTATATCTATACTGATCTTGGGTAACAGTTAAAATGATCAAACAGGGATGTTATATCTATACTGATCTCAGGTAACACAGTTAAAATGATCAAACAGGGATGTTATATCTATACTGATCTTGGGTAACAAAGTTAAAATGATCAAACAGGGATGTTATATCTATACTGATCACAGGTAACACAGTTAAAATGATCAAACAGGGATGTTATATCTATACTGATCTCAGGTAACACAGTTAAAATGATCAAACAGGGATGTTATATCTATACTGATCACAGGTAACACAGTTAAAATGATCAAACAGGGATGTTATATCTATACTGATCACAGGTAACAGTTAAAATGATCAAACAGGGATGTTATATCTATACTGGTCTGAGGTAACACAGTTAAAATGATCAAACAGGGATGTTATATCTATACTGATCTCAAGTAACACAGTTAAAATGATCAAACAGGGATGTTATATCTATACTGGTCTTGGGTAACACAGTTAAAATGATCAAACAGGGATGTTATATCTATACTGGTCTGAGGTAACACAGTTAAAATGATCAAACAGGGATGTTATATCTATACTTATCTCAGGTAACAGTTAAAATGATCAAACAGGGATGTTATATCTATATTGATCTGAGGTAACACAGTTAAAATGATCAAACAGGGATGTTATATCTATATTGATCTCCGGTAACGCTGTCAAAACGATCAAACAGGGATGTTATATCTATACTGATCTTGGGTAACACAGTTAAAATGATCAAACAGGGATGTTATATCTATACTGATCTCAGGTAACACAGTTAAATGATCAAACAGGGATGTTATATCTATACTGATCACAGGTAACATAGTTAAAATGATCAAACAGGGATGTTATATCTATACTGATAACAGGTAACACAGTTAAAATGATCAAACAGGGATATTATATCTATACTGATCACAGGTAACATAGTTAAAATGATCAAACAGGGATGTTATATCTATACTGATCTTGGGTAACACAGTTAAAATGATCAAACAGGGATGTTATATCTATACTGGTCTGAGGTAACACAGTTAAAATGATCAAACAGGGATGTTATATCTATACTGGTCTGAGGTACGTAACACAGTTAAAATGATCAAACAGGGATGTTATATCTATACTGATCTTGGGTAACACAGTTAAAATGATCAAACAGGGATGTTATATCTATACTGATCTCAGGTAACACAGTTAAAATGATCAAACAGGGATGTTATATCTATACTGATCTTGGGTAACACAGTTAAAATGATCAAACAGGGATGTTATATCTATACTGATCTCAGGTAACACAGTTAAAATGATCAAACAGGGATGTTATATCTATACTGGTCTCAGGTAACACAGTTAAAATGATCAAACAGGGATGTTATATCTATACTGATCTGAGGTAACAGTTAAAATGATCAAACAGGGATGTTATATCTATACTGATCTCAGGTAACACAGTTAAAATGATCAAACAGGGATGTTATATCTATACTGATCTTGGGTAACAAAGTTAAAATGATCAAACAGGGATGTTATATCTATACTGATCACAGGTAACACAGTTAAAATGATCAAACAGGGATGTTATATCTATACTGATCTCAGGTAACACAGTTAAAATGATCAAACAGGGATGTTATATCTATACTGATCACAGGTAACACAGTTAAAATGATCAAACAGGGATGTTATATCTATACTGATCACAGGTAACAGTTAAAATGATCAAACAGGGATGTTATATCTATACTGGTCTGAGGTAACACAGTTAAAATGATCAAACAGGGATGTTATATCTATACTGATCTCAGGTAACACAGTTAAAATGATCAAACAGGGATGTTATATCTATACTGGTCTTGGGTAACACAGTTAAAATGATCAAACAGGGATGTTATATCTATACTGGTCTGAGGTAACACAGTTAAAATGATCAAACAGGGATGTTATATCTATACTGATCACAGGTAACACAGTTAAAACGATCAAACAGGGATGTTATATCTATACTGATCTCAGGTAACAGTTAAAATGATCAAACAGGGATGTTATATCTATACTGATCTCAAGTAACACAGTTAAAATGATCAAACAGGGATGTTATATCTATACTCATCAAAATGGAGAATACAATTAAACGATTAAAGGAAAGGGGATCAAAATGTTTCTCGAGTTAAGGATAACTATAGGATGTCTAATTACTGGATTACCTGGTTTAGGGGAGGTATCAAAAGTTCTTTGTAAAGTTACTTGGTTACCAACAAATTTGTGGGAGGAACATGATATTAAGCTATTTAGATTAAGTAGTTAGCAGAAATAATCTCTGATGAAGATTCTGACATTACATACTTTTGGTTAAGGTAGAAGTTTCTGATGTTGCATGCCTGTGGTTAGCAGATGTCATGTCTGATGTTATGTGTCTGTGGTTAGAAGATGTCATGTCTGATGTCATGTGTCTGATTAGAAGATGTCATGTCTGATGTCACGTGTCTGTGGTTAGAAGATGTCATGTCTGATGTCATGTGTCTGTGGTTAGAAGATGTCATGTCTGAGGTCATGTGTCTGGTTAGAAGATGTCATGTCTGATATCATATGTCTGTGGTTAGAAGATGTATTGTCTGATGTCATGTGTCTGTGTTTAGAAGATGAAGTGTCTGATGTCATATGTCTGTGGTTAGAAGATGTCATGTCTGATGTCATGTGTCTGTGGTTAGATGATGTCATGTCTGATGTCATGTGTCTGTGGTTAGAAGATGTCATGTCTGATGTCACGTGTCTGTGGTTAGAAGATGTCATGTCTGATGTCATATGTCTGTGGTTAGAAGATGTCATGTCTGATGTCATATGTCTGTGGTTAGAAGATGTCATGTCTGATGTCATATGTCTGTGGTTAGAAGATGTGTCTGATGTCATATGTCTGTGGTTAGAAGATGTCATGTCTGATGTCATGTGCCTGGTTAGAAGATGTTATGTCTGATGTCATGTGTCTGTGGTTAGAAGATGTCATGTCTGATGTCATATGTCTGTGGTTAGAAGATGTCATGTCTGATGTCATGTGTCTGTGGTTAGAAGATGTCATGTCTGATGTCATGTGTCTGGTTAAAAGATGTCATGTCTGATGTCATATGTCTGTGGTTAGAAGATGTCATGTCTGATGTCATATGTCTGTGGTTAGAAGATGTCATGTCTGATGTCATGTGTCTGTGGTTAGAAGATGTCGTGTCTGATGTCATGTCTTGTTATCAAATGTCATGTCTGATGTCATGTGTCTGGTTAGAATATGTCATGTCTGATGTCATGTCTGGTTAGAAGATGCCGTGTCTGATGTCATGTGTCTGTGGTTAGAAGATGAATTGTCTGATGTCATATGTATGTGGTTAAAAGATGTCATGTCTGATGTCATCTGTCTGTGGTTAGAAGTTGTCATGTCTGATGTCATGTGTCTGTGGTTAGAAGATGTCATGTCTGATGTCATGTGTCTGGTTAGAAGATGAAGTGTCTGATGTCACGTGTCTGTAGTTAGAAGATGAAGTTTCTGATGTCACCTGTCTGTGGTTAGAAGATGTCATGTCTGATGTCATGTGTCTGTGGTTAGATGATGTCATGTGTCTGTGGTTAGAAGATGTCATGTCTGATGTCATGTGTCTGTGGTTAGAAGATGTCATGTCTGATGTCATATGTCTGTGGTTAGAAGATGTCATGTCTGATGTCATATGTCTGTGGTTAGAAGATGTCATGTCTGATGTCATATGTCTGTGGTTAGAAGATGTCGTGTCTGATGTCATATGTCTGGTTAGAAGATGTCATGTCTGATGTCATGTGTCTGGTTAGAAGATGTTATGTCTGATGTCATGTGTCTGTGGTTAGAAGATGTCATGTCTGATGTCATATGTCTGTGGTTAGAAGATGTCATGTCTGATGTCATGTGTCTGTGGTTAGAAGATGTCATGTCTGATGTCATGTGTCTGGTTAAAAGATGTCATGTCTGATATCATATGTCTGTGGTTAGAAGATGTCATGTCTGATGTCATATGTCTGTGGTTAGAAGATGTCATGTCTGATGTCATGTGTCTGGTTAGAAGATGTCGTGTCTGATGTCATGTCTTGTTATCAAATGTCATGTCTGATGTCATGTGTCTGGTTAGAATATGTCATGTCTGATGTCATGTCTGGTTAGAAGATGCCGTGTCTGATGTCATGTGTCTGTGGTTAGAAGATGAATTGTCTGATGTCATATGTATGTGGTTAAAAGATGTCATGTCTGATGTCATCTGTCTGTGGTTAGAAGTTGTCATGTCTGATGTCATGTGTCTGTGGTTAGAAGATGTCATGTCTGATGTCATGTGTCTGGTTAGAAGATGAAGTGTCTGATGTCACGTGTCTGTAGTTAGAAGATGAAGTTTCTGATGTCACCTGTCTGTGGTTAGAAGATGAAATGTCTGATGTCTGATGTCATATGTCTGTGTGTTGTAGAGAACAGAGAGTGACAGGTGTGACCATCTTCTTTGTGATTGGGATGTCTGTCCTGCTAACAAGAGTACTTAAGGTAAGATCCATTATTCCTGTTCCTGGTGATGATACTCAAACTAATATACATTTACATGAAACCAACATTTTGGTAATATTGCAATATCATCACCAATTATAAAGACATAGGAATTAAATTTTCTTATTTCAGATTTCAACACATCCTGCAAAAAGGTTGCTTTCAACAATACTTTTAGATCAGATCTTTATTTTGTGGTGAAATTTTTGATAAACTAATCTGAGATGTTCATTTGCTTGTTTACATGTACATCACTGCAGACAAACACATTTAGATAAGTAAATATGGAACTTGATGATGTTCTTATTATTGTTTCAAAATGTAGCTTAAAGGAATTTGATATCAGAACAGATTTTTTTGTTCCTTATTTATTCATAACACATTTAACACTAATACTGTATATTATTAATGATTTGTGTACAAATATATACAGCCATCTGTTCTTGTATTCATATGACCATAATTACTCTTTGTCAGGAATGCAGTACTGTTAAGTTTTCTCTAATGTTATTACAGTCTCTACCTATGCCTGTGTTGTACGGCGTCTTCCTATACATGGGTGTGTCCTCACTACGCGGAATGCAGGCAGTCGACCGAATCATGCTTTGGTTTATGCCCCAGAAGTACCAGCCAGACGTCATGTACCTTCGACACGTGAGAACTGTGCGTGTCCACATGTTCACCATCATACAAGTCCTATGTCTGGCTTGTCTCTGGGTCATCAAAACAATCAAGTCCATCTCCATCGCGTTCCCCCTCATGGTATGTAATGTATAGGATGTTTTCCTTTCTTATTAGATTTTATAAAACTTTTAGATGAGTCGGCTAAAATCTCAAAATATATGAGTGAATAGAAATAAAGACAAATAAACTTCCTTTTGACCAGTTTTAAAGTCTAAATGTGGATGAAAAAAACTATTTCTATTCATGATGTAAAGTCATCGTCTTATATAACATGACATCAAAATAAACGTCTGATTGGTGCAATCAATTAAAAATGAGTATACTACACTAGTGACCTATTTATTGTATTCAGTAGAATAACAGGTCAATTATATGGTAAATGTACATGTATACGCTGCATATCAGTGTCAACAGTTCATTAATCTTTTCTCAAGTCAAGACCTGGTTTTCATTTCAACTGTACAGCACTGGTATCTATTTGCATTGCTAGCAATGTGTTTTGTACTTTACAACTCCACTGATGCGTGTTACAGGTGCTAGTAATGTGTTTTGTTCTTTACAAATTCACTGATGTGTGTTACAGGTGCTAGCAATGTGCTTCTTACTTTACAAATCCACTGATGCGTATTACAGGTGCTAGCAATGTGCTTCTTACTTTACAAATCCACTGATGCGTATTACAGGTGCTAGCAATGTGCTTCTTACTTTACAAATCCACTGATGCGTATTACAGGTGCTAGCAATGTGCTTCGTACGTAAGGGGATGGATTGGATATTCACCCAGACAGAACTGCAATGGCTGGATGACATCATGCCCGAGTCCCACTCGAGGGCCAAAGAAGATGCCAAGAAGAAGGAGAAAGAACAAGATGGAAATCAGGTAACTCCCGTAAAGATTCAGAAATACATTTTAGCTTGCGCATATGAAAGGTTCATGGTATCGAGAGGTTTTGCTAAATGAAAATGTCTGTCATCTGTAAACTTTCTCAACTGATGTTGATTAAGTTGCTTTGAATGACTATTCCCGACCAAAAATGTCTCCATTTCCTTAGTGACAAGAAAATCAAAGATGGCTGCCATGATTTTTGAGGGGGTATTTTAGGGTATGTCTCATGGTGACAAATACCTTTTCAGACTACTTAAACCAACAGTGATCAGAATTGTCATCATTTGACTAAATTGACCTCTTATTAGATAAGTATATCAATCCTTTTTGCAATTTGAATTATTTCATAGATAGTAGTCCAAGGACAATGTGCCATATGACCTTTGGTATAATATTACATTTGTATGCAAACAAATTTTTTTTTTCTGTTGTAGGAAGAGGAGGCAAGCATGTTGATAGATCCAAATAAATACTCCGCTGGTCATGTGAATCTTCCGCTTCAAACTGGCAATTTCATCAACATCCCAGTCGATCGGGTCACAGTTGGCATGGAAATGGAACCTGTCAATATCTCTGAAGAAATGGCAAAAACGACATTGTGGAAGACAATAGTGGCGAACGAGTCCTCTCCAAACCTCCAGGGCGACAGTTTTAAAAAGTAAGTAGATTTTAGGACCTACACTAGAGGAAGAAGTCTCGGGTGGGGGGAGGGGGATCCTCTCCAAATATGACATCAAGTGCTCCTTCTATAGCTTTCTATACATGGTGTCAACTCTGTTGTTTAACTCAATTTCTGTTTCACTGAATATCCTGCTATCATTGAATATCATAAATGAATGAATGTTCTATCTTAGACGTCGGTTTAAGGTTTCATCAATATGAGACATTTCCTAGTATATAATATTTATTTTGATTTGAGCCTCAGTAAAATCTTTTTGAATAATTTGCCTATCAGTAAAACTTTTCTGCACAGTTCAAATATCTGTATAAAAGGAACATGACAAGTTAGAGTCTAAAACAGGGAATACAGCATTAAGAAAGCTAACAAAAAGTAAAGCACCAGGGGAGACAACTTTTAGTAATTCCCTTCAAATATTGTGATAATAGCATGACTAGGGTATGGGAGGTATGCTATTTACTCGGAATTTCGTGTAACCTTAAGTTTTTCTAGAAGAAGTCTTACATATGTTTTCTAAGTCTGTTGTCTGATTCTTTTGACAATCTCTATTTGATGTATAAATGATAAATATTTGTATGTATTATATATGTATTGTTAAAAAGATATTTTGAAATTAGATTAAGGTTCTGAAATTAGGTATGTTGTACAATATGTTTTATAGAAGGTCTTTCTTATAGTCCCTACTGGGGAAACCTGGCAACTACCCCACGTAGGTTTCGATCTGGGTTTGTGAGTTCAAAACTTTAGTGGGGCTGTTGCCAGGTACTGACTGTAGGGCGGTGGTTTTTCTTCAGGTACTCAGGCTTTCCTCCACCTCCAAAACCTGGGTTCCTCTCTATCATCACTTTAAACGGCTTCATTCATTTAGCGATATTGATCAAACTTCAGACAGTGAGAAAGGACCATAATATCTTGATAGGTTTCATTTTCAAGGTTTTTGGTCAAGGTCACTGTTACAATTTTTAGCTGGGGTCGGATAGGATATTTATTGATTTAGCAATACCAAGTTCGTTTATTGACTATTAAGATTACCAAAACTATGTTTCATATCACTTCTTTGCTTTCAGTCACAAATCCAGATCTCCAGACGATGACTATAATTCACACAGCCATCATAAACACAAGAGTTCCAAAAAGAACAAGATGCCGGTTCAGTTCTACATAGATGATGAGGAAAAGGAGCAGCTATTGGACGAAAAGCCAAGAAAACCTGCAAAAATCGAGATTGTGGTAGACCCTCCGAGTACTAAGGGATCAATCAGCCGGATTGATGAGGACACGATATGTTAAATGTAGCCAAAATAGTCACATCATCGATGTCAATGTCCATTTGTTTGTTTTTTTCAAATGTAGGATTTTTTTTAAAATATGCAATACATATATATACACTAGTTCACCAGTAAAAAAATAATCTTGTGTCCAGGGTGGTCACGTCTGGTGACATTGTGATGTGTCCAGGGTGGCCACATCAGTCGACATTGTTATATGTCCGGGGTGGCCACATCAGGTGACATTATTATATGTCCAGGGTGGCCACATCAGGTGACATTGTTATATGTCCGGGGTGGCCACATCAGGTGACATTGTTATATATTGAGAGCAGCCACGTCAGGTGACATTGTTATATATTGAGAGCAGCCACGTCATGTGATGCAATGGCTGCCAGGTCATATGTGACACACTCGCACAGAAGATAGAGCCAGAAATGTTCTGGAATGTTTTATTTTTTGGGGTGGATGGAAATATTGCCCTTGATTGTTAGAAACCTCATTGTTGATAACTCTCTGTTAATGAGAAAACATTCCAGACCATTTTTGTTTCTAAGCGTTTGAAGATTTGTTGTTTTATTTATACCAGATATCTATGAGCTGGGATATCAAGATGTCATTTCCATTATGATTCAGAGCCAATATAGTTTACTCAGGACTGTGTTTTATACAGAGTCTGCAGACTGCAAGTTATCTAACTGATTTTATATCTGCTTTAATGTAACCTTGATAAAGGTCAACAGGTTAAAGTTCAGATGTCAAATGTAAATACCCTCAACAAATCAGTATACTTGGTTAGTCACTAAGTCTGTTAAGAACTTTTGATATTGTACAGAATTTTCAAATGGCCCATTGTTATCCAATTATAGTGTTATCCCAGGATAAAAATGGTATGTTCTGATTTATAGTCTGTGTGAATTCACATCAACAGAGTTAGGGTCCTTCGCTAGTCATGCATATTTTCATCATGTATTTCATCAAGAGTTACTTCCCTTATCCGAGACTTGGATCATAGAATTCAGAATGAAGTTGTAACATTCTTTAGCTATATCGGTATAGCGCTGAGTGGGGAAATTGTTTATCTGTATATTACTTATTTTCAAAGAAGCTTACGTATAGTGGAATAATGTGTTCAGGTCCTCAACTAGACCAATAAACTTACCGTAATCACAGATTACTCGGATTTGTAGCCCTTGGCTGTTGTTGGTTGAAACGGGTAACCAATCCAAGGTTTGGAGCTTGTAACCATGGTAAGGTTTAGTAGACTATGTCTACTTGTGTGAGTAGAGTATGGTGAGGCGATTCTGAACTGATCAGGTCATCCTCCCAATGATAAAGTTGTATGAGTAGAGTATGGTGAGGCGATTCTGAACTGATCAGGTCATCCTCCCAATGATAAAGTTGTATGTGTAGAGTATGGTGAGGCGATTCTGAACTGATCAGGTCATCCTCCCAATGAAAAGTTGTATGAGTAGAGTATGGTGAGGAGATTCTGAACTGATCAGGTCATCCTCCCAATGATAAAGTTGTATGAGTAGAGTATGGTGAGGAGATTCTGAACTGATCAGGTCATCCTCCCAATGATAAAGTCGTGTGAGTATAGAGTATGGTGAGGAGATTCTGAACTGATCAGGTCATCCTCCCAATGATAAAGTTGTATGAGTAGAGTATGGTGAGGAGATTCTGAACTGATCAGGTCATCCTCCCAATGATAAATTTGTATGAGTAGAGTATGGTGAGGCGATTCTGAACTGATCAGGTCATCCTCCCAATGATAAGTTGTATGAGTAGAGTATGGTGAGGCGATTCTGAACTGATCAGGTCATCCTCCCAATGATAAATTTGTATGAGTAGAGTATGGTGAGGCGATTCTGAACTGATCAGGTCATCCTCCCAATGATCAAGTTGTATGAGTAGAGTATGGTGAGGAGATTCTGAACTGATCAGGTCATCCTCCCAATGATAAGTTGTATGAGTAGAGTATGGTGAGGCGATTCTGAACTGATCAGGTCATCCTCCCAATGATAAAGTTGTATGAGAAGAGTATGGTGAGGCGATTCTGAACTGATCAGGTCATCCTCCCAATGATAAAGTTGTATGAGTAGAGTATGGTGAGGAGATTCTGAACTGATCAGGTCATCCTCCCAATGATCAAGTTGTATGAGTAGAGTATGGTGAGGAGATTCTGAACTGATCAGGTCATCCCCCCAATGATAAAGTTGTATGAGTAGAGTATGGTGAGGCGATTCTGAACTGATCAGGTCATCCCCCCAATGATAAAGTCGTGTGAGTATAGAGTATGGTGAGGAGATTCTGAACTGATCAGGTCATCCTCCCAATGATAAATTTGCCACAATTTTGGTTTTACCAATAAATTTTAATTCAAAGTATGAAGCTGAAAGTGGGGGAAAAAACATTATCCTCTTGTGGCACATCTGAATATGATTTTGTGACACACTAAAATATGTAGTTGTCATGTTGATTTGATGAGTATGAATGGTTTCCTCATCAGTAATTAGGTTTGTCTCCGTATTGTGTATGTCTATGTGGTGAACAGATTGTTATTTATACATATTCATTTTAATGTGATAAGAATTATATGAAAGCATTTCAATATTATTCTGCCATTTTATACCATGTAAAGCAAATGATTGAGGCTATGTCCATGTCTGCTAAACACATCTATGTGAGCATGATCTTGTGAGAAGTATCAAAACTTTAAAAGTTCTATGAGCATGTGATTGGTTTCATAATGAATGGCCCTACCTCTCCAATTTGTCATATATTAATCCGTGTCACTGTTTTACAAGGATGATGAAGTCAAATGTTATTTATTTCTCTCAGTTTATATACATATTGCTGTTGATTACATATCCAGTTCCAAGTCAGAATTATGCAAGTGTATTAAACCTTTTAGCTTTGTGCCCTAAATATTTTTATTTTGTATTACCTACAATCATGCTAATTTTGGGGCGAATACACTTACATGTAAGTTTTGAAAATGACTGAAATGTTTTTTTAAATGTTTAAACTGTTCACCGATTGGTTAGGTCTAAATATTTTAACTGTTCACTGATTGGTCAGGTTCAACTGTTTTAACTGTTCACTGATTGGTTAGGTTTAAACATATTCACTGATTGGTCAGGTTTTAATGTTTAGATTGTTCTCTGATTGGTCCATTTAAACGTGTAAACTGTTCACTGATTCGTCAGGTTTAAATGTTTAAACTGTTCACTGATTGGTCTGCATGGATATAATGTGTATACTATTCACCGAGTGGTCCATTTGAATATTTAAAATTACACTGATTGGTCCATTTAAATATTGAAACTGTTCATTGATTGGTCTTTTTTAATATTTTAACTATTCACTAATTCGTTGTATTATTGTGAGGGGTAGTAATTTATATGTGAATTTTGTCTCCCTCCTATCAATTATCTAGAGAATTATGTTTTACTCTGCTACAATCCTGAAGAAATATGTTTAGGTAAACACCAATAGTGTTTATAACATACAATTCTGTGTTGATAACT
This sequence comes from Pecten maximus, assembly GCF_902652985.1. NCBI lineage: Eukaryota > Metazoa > Mollusca > Bivalvia > Pectinida > Pectinidae > Pecten > Pecten maximus. The sequence continues at coordinate 14,426,068 of NC_047033.1, read as the reverse complement.
GAATTTTCAAACTAAAAACATCAAAAGAGAATATCTATTGGCTTACCTTTTAGTCAAACACCTTACATTGTTTCTGACTATTGTCACAGACCTGGTTAACTATTAACTTTAGTGGATGAACTGCCTTTTAAAAATTATTATGAAATCCATTCTTGGTGTATTCTGTAAACCAAAAAGTTTTTGGTTATGAAAACCAAGTAATATTGTAGGTCATATATAGAAACTGTTCTATTGTGTTTTAAGAATATCCTGTCTCATTTTAATTGCCTAAGTCCCTAAATTTTTACTCTCTACTATAATATTATCTTTTTTATTTGAATTTTCCCTGTGCGTATATTGATTAATTTTTTATGTTTTAGTTATATTTACTTTAATACCAAATACATTTATATCAGTCAAATCTTATAGGTTCTGGGTTCCGTTTATTTATTTTTATTTTTTTTTTCCAATTCATATTTTTTATTAAGAATTCCATTATTTCAACAGCTGTATTATTATATTTTATGCGATTTAACCATGAAAGCACTCACCCAGAGTGTTTCCCAAATTTTCTATTTATATATCTTTTGTTTCATTGTCCTACCGTTGAAGTCTATGAATACAATACCGTATATAAACTTGTATATCCATCGAGATCAATGCCTACATTCTGGGGCGGTAAGAGTCTTCTTGTCACAAAATCATTCATCAGATATTTGGTGGTTGGGTGTATGTGTTTTCGGTACAGACACATATACTCGGGTGTAGTTTGATTACTCACAGCAACAGGTTTTCACCTTTTCATCCTTTGATAGGCTTCATTGTTCAATATTAAACTGGCGGAGCCACAACGAATTCATGTTTACATTATATAACACAAACACTTTCATTTCTACACCTCAGTAAAAAGATCATCGCTTGATTACAGAATTGCTTCAACTCATTATTAGCAAGCATGTTAAAAAACTGAAATAATTATTTTACATGTCTTCATTTTCTTAATGTACCGTTACAGCAACAAACAAAAAAATTGAATGCTGAGATGTAGCAATTTGCACAGCGATAACTTAATGAATTGATAGATAGAATAATACAGTATCTACATTCAGCTAGTGCAGTTTCTTTAAGACAATGCTTTTAAAAATAAAATTGTTGCATATACATGTGTACGCAGTATTTTTTATGTGGAAGACTCCATTAAGTTTCCTAAACATACCATAATAATAGTTTGCAGTATTTATTTATTAATACATTATCTCTAACAATTCTTTCAAAGTAAACTCAGCATTTAATATTCAGATTAAATTCATGGTCATTTGAAATTCTGAGACATTTGCATTTTGTTTTCATTATTTATTGATATAGACGTTGCAGAGATTTGAAATTTCCCCAAAATTCTAGTTTTATCTGACAATGATACAACTATGCTTGTGTAATATTTTACCTTGTTAAGAATCAGATCATAGGATCTTTATGCATCAGATTGGAAAATATGTCATACTTTTTATATACTATATATGTATTACATATATTATTCCTATCTTATGCGTCAGGAACCTATGATCAGACACATATGTTTGTAACTGTTAATATCCTGGTGTAATATTGGGTTTGTGAGCGAAATTTTTTGGTATTTGTGGAGCTGTCTGGAGTAAGATGAGCGGATGATTTGTGTATATCCAAAGATTGGAGACCATGCATTTAGGAGTTCGGTGGACATAGGGAGTAGGTGTGTGTCGATTGCGAGACGTATGATTATTTGTTTTATGTGTTCAAATTAATTTTGACAGATTTATACTGAAAAGAATAAATAGTACTTTATATTTTTTGAATGTCACAAGGTAGGCATTATGTACTATCTCACAGAAGTATATCGCATCGCAGCGTATTATTACTAGTGCTTTAGTTGAGATTTCTTGTGGCATCATCAGTGACATCACAACGGTATCATCAGTTCACGTGTATAGTGCTATGATGATGTCATAGGTTTTTGTAGTGATGTCATCAATGATGATGATGATGATGATGATGATGATGAGCTCATGTAATGTGATATTATAATAGAAATGAAATGGTTAAATTCCGCTTGATGATGATGTCTTAAAATTAGCCAAAGTGTCATCACCATGTCAATGTGATTTCTCTTAGATTTTGCTGTAATTTTGTGATTTTGAAATATGTCATTATTGATGTCCATTTCATGCGACTGTCAATGTTTTAAATTGATAACGTCATCATTTGAAATGTGATTTTGTGATTATGTCATTTCATCATTATGTGTGATTCTGCTCTCATGTAATGGTACCATCATTTTATGTGATGATGTCATCACTATGTGTGATGATATCATCATTTTATGTGATTCTGTCATCATTTTATGTGATGTCAATGTGTTTAGCAATGTACCACATTATGTAATCAAGAGAAATGTATATGTTTTTGATGTTTTGGCTAAATTATTATCAATAGAATCAAGTTCAAATTATCCAATGATTATGTAAAATTTTTATCAATGTGCTTTTAATGTTTTTGTAGTCTCAGGAACATCTAGCAATTTTGAAAGATTTTTTTTTAATATTTTGTTTCTGTATATTTTTGTTCTTTCTTTTTTATTGACATTGTCTGTTAAATAATCCAGGAATACATGTGATTATATTTCAAAAACGTTCTGCAGCATACCACGGCTTAGGATTGTATGTATAATCATGTAAAATGAAATAATGAAATCCTAATTTTAGAAATATTTTCTGGCCGTAAATTTATTAATTCTTTAATTGAATTGCAGATATTGTAATTATATGGTTTGTGCCTCCGTTGTTGGAAGGTTTGTGTCAAAGATGATAAATAAAAAAAGAAATCAAAAGAATGTAACAGATCTAGAAGAGAAATCAGTGTAATGTATTAACTGATAGAGTAAATATATATAATTATAGCTGATTAATTAGAGCTTATTGCTTGGTGAAAAGTACCAAACGATTCTAAATCAATGTGGTTGTCCTGTGTGTTAATAGAAATATCTGCCTTCTCCCGTCATGCCGTTTATTATGACATTACAAATACCACACAATATTTTTATTCAGAGTCCAGTCAGTATTCTATTACCAGGTGGTCTCCAGATCGTAATTTCCTGTTTCATCGCACAAATTTTGAATTATCCAAACGACAGTATGGGGGCCTAAAGTTCCTAACACCGTCACAGATTTTACCCATCTTTGTTTTACACTGATGTGAGAAATGCTTATTTTCAAAGTGTTTAATTTGTGTTTTTAAAATAAAATATTGAACATTACTGTGCTATTAATTGGCGCTGTCATGTTGTGAATTTGTAAATTTACCGAGAATACACACTTAACTGTATGCTGCTCCATGAAACATTGTTAATCTTATAAAGATACTTTTATATCAACTCGATGTTTTTACATTGTGATATTTATACCTGCAATGTTTTCATCTCAATTAAAGAACAAATCAGTTTGGTTGGAGCAGTAGAGCAGGTACTAGAATCACCTAAACAATACATTGAAAATGAAACATTGACATTCATTTTATTCCTGAATAAAGGAAGAGTTGAGGCTGTATTTCAAGTTTGTTTCTCATTTCAAAGAATTGGTAAGGACAGTGATCATGTTAAATTTTGTTATGAGACAACGATCACAACCAACTGACCAATCAAAACACATGTCATGTATATTGACACAATAAGATGCAACACTGCATTGGACACGAACAATACAAACTCCAAAATACCTATAACTTCAGAATACCGAATCACACCATGGAATACAATACGGACATGATTACTGTGTACGTACGGACAGTGTGACATAAGGTATAATACATACATACATACATACTACTTGTGTTCCAAAGAGTGACTAGATATGCGTGCTTCGTTATCATATTGATCGACGTGAATCCTTGCCCTGCAGATTTGACGATGTTAACTGAATTAAGTACATATGTATATATTGATCAGAACAGTAAAACCTATCTTGTTATTTTTTATGCATTACCTTTCGGTCAATAAATCAACCGAAGACCTCACCCAAAACAGATATATGGACACAAAAAGTAATTGAATTGTAAATCACTACTGAATTATAGATTTAATGCCCTTTGCTACTAAGTATTGTAGACACCAAGATTATCAAGGTCTTTTCTGCTTACATTAGTAATATGATAGTGACTTTGCAATTGTGACGTTATAGCAACTTCATATCATACTGTGTAAAACATTAAGAATTAATATTCAGATAATATCATGAATATTCATTGAGACATTTATAAGCAATATCATGTTGAGAATAATCGACCTCGGTAAAAGTGAAATTATTTTATTTTGGGATTTAAATGAGTTTGTATGGTGTTCAGACGTTCTTAGGTCTACAACTCATTATAGCAGACAATCCAAGGTCGACACCACACACTTAAAGCCAAACCAACAACACATTTTTAAAGAAGACAATCCAAGATTGACAGCACATCCTTATTGCAGACAATCCCAGGTCGACAGAACATCCTTATAACAGACAGTCTGAGGTCGACAGAACATCCTTATAACAGACAGTCTGAGGTCGACAGAACATCCTTATAACAGACAGTCTGAGGTCGACAGAACATCCTTATAACAGACAGTCTGAGGTCGACAGAACATCCTTATAACAGACAGTCTGATGTCGACAGAACATCCTTATAACAGACAGTCTGAGGTCGACAGAACATCCTTATAACAGACAGTCTGAGGTCGACAGAACATCCTTATAACAGACAGTCTGAGGTCGACAGCACATCCTTATAACAGACAGTCTGATGTCGACAGAACATCCTTATAACAGACAGTCTGAGGTCGACAGAACATCCTTATAACAGACAGTCTGAGGTCGACAGAACATCCTTATAACAGACAGTCTGAGGTCGACAGAACATCCTTATAACAGACAGTCTGAGGTCGACAGAACATCCTTATAACAGACAGTCTGAGGTCGACAGCACATCCTTACTGCAAACAATCCCAGGTCGACAGCGAATCCTTAAAGCAGACATTCCCAGGTCGACAACATATCCTTAAAGCAGACAATCCCAGGTCGACAGACAATCCTTATAACAGACAGTCTGAGGTCGACAGCACATCCTTAACGTAGACATTCCCAGGTCGACAGCGAATCCTTAAAGCAGACATTCCCAGGTCGACAGCGAATCCTTAAAGCAGACATTCCCAGGTCGACAGCGAATCCTTAAATCCCTTACAGTCTGAGGTCGACAGCACATAATTATGGCAGACAGACTGTCATCATTCAGATAAAACAAATATCACTTTTGAACGACATTATCACGGGGAACAAAATTTATAACACAAGAAACAGTATATAAAAGGAGGAGAACTATTGACATCCCAAAAGGGGGGACTATTGATATCCCGAAGGAGGAGAACTATTGACATCCCGAAGGAGGAGAACTATTGACATCCCGAAGGAGGGGAACTATTGACATCCCGAAGGAGAGGCACTATTGACATCCCGAAGGAGGAGAACTATTGACATCCGGAAGGAGGAGAACTATTGACATCCCGAAGGAGGAGACCTATTGACATCCCGAAGGAGGAGAACTATTGACATCCCGAAGGTGAACTATTGACATCCCGAAGGAGGAGAACTATTGACATCCCGAAGGTGAACTATTGACATCCCGAAGGAGAACTATTGACATCCCGAAGGAGGAGAACTATTGACATCCCGACGGAGGAGAACTATTGACATCCCGAAGGAGGGGAACTATTGACATCCCGAAGGAGAGGCACTATTGACATCCCGAAGGAGGAGAACTATTGACATCCCGAAGGAGGAGAACTATTGACATCCCGAAGGAGGAGAACTATGGACATCCCGAAGGAGGAGAACTGTTGATATCCTGAAGGAGGAGAACGTTTGACATCCCGAAGGAGAAGTATTGACATCCCGAAGGAGAACTATTGACATCCCGAAAGAGGAGAACTATTGACATCCCGAAGGAGGAGAACTATTGAAATCCCGAAGGAGGAGAACTTTTGACATCCCGAAGGAGGAGAACTATTGACATCCGGATGGAGGAGAACTATTGACATCCCGAAGGAGAACTATTGACATCCCGAAGGAGGGGAACTATTGACATCCCGAAGGAGGAGAACTATTGACATCCGGATGGAGGAGAACTATTGACATCCGGAAGGAGAACTTTTGACATCCCGAAGGAGGAGAACTATTGACATCCCGAAGGAGGAGCACTATTGACATCCCGAAGGAGGAGAACTATTGACATCCCGAAGGAGGAGAACTTTTGACATCCCGAAGGAGGAGAACTATTGACATCCGGATGGAGGAGAACTATTGACATCCCGAAGGAGAACTATTGACATCCCGAAGGAGGGGAACTATTGACATCCCGAAGGAGGAGAACTATTGACATCCGGATGGAGGAGAACTATTGACATCCGGAAGGAGAACTATTGACATCCCGAAGGAGGAGAACTATTGACATCCCGAAGGAGGAGAACTATTGACATCCCGAAGGAGGGGAACTATTGACATCCCGAAGGAGGAGAACTATTGACATCCCGAAGGAGGGGAACTATTGACATCCGGAAGGAGAACTATTGACATCCGGAAGTAGGAGAACTATTGACATCCCGAAGGAAGAGCACTATTGATATCCCGAAGGCGGAGAACTATTGATATCCCGAAGGAGGAGAACTATTGACATCCCGAAGGAGGAGAACTATTGACATCCCTAAAGAGGAGAACTATTGACATCTCGAAGGAGGAGAACTATTGACATCCCGAAGGAGGAGAACTATTGACATCCCGAAAGAGGAGCATTATTGATATCCCGAAAGAGGAGAACTATTGACATCCCGAAAGAGGAGAACTATTGACATCCGGAAGTAGGAGAACTATTGACATCCCGAAGGAAGAGCACTATTGATATCCCGAAGGAGGAGAACTATTGACATCCCGAAGGAGGAGAACTATTGACATCCCTAAAGAGGAGAACTATTGACATCCCGAAGGAGGAGAACTATTGACATCCCTAAAGAGGAGAACTATTGACATCCCGAAGGAGGAGAACTATTGACATCCCAAAGAAGGAAAATTATTGATATCCCGAAGGAGGAGAACTGTTGATATCCTGAAGGAGGAGAACGTTTGACATCCCGAAGGAGAACTATTGACATCCCGAAGGAGAACTATTGACATCCCGATGGAGGAGAACTATTGAAATCCCGAAGGAGGAGAACTATTGAAATCCCGAAGGAGGAGAACTATTGACATCCCGAAGGAGGAGAACTATTGACATCCGGATGGAGGAGAACTATTGACATCCGGAAGGAGAACTATTGACATCCGGAAGTAGGAGAACTATTGACATCCCGAAGGAGGAGCACTATTGATATCCCGAAGGAGGGGAACTATTGAAATCCCGAAGGAGGAGAACTATTGACATCCCGAAGGAGGAGAACTATTGACATCCGGATGGAGGAGAACTATTGACATCCGGAAGGAGAACTATTGACATCCGGAAGTAGGAGAACTATTGACATCCCGAAGGAGGAGCACTATTGATATCCCGAAGGAGGGGAACTATTGATATCACGAAGGAAGAGCACTATTGATATCCCGAAGGAGGAGAACTATTGATATCCCGAAGGAGGAGAACTATTGACATCCCGAAGGAGGAGAACTATTGACATCCCTAAAGAGGAGAACTATTGACATCCCGAAGGAGGAGAACTATTGACATCCCTAAAGAGGAGAACTATTGACATCCCGAAGGAGGAGAACTATTGACATCCCAAAGAAGGAGAACTATTGACATCCCGAAGGAGGAGAACTATTGACATCCCGAAGGAGGAGAACTGTTGATATCCTGAAGGAGGAGAACGTTTGACATCCCGAAGGAGAACTATTGACATCCCGAAGGAGGAGAACTATTGACATCCCGATGGAGGAGAACTATTGAAATCCCGAAGGAGGAGAACTATTGAAATCCCGAAGGAGGAGAACTATTGACATCCCGAAGGAGGAGAACTATTGACATCCGGATGGAGGAGAACTATTGACATCCGGAAGGAGAACTATTGACATCCGGAAGTAGGAGAACTATTGACATCCCGAAGGAGGAGCACTATTGATATCCCGAAGGAGGGGAACTATTGATATCCCGAAGGAGGAGAACTATTGACATCCCGAAGGAGGAGAACTATTGACATCCCTAAAGAGGAGAACTATTGACATCCCGAAGGAGGAGAACTATTGACATCCCGAAGGAGGAGAACTATTGACATCCCAAAGGAGGAGAACTATTGACATCCCGAAGGAGGAGAACTATTGACATCCCGAAGGAGGAGAACTGTTGATATCCTGAAGGAGGAGAACGTTTGACATCCCGAAGGAGAACTATTGCCATCCCGAAGGAGGAGAACTATTGACATCCCGATGGAGGAGAACTATTGAAATCCCGAAGGAGGAGAACTATTGAAATCCCGAAGGAGGAGAACTATTGACATCCCGAAGGAGGAGAACTATTGACATCCGGATGGAGGAGAACTATTGACATCCGGAAGGAGAACTATTGACATCCGGAAGTAGGAGAACTATTGACATCCCGAAGGAGGAGCACTATTGATATCCCGAAGGAGGGGAACTATTGATATCACGAAGGAGGAGAACTACTGACATCCCGAAGGAGGAGAACTACTGACATCCCGAAGGAGGGGAACTATTGATATCCCGAAGGAGGGGAACTATTGATATCACGAAGGAGGAGAACTACTGACATCCCGAAGGAGGAGAACTACTGACATCCCGAAGGAGGGGAACTATTGATATCCCGAGGGAGGAGAACTATTGATATCCCGAAGGAGGAGCACTATTGACATCCCAAAGAAGGAGAACTATTGACATCCCGAAGGAGGAGAACTATCTCGAGGGAAGGACAATATTGAAATCACGAGTAATATTATTTTGAAAAATGCTACTGACATCGCAAGAAACAATATCGATGTCTGAAGGAACAACATCACGAGAAAATTATATTGATATCGGGAGGGGGGAGGGGGGTGGGAGTGATGGTGAAATGAAAAGGAACACATTTGACATCAACAGGGAAAATATTTATATCACGTGTGAAATCTTGTTGATATATGAAGCAAAATTGTTAAAATTACACGATACTATTTATAACAATGTATGGATTATCACGTTACAACCATGATTTAATCATTAGCGTTTGTTTTGGGACGTTTGCTTTGAATGTTGGAAAGGCCTGTAGAGATAGATTCTACCGGTATGTCTACAAGGAACACCTGTCGCTTTTTACATGTACGTATATGTTTTGTCATTATATGCTTACTTCCTTCAGTACTGCGGATTTCGTAGATTTTTATCGCTAAAATTTTGTCTAATGCGTAGGCTACATCCACCTCTCTAAAGCTTTAATGGGAAAATATTGATATCACAAATAATAATATTTGACATCACAAGGAACAATATTGATATTACCAGGAAAAAAATTGTCATCAAAAGGAAATAATGTTATTAGGAGGTATATTACTGACATCACAAGAAACAAAAATGACTTAAACTAAGACAGTATTGACATCACGAAAAACAATATTGTTATCACATGTGAAACCTTGTTGATATGTGAAGCGCAATAGTAAAACCGATATAACACGTTCACACAATGATTTGGTCATTATCGGTTGTTTTGGGACGTTTGCAGAATTGATGAAAATTTAATTAATTGAATCAGTTGATGGGTACTGATTGTAACTATGCCATAATTATATCATTTCAATTATCATATCACAATGCTCTACAGTACTGACCTAGATCCCTGTGCTGAACGGGCATGATAAGGGGTATTTATTTGATTGCACACTAGAATGGTTTCACAAATAAAATTTGTAATTCTAAACATTACCCAGTTCCTGTCGATCTTTTTCAGGACATTGGTATGGCAGACTAAGTGAAGCCTAATTTACTATAAAGTTCCTTAAATCATTGCATTCGAATTGTCCACTGTAAAAATAATCCGTTCGGTGCCTCATCATGCAAATCAAATGTAAAAAACAACAGCCGGCTTTCTATCCCTACTTGTTTTCCTTTGTTAAACAGACCGTACTTCTTTGATGAAGTGAATAAGTTGAAACCATGGAAACCGCCATGCATCAACTAGTACAAATTAAATCATAATGAACCTCTAGTCGAAGGTTAAATGTACCAATTTACCTACTACACGTTTATGCCCATATACAGAGCTTACAACAATCGCCACGGGTGTTGATATAACGGTCGGTTGGCCGGGCACCTGTCATGTTAGCTCAAGAAGACCAGCTTACCGAAATAATTTTGATCCATTCTGAATTCGGTATTCGAAATTCAAAGGGATCGGTGTTGGGTAATAAAAAAGCACAATATATTCTTGTTTCCAATCGATCATAATTACTTCGTCAAAGATGCAGCAAATTTTAGGATACGCTTTTAAAATATCCATTATCATATTGGTGAGCGCGAATCTCCCTGTTGACTAGGCTACTTGAAGTTAGTTAACATTGATCAGAACAGTGAAACCTATCTTATTTTTAACATATTCCTTTAAATCAATAAATCAAAGACAATCTCACACAGAATGGATATATTGGTACAAAAGAGTAATTGAATTGTCAATCACTACTGAACTTATACCCTTCACTACAAAGTATTGTAGACATCTAGATCATCAGGGTAATTAAGCATTTACTGCTTACATTAGTTACATTACTAGCTTTGTATTTGTGACGTTCTAGCAACTTCATGTCATGCTGCGTAAAACATTAAGAATATATATTCATACAATACCATGAATATGCATTTAAACATTTATAAGCAATATCATGTTGAGTATTTTCGACTTTCGGTAAAAGTGAAATTGTTTTATTTTGGGATTCAAATGATTATATATGGTGTTTAAAAGACAGCCAAACTCGCTATACTAGGATGACATCTAACATTGGACCGTATGAGTGGTGATTGAGTGGTAGAGTTAAATTAGAATAAAACATCATCACTGATCAGACGTTCTGAGGTCTACAACTCACCATTATAGCAGGAGGTCAACAGCACATCCTTATAACAGACAGTCCGAGGTTGCAGCACATCATAGCAGACAATCGGAGGTCGACATTACATCAGATAAAATAAATGAGCTGAAAAAGTATCACGATGGACGTAGAACACTATTGATATCACAAGAAACAGTATTGGCAACCCTAAGGAGGAACACTATTGACATTTTGAGAAAAGGACAACATTGAAATCACATTAAACAATATCAATTGGAGGAGAAATAATATTCCTGTCTCGAGGAACAATATTGACATCAAGAGGGATACTATTGAAATCACAGGGGAAACATTGATTTCAATTAGGACAATATTGACATCACATGTGAAATCTTGTTGATATATGAAAAAATAGTATAACCTACATGATACTATTTATTACAATGTAAGGATTATCACGTGAAACCATGATTTTGTCATTAGTGTTTGCTTTGGATCTGGTACTGTACTGGGATACCTACAAGGAAGACCTGTCTCTTCTGATGATAAACTTACTTTTTTTGTTAACTATGTAACTTTTGTGAACTATGTTCCTCTGGTAAACTACATAACTATTGGTGTAAAAAATAAACAATGGAACGTCTCTAAATCGGTCATGTGCGATACATGAATATTTGGCTGGATTAGAGACGGTTCAGGTTTTTTTTTTTTTTTTAGAAATGATCCATTTTGACTTGTCAGGCTACGACAGGATTCGTTGGGATGAGTTTTGTATGTTTGAAGCATTGATACTGTTATGGCAGTTAATGAACACATAAAATGCAGAATTAATGAAAATTTAATTAATTGAATCAGTAAATAGATACCAATTGTTAACGTATGCCATACTTATATCATTTAAATTATCATATCACAATGTTGTACAGCACTGCTCTACACCTTTGTGCTGATTGGGCACGATAAGAGGGTATTTAATTCATTCCAAACTAGATCGGTTTCACAAATAGTATTAAGACCAGTGATTTTAAACATTATCTAGTTTTAATCGATCTTATTCAGGACATCGATAATGCATTTTAAGTGAAGCCTGATATGCTATTGTGAATTTGTCCGCTTCAAAAATAACCCGTTCGGGGCATCATCATGCAAATAAGATGTGGAAACGTCGGCTTTCTAGCCCTACTATTTTTCCTATTATAAACAGACTGAAATGGTGATTTAAAGTGATACATCTTGTCCGTTTTATTATTGCAAAATTAAAACACCACGATCCTCAGTCTCAGGTGTCATGTACCGATTAAGCTACTGCACGTGCATGTTCATATACAAAGCTTACTGAATACTTCTCTCATAATGGATAAGTAGTAGGTATGATACTTTATGTCGACGGAGATAGATTCTATATGAATTGTAACTGATTGTGATAAATTAATGAAATCAATTTTACTCAGTGTCTCATAATTCCTGATGTGGAATAGACGTCAGATGAAATGTTGTAAGGAGAATGCGTTGTATTTACACGAACTCTTACTTTACTATATACTTGTATTATGCATCTGATGTGTAACACTTTAATAAAGATATTTTATTGATTGGGTTGATTGGCTAGGTAATGAATCACTTGCTTCTACACTACACTTCACACATAATCCTCTCTTATTGCCAACAAAGGAGGCAGTTAAGGCAGTGGATTGTGTAGGGAGGTAGAAACTCTCAGATTGGACCACGACAATACGAAACAAACAGTTCTAGACCTTCAGTGCAGGTCTATGAAATACAATTTTATATTCACAGGTCTAGCAGGGGAAAACCGAGACGAAGATACCTTGGCTCTTATCAGAGACTTCATATATATAGAACTTGGTATCGAACACAGGGTTGACTTTGTAAATGTCCACATGTATAGTAGGCACATAAGCGGAAAGCCTCGACCGATTGTTGCTAGGCTCGTGTACAACCAAGATCTCCAACTAGTCAAAAGTAGGTCATTCCATCTGAAAGGAAGCACGTTCGGCATCCACGAACAGTATCCGGCAGAAATAGAGGAAAGAAGGAAGAGGTTGTATCCAGTCCTCAAACGTAGCAAACAAGCTGGTAACAACGCTAAGCTAATCCGAGACAGGCTGTATATAGACGGCAGGTTATATGAGGAACGACCAGAGGTCGCGCACAGTAGCGATGCCAGACACGTCCACAACAGCGTACACCAACATACCGGCAGACCAGGTGACCATTCTGCTGGACGAACCACCTCAGCACCTGACAGAGGACGTCAACAGCCTACTGCTGCCCCGCGGCAGAGATACACACCAGTTACCCAGCCTCGCGCTACCAACAGACCCGCAGATTCGGCAAACCCACAGTCCAAAAACAGGGGCCTCAAAGGCCTTGGAAACCATCAGTCACCCCGCAACCGAGGCAGAACAACAGGTAGGACATACAGGAGGGTGAGTTGTCATTCCTGTCATGGAACATTGGTAAACTCAAGGATACAGACTTTCTAGGAATTGTTTATAAGCATTACCTCATATTTCTATCAGAATGTTGAATCTCAAAAACAGACGAGATTGAGCTTCCAGACTACAGTGCTTATGTAATGCCAAGAACAACCGGGAAAGGTGAGAAAGGTGGAGGTGTGGTTATTTTCTACAAAAGTAGTTACGCCAATGATACATGTATTAGGCTCGTAGAAAATATGCACGACTGTATCTTTTGGATAGAAATTAATAGTACATTACAGCCTTTGTTTTTATGTTTTTGTTACTTCCCACCAGAAAATAGTGTTTTTTACCACAACCGTGATATCGATATTTTCCAAGATCTCGAAGACTCTATAGGTCGATACAAAACGAATGGTAATATATATGTTTTCGGAGATCTTAACGCTAGAACAGGTACTAGATTCGATTTTATCGATAATGATGGACTTAATAGGTTGTATAATGGATTTTTCTTTCGACTATAATAAAGGATTCTGTTATCACAGAACGTAAAAACATAGACAAAACTCTTAATACTTTTGGAAGAAAATTGTTGTCTTTATGTAAATCTTCAAGCATGCGCATTGTAAATGGGCGTCATAAAAGTGATAGGGAAGGAAGTTTTACTTTTTGTAGCAGTATTGGTAAAAGTCGTATTTACTCGTAGAATGGATATATTACATGTGTTCGAAACTTTTCCTCGGGTAAGTTTAACACTGTATCTGATCATTCACCATTACCATTTGATATACTAATAAGGCTGCCGATATTCGACAAACAAAATGTACATCAAGCTTTTAATACAGACGACCATTTTAGATCGAAATGTAAAACAGTTAGGTGGAATGAAGTGAACGCTAATCTTATTCGGGATAAATTACAACAGAATATTGAAAATACTGAGAAAGAGTTGGATATTGAACTGTCGAGTAAATTGTTAGTGAACAACTGTGCTACAAATATATGTATAAATTAATGTACTGTACCTTATTGTACCTTAAAAAAATATTAGATATCTAGATTTAATTGATTGCATTAAACTTTAATTAAATAAAAAAAACGCCACCTTGCTTCAAATTTGTTTGTCGTCTGCTACAAAAATCATGGAAAGCGATGAGGAATTTTCTCAGGAGGACCTGGGCATAAATTGGGATATTAACCTACCGGAGCACGACTCAACAACACAAGAAGAAATTGAAGATGACAGTGACCTTATGCAGTTCTTGCAAAATTCTGACATCGAGCTGCTAGCTAGTTCCTTGGAATTAACGGAACAAATTGAGAAGGAGCTGATGAAGCCAGCATTTACCGACCTCCCCCCTCTAGAAACACCTGTAGCACCGGTACCGGTGAAAAATGAAACATCGAAACAAAATCGATTTAAAATTGCTAAAAAAGAAGAAATTACAGATATTTTCGACAACAGACAATCAATATCTACAAAAAAAACACAGCCTGGGGCGTGAAACTCTTCCAAGGTAAGAATAGACTATTTTAACAGTGGTCGAGCAATCGTCTTGGCCTACTGTACTCAGAAGTTTGTCGATAGTGTCATTCTGCATAAAAATCAAATAAAACACGTTTATTGTTGCAATTATTCAACGCAATCAACAAAACGGCTTTAAATGTTACACAGTTGACTTTGTCACTTATTCTTCTTGTAAAATCTCCTACAAAACTTCACAGTATAAATATTCTGTACTTTCCAGACTGGAACACTGAAGTCTCCGGTGGACCAGTAGATATCCAAACCATACCTGCCCAGGAATTAGCAGAAAAATTGAAGGAGTTCTATGTTGGTGCAAGGCCGAATAAAGAAAATGAACTCTATCATAAAAACACACTGAAAAATATCAGGGGGGCCGTTAACAGATACTTTGTTGATATTGGCAGAAACATGGATATAGTACGCGATAGGGATTTCAAACAGGCCAACGGAGTTTTGGATGGGCTATTTAAACAGAGGGAGATTTTCCCCTCCTGACCAACATCGTCACCCTCTACTCTGTTAACTATGTTCATAGCACGGTAGTACCGTTTCAGAAGGTTCACGTGATACGTGACTATTCCTCTGCGACCTCCGACGTTGACCTTGTAATTGACATTGTTGACCCTTTCAGTCACTCTATATGGTCCTTTCCAGTGTGCTAGTATCTTGGCGTTCTCCGTCGGGAGTAGAACAAGGACTTCATCACCTGGACTGAATGATCTTTCAGTTGCCCTTTTGTCGTACCATACTTTGACCTTGGCCTTCCTTTCTGCTAAGTTATTTTGAACCACCTGACTGACATTTTTTCTCGTATGTTTACTATATGGTCCACCACAGATCTTGGGGTGTCTCCTTCTCCTGTCATGATTGATTCTAGTGTTTGTAAAGGTCCACGAACAGGCCAACCGTACAGAAGCTCGAAAGGAGAAAATCCAGTTTCCTCATGTGGGACTTCACTGTATGCAAACAGGGTATAGGGCAGTAACTCATCCCATTGCTCGACATTATCTCCGCACAGCTTCTTTAGCATGGCTTTCAGAGTACCGTTAAACCGTTCTACTGTGCCATTTGTTTGAGGGCGGTATGGAGTTGTTTTGATACCTTTGATCCCAAGGTTTCTGTAGAGGTGCGTCAGTAACTTGCTGGTGAAATTAGTACCTTGATCTGTCAAGATAACTTTTGGGATACCCACACGGCTGAACATTTCCATGAGTTTTGTAGCAATTCTCTCCGCCTCAATGCTAGGTAATGGAAATGCCTCAGGATATCGTGTTGCATCGTCAACTACAGTTAGGATGAACCTATTCCTTGATTTTGTCATTGGTAACGGTCCGACAATGTCCATAGCAATTTTCCCAAATGGCTGTCTAACTCTTGGCACAATGACCATTGGAGCTCTCTGGTGGTCACGTCTAGCCACTTTTTGACACACATCACACGTTTGACAGTAACTTTTTATATCCGAGAACATTCCAGGCCAATAAAATGATTGTAGGACTCTTTGCTTAGTTTTCTCTTGTCCAAGATGTCCTGCTAAAGGTCTGTCATGGGCAAGTTTAATGACAGCTTGTCTCAGTGATTTGGGAAGTACCAACTGTTTTCCAGCTGTTTTACCATCTCCAGTCCTCCACTTTCGCCTTAGAATGTCATGTTCCCAATAAAATGCAACATTATCTTCATCAGCTTCCTCAGCTGACGACAAGGACTTCGCCTTAATTTTACTCAGCGACTCATCCTCCTAGTAAAGCTTCAGCAGCCAAGTCCGACACAACACCAACTTGAGCATGACCCTTATAGCATGGAAGGTCAAGATCCTCGATTGCCCGTTTTGCTTGAAACGGCTGGCCAATCGCCGTGTATAACGTCATACACTGTCCTTCAAGGATAGCACTTGGCTTGACAAATTCCTCACGAATTAACGTCACATCAGCCCCAGTATCATTGACAAAGCTTATTGCCTGTCCGTCTGCAAGACCTGGCACACAAATCAGTCGCTCCTCAATTGTTTGGCTAACACGATACGAAGCCTGATTTTGTCCTCCTTGTCTTTTATTACTCGGACAGTCCCGGGCAATATGGCCCCGTGCCTTACACTTAAAGCACACCACATTATTCTTGCCCTCGCCAGCAAATCGCGACATTTCCTGTGAAACCACTTTACTGGCATTCGTACCTCCCGATCCCATAGGTATATGCCCAGCACTCCGCCTATTCTGATCTCTCTGAGGTACTATATAATCCTCTGCAGCCTCTACCACCGTCCCTGTTCCCTGGTTTCTACGTATCCACTGGGACTGTGCTCCTGGCAACGCCTTCAAGAAGTACTCTTCTCGAAAACACTGAATAGTATCACGCTCTCCGATGAACCTTGCCAAATATTGATCTATGCGTGCCATAAGTCCTCGGTATGTTTCATTGTGGTTTCTTTGGATACCAGATAACATTCCGAAATAATCAGACCTCCTTTTGCTGAATCGTGTAATTAAGGCCTTCCGTAGATCTTCATATGTTTTAATAGAATGAGAAGCAATCTCGCGGGCATCTCGAACAAGTAAGGATTTCAAATGTAAGATTTTGATATCTTCTTCCCATCCTGCTTGCTTAGATACCGACTCAAATTCGTCCAAATATGTTAGCACATCTTCTTTGTCATGATTGAATGGTTGTAATTTAAGTTTCATTGGAATTTTCGTTGTGGCTTCAGTTTTTGTTGTGCCACGATTAAGTTCAAGTTCAAGTTCTTTCAGACGCAATTGATGCTGTAATTCCCGGTCTATTTTGAATTTTTCAAATTCTAAGCGTTGTTTTTCTAATTCAATTTCCATTTTTCGCATTTCAAATTCCTTCATTTCAGTATTGTCTTTTAAAACCTTTGTCATAATAGTTACTTCTTCATCAACTTGTTCCTCTCTCTGTTCACCAGTCATTAGTTCTATCAGGCTTTCCTCAGTTGCCATACTGCACCGTGATATGTTACTGCATACAGTTCATAGACCTCCTTTGGCTCAAACAGCTATAATAGCCAATAACAGTTTCTTGATATACCAAAATTAAAACACGTAATTAAGATACATATATCCCAGACATGTGTCTGACAGATATATCCCACCGCTGCCACCAAAATTGTTACACAACACCCACGACAATCAACACATTAATATATGTTTTTTCCAGAGTCGTCTTTACTAGCGTTTAGTACAAGGTGTGTAACCGAGCCAACCCTCGTCTATGACTGCCCAAACTTAGCTCTACCGTTTGTTTTTACTGTTCCTATCAGATTAATTACTTATAAAAATTTGGTGTCCTGGGAAGGTCAACTCTGAGGTACACTGGTCCGTAGCACATGCCACATCAATTTGATAAGGCCCCTTACTTCTCCAGCATACACTAATTAGATGTCAACTGACCCCACCGGTTATCTATTGATATATGGAGACTGTCTCCGCATCACTTTTACACACATAGTTCATCTGCTGGCTATACGGTTACATTAAGATTAAATTCCTGTATTTAATCTAACACGGAAATTTTTCTAATTTCTAACCTTTAACAGCCTGAAATGTATTAACATATTCCCAATCAAAAACGTCATATACGAAAAGGAAAGCCTAGTCTTCGTGATACTCGCTTTAGTCTCCTTATCTAAATCTTGCACATAATACATAAACATATATCATTATTTTGTTCCAGAAAACGACTGTCCGTTGACAAACATAGCATTGAACAAAAAAGCTTGGAAGTCATCTCTTGCATACAATGCGACTGCCGATCGAGCCGTGGACGGTAACCTTGACAGCGTGTTCAAATATGGATCCTGTTCACATACGCTAGGAACTGGGGATCGTTGGTGGATAGTGGACCTCGGCTACGTAGCAAACATCAGTAACGTCATCATAACTAATCGGGTTAAAGCTTGTAAGTCAAAACAAACATGTTCAGTTTGATATAATACATTCTTAGAAGAAAATATATTTGGTTTGTATTAATAATGATAATACTTTTGAGTTATATATCACAGTAACATTGCCGCCATAGGTAGTTCATAAATTATTATCCGTGATTACTGGGCCTTAATCAACCAGCCTATGTCTTTCTTAACTCCCCGAGGGGCATACAGCTAGAGCTATTTTGGCGCTAACAGCTCGCAAACGACATTTCTTATACTGGCATTGCATACCACATACTCAATCACAGGTGAGTTAACTAGCACTAGTAAGTGTAAAGTATCTTGTTCAAGAATACAACACAGCGCCCGTGCTGGGACTCGAATTAGCGATCCTTCGGTTACATTTTATAATAAGTGTATTCTATAGGCTCTGATATATGTCCTGGCCAAGGGACAGAACCCAAAGTCTTCATCACAGGGCCAAATGCTCAACCAAAGGTCAAAAGTACTCCCTACCTGCAATTTACAAAACATTAAATATGAAAATTGTTGCTAAGGATATTAATTGCTATAACACTGTTTTTTTTTTTTGACAAATTGTGGTTAATATCGTGTTAAAATCGCGAGCTGCATGGGAAAGGGGAAAATCACCTTGTGTTTGAAACGAAAAATATCTTCAAGGATATCGAGGACTTCAGGAAATCTAAGATTTTAATGTATACTATAGGGTATTATGATATTAAATCCATATTCACTTTCCAGGCTTTGAGTTTGCAGTACTTCCTTTTGGATTGAAATACTATTTTTCATATTAACTACTTGCCAACTTTTTATTTCTTTTTAATTGATTTGAAAGATAATAAGTATCTAATATACATATCATCAGATATGTCAATACATAAACATACCAATCTATCATAATAATAACAATTAGTTAAAACGTTAAAACCTTACCATATTCGAATTTGGTTTAAATTTACCGGAATTAGGATATCACTTTTGTTTTTATTGATGTACTATGCCTGTTTGTGATATATTTGTCAGTGTTTATGTCCGTGTTTAGTTTGGTGAATGGCTGTGTGTGATGTGTTTTTGTGTGCATGCTTAAGGGTATATTTTGTTTGCGCTTAACATTACAGATGAGAAGCTACGGAATTTTGAAATTTGCCTGTCAAATTCTACTACGATCAATTCCACTGATTCGAGCCTATGCTGTAATGAGATGGGTCAGCTTGGCAGCAAAGAGAGCAGATCTTACGGAATAGGGGCATTAGGACGGACTGTACTCATAAGAAAGTTATCAAGCGACTCACGTGCACTGACACTGTGCGAGGTTCAGGTATTAGGTAAGTAAAGTTTCTTATAGTCAGGGCAAAATGATGATGAGGTAGGTGCTTCAGATATTGCTGTGTGTGCTCTTTTCATGACTTGTTACTACGATTTTACTACCATTGTTCTTATTTTGAGAACATGCTTGGAGTTAACATAGATTTACCTGACGATGTATATTCCCTTCTGGGGGTATCTGGTCTGTTACCTTTTATATGTTATGATTAGTAGCAGAATTTATTACCCTACAGTTATAGCCACATCCAGGACATGAAAAGTGCATACGGTTTGAAATGTGATGAAAATTTATGTACTCACATATCCGATTATTGCTAACATATCTTGATATTACATGCACATAAATTGATCACCAAAATATTTGTTCGGCTCCGCCTTTGGTAAAATGATTAGCAATTAAAATATTCTTAGTCTGCTTAAACTTGCTCTGAAAAAACGTTTGAAATATTCAGGTGTTTTCATTCAAACATACTAATATAATATATATAATGGGTTTATTGGCTTTGGTCTTTTTGCAGAAGCAAGACATTGTTCAACATTGACAGGGACAAAGCCAACAAAAAACACGCAATGTAAGAATATTTCTTTAATGTAACATTGTGCTTCGTTTTTCGTTTGTTCAACTTAATTGAGTTTTGATATTGACATTCACATCTTGTTTTATTAAAAATATTTATTTATAGTGTTGTTCCGTGTTGAAGTTCGATTATAATGCTTTAAAATACCTTCTTAATGGTGAGATTTTGCATCTTAATTAATAAAGTTTTTTATTGATTTTGTGAATGTTTGGAATTGATAGTTTGTAAAATCACAGAGGCTTGCTGGCAAACTTATTATTGTGCAATAGTGCATACGTTTTGGTGATATAAAACGATCTGTTATCTAAAACTACTATAGATATAGCAATGTAATTACATGTCTACGATTCGAACCTCTTTTGCTGTCTGATGTAGATCCTACTGCATAATTCCATTTGAACAATTCAACAACGAGAACGTTTGGAGAGAAAATTCATATTGACGGTAAATTTCCGCCATCTCAATGACTACATTTAAACATGCACGACATGGATAACATTTACAATGCACCGTCATTTATTTTTATCATTTCTGGATGTTAGATGCCATATATGCTTCTTTTCCTAATATTTATTCAATCAGGTTACGAATGGCAGTTGCACTGAAGACCGATTTGAGAGACGTTACACTGCTAGGTCATAACTTGAGTGGGGGAAGGTAGGAATGTGTGGTTCTAGGATGAAGGATGTGGGATATGTTATGGGGAATGATGGACGGGGGGATGAGGGTGTGGGTTGAGGGATGGAGGATGTGGGATGATGAAAGAGGGATATGGGATGTGGGATGAGGGATGTGGAATGATGATTTGGGATGAGGGATGTGAGATGTGGGATGAAGTATTTGGTACAAGGGATTAGGGATTAGGGATGGGGGGTGAGGAATGTGGGATGAGAAATTAGGAATAGGGGATTATGAATGGGGGATGAGGGATGGGGATGTGGCATGTGGGAGGAGGGATGGGGACAATGGAATTGGGATTAGGGATGGGGGATTAGGAATGGGGGATGTGGATGATAGGACTATGTGCGGTTCTATGGGGTGTGTGTGTGTGTGTGTGTGTGCGTGTGTGTGTGTGTGTGTGTTGGGGGGACAGTTTATGATCCTAGATTAGTGACTTGGAGATAGAATGTTTGTTATTTAGGATGCATGGGACGGTTGATAAGATGTACATTTAGAACATTGCATGGATAGAAGGACTTCTTTCAGATTGTAAGAACATATACGATTTGTATAACTGTCAGATCAGAAGTCTAAGACGGAAAACATAATGTTAAACATGGACTGGTTATTAAATACGAAAACCAACATTTTCGTTAACATCTTCTAAAGATCTTTCATTTATGTTTTACATAGATGAAATAAACAAATCTTGCATAATTTACAGGTTCTTATGTCTCCACAAGTTCTACGACTTCTGTTAGCTCTGAACCACCATCGACAACTTCTGTCAGTTCAACCAGCCCCGAACCACCGTCTACTCGCCCTGCTTGTGATTGTAACTGCAAACGGAATATAACTGTTCCTCAGACCCCGGAGGAATTGACGGCGAAAATTTCAGCTCTCAAGAAAGATCTCATTGTGAATAAGAAGACGACAAGCTCCCACAAACGGAAGCTGATTTCTGCACCTGATGACCGTGAATCAGCACAGAGTATAGGGGCTCTTGGCATAACAATGTTGTGTAATCCCATTGTTGTCATTGTAGCCATTGACATCTCTCGATGTTTTCGGTAAACGAGTAAATTACTGATACAGTCAATAATCCGGTCATTTGATGAATTCACCTTTTTACAATACATATTGCATTCTGAAAATATCATACCACGAATATTGATATAAAAGGCAATTCACATGTCGAAGAAAAGACGACAGGGTGGAAACCTTACCTCGAAGCTACAAGTACTAAAAATTAGTTGGTTTACACAGAGACTTGTGTATCAGGTATATACGTCTCTGGTTTACGGTATACACTGTGTAATGTCTTATTTCAGTAAATAAATTCTTAGCATCACACGTCTTGTTATGAACACTTATACATTAATGCATTTGGTTCCACCCAATTAACAAATGTGCTGTTTCACGATTATTTGGAAAAAAAATGTTGAAAAAATGTATTATGAAACTGAATAGAGCTGGTAGGAGGCTTTATAAAATGAGGAATTGTTTGAGGAGGTAATATTGGTTTTATGTAAGATGGGAACGAATGGTTAGTGTCATAGACAACAGAAGAGTAAATGTTACCAATAACTAGAAAATTGATTTTATGTCAAATAAGGATGTAACCCAACAATAAAAACGTTTAGACACTGTTAACTTTTTAGGTCAAAGAAAAGTAATAAATTTTATTTCTAACAAAAATATTGTTGATATCTGTTTTCTATTTAGTATTATTAGTTCCAACCCGGAGGTTAAGTCTAGTGCTCTTGATTCGACGGAGTAAAATTTCAGTTGAGCCAATTTCTGATTATAGGTAACAATTGTAGACGTCAACTTGATTGTTACATTCAAACCCTTCATAGTCCAAAACGTGTTGGGTATTGATTTATTGAGTTTTGATATTAACATTCACATATTGTTTTATTAAAAATATCTATTTATATTGTTGTTCCGTGTTGAAGTTCGAGAATAATGCATTAAAATACTATCTTAATTGTGAGATTTTGCATGTTAGTTAATAAAGTTTTTTTATGGATTATGTGAATGTTTATGTTGCTTATACTAATAATAGTGGGAAGTTATCTAATTACGATACGATTTTCCATGTTTTAGATAATGTGTAATTTTTCATGTGTAGTAATTTTCTGATTTTCCTCTTGTAAATGTACTTAACCTTACCTACAAAGACATAGATCCGTGGAGAATCCTATATCTGCACGTGATGATGTATTGTAAAATCGGATCAGGCATCTGGACCCGGGAACTATCCAGTCTAATTCTATTAATCCAAAGTCGGAAACGGGGGAGATCTAGTACGAGGGATAACTGATAAATTGTGAGCCTCGTATTGAAGGAGGTACTCCAGAATGATCTTTTTAAGTTCTATAATTCTTCGACTATATATGGCCGTGAACCAAAGGACTGGTCTCATTTGATTAGTTTATATCGACGAGGTAGCACTCGGCTGCCATTCACGAATGTGGCTTTTAATTGGTTGAGTATCCGCCTTATTCACCTGATCTCGCTCCATTAGACTTTCGTCTATTTTCAAAACTAAAAACAGCTATTTCCGCCACCCTAACCCTAGCCCTAACATCGTATTCGGAGGTCATGAGCTCGGTGCTATCGGAAGTATCCGTATTGCGTTTCTAAACTGTCTGCATTATACTGGCATTTTGATAAGCACATAAATCAGCTGTTTCACTTTTATCTAAATACATATATAATTATGTTACACAGTTCAAAAAGAAGAAACTACAGTCCAGTCTGAGGTGGTTCAAAACTAGATCGCCAATGTAAAAAGTTGATGTATTCACACGCCGAAAAGAAAGTTATTTGCCTATCCGAACAAAAGCACACGGTCCAAAATCTTCATCTTCCCTCTTGATCTCTCACACATTGGTGAATGAGCAAGTATCTTGGCCATCAAATTTAACCCTAACAAAACCAATTCAGTATTTTTTTCGAGAAAACATAACAAAACAAACACCCGAATAAATTTCCAAATTTAAATCACTGACTCATCAGAACATAAACACATAGAACTTACATTTAAGGATGATGCGACTTGGAAGCACCGAATTCTTAATATCTATGATTTAAACGCATATAAGCTTAGAGCAGATTAAACATCCTTCACTATATTAAACATCAAGTTAATCTTAAGTCATTATTAAAATGTTCACAGCATTTATTAGACCAATTTTAGCATATGCAGACATAATATGGGATCATTGCACTCAATAATCCAAAGGAACATTAACTCTGGAAAAACATCACACAATATACTATATAGAGATATTGGTTGGGGAACACTGTCAGTAAGAAGAGTCAAAAGCAAGCAACAATGATGTATAAAATAATGAATGGGCTGTCACCTCAGTAAGTCACAAGATGTCCTAAATTATGTTATTAGCAACCCCTATTCCCTCAGACAAACGAGAATGTTCAATCCACCAATATGAAGAACTAATAAATATTTCGATAGTTTCTTCCCTCTAATGTTGCACTGTTCACACTTCTGATATTGTCTTTCAATAATGACATCTTTGGTGAAAGATGTCATATCTTTCAACAAAGATGTCATTATTGAAAAACAAATTTTAAAATCCAAATGGGATAGAAAGGCTAATATCATTCTTTGTAAAATTAGAAATTCTTGTAGTAATTTAAATTTTGATTTATTTAATGATCATTTAACAAACAATCCATCATGTACCTGCTCTTTTGAATCTCATTTTCGTGAGCGTCCACTTGTCAATATCTATCAATATATGAGTGGCAGGTAGTGTATATAACAGATCGATAATAATAAAAAAAATTAACTGTTTATTAAGATAAACGAATGAGTAATCTCCCTTCGACTATTGTGTCATATAATTTTTATTAAAAAATTTAATATTTGTAATCTACAAAATATCAGTCTATTACTTTAGCTACCGTCGGAGAGAATTCATATAGACTTTTCCTGTTATTCGATTCTATTGACTTAACTCATTTTTGTCAATAAAATTTGTTGAAATGAAAAAAAAAATATGAGGCCAGGATTGTATCCTCAATGCCGTAATCGAATGAAACAATATGAAAAAAAATACTACATGTAGTTACAGTCTTGACCATCAAGGTAACATTTAGGCCGTCGCTACACCATACGTTCGGACGTTTCAAGGGATCTTTATTTAAAAATTAGAGAAATTGACACTATCTGTAGTCTTTTGTCTTTATACTATATGTGGAGATGAGGCTTCATGATATCATTGGATGTAAGCGGTTTTACAGCATGTACGTATGTCATGTCGTTTTTAGGGAATTGTAATATAACATCAATTTGAGATTTGTATTCCTATATCAGACACATTGTGTGCGACAAATGATTATAAGCAATAACCTTAAAATGATATGATTGGCAGTAATTACAAAAGTCTTACAATGCAATACATCAACAATCGATAATATAATATTACTCTACAGTCAAACAATGATATACTTAATACAATAACAATCACCTTCTACCACCTTACAACCAGTTACCGGAATTACACACATTTTAGATTAAATACTACCATTTTGTTAACCAACTCATTTCCCCGGCGACTTCATTTCCCGTTTTCTAGACTGGATTATCTGCCGTTTTCATGCATTACGATTTTTTCTCGGCGATTTTATTTTGCGATTTACTGCTTTCGCACGCGAAATACGCAAAAATAATTTGTCATCATTTCTAGAGTATTTAGGACAATTTAATCTTGGTCAGAATTCGTTTACACCTCGAATGGGATGTGAGGAACACGGAAATGTGCTCACTCCGATAACCATTTTGATGGTGTAAAAGGAACCACGTGTCCGCGGCAGCATTGTTACATACTCAAGAAAGGGTGCCGTGTCAAAAGCGGTCCTGTCATCATTCTTACAGTTCTTAGGACGATTGGATCGCGGTTAAAATGCCTATGCTTTTCTAGTGGGATGTGGGGAACACGAAAATGTGCTCATTCTGGTAACCATTATAATGGTGGACAAGGAACCGCGTGTTCAAGAATTTTCACTTTCTCACGGAATTGTGTAGGTTGAAAACGCAGTGCTGTCATCATTTCTAGAGAACATAAAACAATCCGCGGTTAGGTCAGTAAAAAAGGTCCGCGGTTGGGTCAATCAGACAGCTCCTTGCATAAACTAATTTGAAATCAAAGGGACTTCCGTCTCGCAGAACAGACGATCTCTTCTTTAGAAATATACGGAGATACACTTATGTCTTTTACCAGTAAAGCACACGTGGCTTATGTTTGGGACGTTAACTTAAGGTTAGTTGAGAATGTTAAAGTGATAAATTTAATTATGTAAATACGACAAAATGTTGGAAAAGGTGTTCGAACAATGTTCTGAGGATCCCGAACGGAAGCTGAATATCTTTCTGTATATAGTACATATCGAGGATAATTTTAACTCTGGTGTTAATGACCAGATAGAAGTGCCTATGGTTTGACAAAGACTTACCTGACAGAAACACCTACAAAAAATTATAACCTTATTCTCATTGATCTTAGTGAAGGGATTAAATGTATATTTTGTTAAAGATTTATCCTCGTTTTGAGCCAGATTCTGAGTTAACATGTCGGTTTTATATCATTTAGTATGCAGTATAATCCAAACACGGCTCAATTTAATTAAGATAATGGCTTTACAAACCCCAAACGAGTGCATTTAAAACAAAGACACTTTGCAAACTTTAGGGAATCGCTAATCAAGCAGCCATGAGCTGTCTAATGAGAGATTGTATGACTTATGTTTCATAGATGTAAGTTTTAATTTACGTGTAATGATTTGTGAAATGAATGTATCAGTATCAAGGAAATATGTTTACATCAACCAGGTATGCGCATGCTCATTGTAGAAAAATAGGTCTATTTCCTACCTTAATAGTCTTCTCGACGAGATACGTAAATTCTTGCCACGAGGGTCTTAGCATCCTCGGACTAGGACTCGGCTATTTTATGCAGCACATCACCATTGCGTTTTTATAGGTGTCCATCTGGTGCTTCGTGTATCATTTTTGGAGTCTCACTTTGGATCTATCTATGCTCTTTTGCACGTTTTAAATTAAGGCCACTTTTTATTTATTTCTATATTTGCAGATTAATGCTTTTATTTATATTTTTGCAAGTTAATACATTTATTTATATTTTTGCACGTTTTAAATTAAGGCTAATTTGCGTGTATTTATATTTTTGCACGTTAATGCATTTATTTATATATTTGCACGTTTTAAATTAAGGCTATTTTGTCTTTATTTATATTTCTGCATATTAATGCATTTATTTATATTTTTGCACGTTTTAGATTAATGTTATTTTGCCTTTATTTATATTTTTGCACATTAATGCATTTATTTATATTTTTGCACATTAATGTATTTATCTATATTTTTGCAAGTTTTAAATCAAGGCTATTTTGTCTTTATTTATATCTTTGCACGTTAATGCATCTATTTATATTTATGCACGTTTTAAATTAATGCTATTTTGTCTTTATTTATATTATTGCACATTAATGCATTTATCGATATTTTTTCAAGTTTTAGGAAATGCTTACTTTGTATTTATTTATATATTTGTACGTTTTGTCAATGTGATATATTTGTCAGTGTGATATATGTATAGTTTCTATATTTCGTCACCTTTAGAATAATTTTGCATTATTATGTCCACTAATTGCATACAACCAAACAGAAATCCAAGTCATGTGCACTTTTTTATTCTATTTTATTTTTTATTTATTTATTTTATTCTAATTTGTTACAAAGTTATAGTAATATTCCCTTTGACCTTTGATTTCCAAGCCTGAAACTTCACGAGGTATTCCATGCAAATCCTGTATTCAGTTACAGTGCCCTAGACCACTAAGCCTGATAAGTTCTTCCCAGGTAGCAGACACAAGGTAGAACTCTATAACTTTGATAAGCGTGATCAGGTCACTTGACTTGAGTCTAAAATATATTTCAATGCAAGCACTTTTTTTCAAGGGAACACAGGATGAAATCTAAGTCAAAATGCAATCCATACAACAATACTGAAAATAGCGTGCAGCAACTAAACAAGATACACTATGGGACTGTAACAATCACCTCTGGACCTCTTGGCTATTGCGAAAAAACGTTTAAATGTTTAAGAATATTTGACTCCTATGCTTTTGAATGTACGCCAAGGTCGTTCATTTTAAGAAACTTGGTATCACTACATCGAAGCATGTTACTGTCCAAATATAAGGTCCTGTGACTGCTGATTATTTAGAAAATGAAGTTTTAAAGATTTATGGATTTTTCATCCTTGTGACTTTGAATATAGGTCAAGGTCATTAATTTGAACTAACTCTAGAATTAACCCTTAATTACAGTATCCGAGAGATCTTTCTGATCCATGTTCCAATTAGTTCCTAGATATTCACGTTTCATTGTAAAATTCATTGATGCGAATCACCCCTATCTGCATTTAGACTATGTTATTAGAAGTAAGTATAAATTAATCAGAGTAGTGAAACGTATATTGATTTTTTTACACATTACCTTTCAAGCAATAAACTTATCAACAGCTTCACCTAAAACGGCTTGATTTGTACAAAAGATAAAGTTTATTGTCCGAAATATTGATATAATGCCCAGTTTGCTTTTGTAAACCCCAATTCCATAGATGCAATTAATTATTTACAGCCTATATTAGTATCATGACAGTGGGCTTGTATTTGTAACGTTCTAACAACTTCATGTCTCACAATGTAAAACATAAAGAATACATATTCAAATAACGTCATGTCATCGATGTGCATTTTAAAAATTATAAGCAATATTTTGTAAAATGATGTGGACTTTCGGTTTAAGTGAAATAATTTGATTTTTGTAATTCAATTGCTTCTGTATTGTGTTCAGAAGAAAACCAAACTCGCTGCACAAAGATGACATAGCACATCGGGCGATATGAAGGTGATTGAGCTAATTAATCAAAAACATTATCACTGTACATACGTTTTGAGGTCTACAGCCAACCATTATAGCAGACAGTCAGATATTGGCAACATGAACTTATAATAGACAATCCGGGTTGCGGCACATCCTTATAGCAGGCAGAGGTTGATAGCACATAATTACAGCAGACAAGCTGACACCATACAGATAAAAGAAGCAATATTGATATCTCGAGGAACAATATTGATATCACGAGGAACATTATTGATATCACGAGAAACAATATTGATATCACGAGGAACAATATTGATATCACGAGGAAAAGACTGATATCACGAGGAACAATATTGATATCACGAGGAACAATATTGATATCACGAGGAAAATACTGATATCAGGAGGAACAATATTGATATCAGGAGGAACAATATTGATATCACGAGGAAAATACTGATATCAGGAGGAACAATATTGATATCACGAGGAACATTATTGATATCAGGAGGAACAATATTAACATCCCGAAGGTTACAATATTAACATTATGAGAAACAATATTGATATCACGAGGAAATAATGCTAATATCAAAAGAAGCAATATCGACACCATGAGGAAATAATATTGACATCACATGGAAACATTTTGATATCACAAAGAACAATTTGATATCACAAAGAACAATTTGATATCACAAAGAACAATTTGATATCATAAGAAACATTTTTGTGACATTACGAGGAACAATATTGATATATAACAGAAACATTTTTTGTGACATCACGAGGAACAATATTGAAACACACAGGAAATAATATTGATATCAAGAGGGACACTATTACCTATCACTTATGAAACCTTGTTGATATATGAAGCACATAAGTAAAACCTACATAACACGTTCAAACCATGATTTGGTCATTAGTGTTTGTTTTGGGAAGTTTGCTTTGGATGTTGGAAAGGCCTGTAGAGATTAATGGAGGTAAGTAAATTTGCACCTGTATATCTACAAGGAACACCTGCCTTATTTTATAATATACATCTATTTATTGTCAGTATAAACTCGTATCGCGCCCTACATGTGTCAAACAATACGTGTATCTTTATTTTGTTCCAGAATACACCTGTCCGTTGACAAACATTGCATTGAACAAAAAAGCTTGGCAGTCGTCTCTTGCTTACGATGGTATTGCCGAGCGGGCTGTGGACGGTAACCTGGACAGTGCGTTTGGTAACCGATCCTGTACACATACGCTAGGAACTGGGTATGATTGGTGGATAGTGGACCTCGGCTACATAGCAAACATTAGTAACGTCATTCTAACAAATCGTTTTAAAGTGTGTAAGTGTGTATAACTTTTTTAAAATAAAACATATCTTTTGTTTGACGTAATATATTGTTAGAAGAAAATATCTTTTGTTTGTATCAATAATAATAATAATACTTTGAAGTTTTATATACGCTATATCACAGCAATAAAGCCGCTGCGGTTCACAAATAATTATCTGAGGTTATTGGGCCTTTATCAACAAGTTAATTAAATTATCAGCATACAGCCGGAGCTGCCATTCCGGCGTTAACAGCTTACACATGACATTTCTTCTACGCCATACCAGATACTCATTTAAAGTTGAGTAGACTGGGACGGATCGGAGTATAGTATCTTGTTCTGTCTTGCTTCTTACCGCTAGACCGCCGTGTCTCCGCAATTGTATCGTTTAAGTGTTTTATAGACTCTGATATGTCTCAGCTGAGGGATAGAACCCAAAGTCTTCCTCACAGGGGCGAACGCTCAACTAAGGCCTAAAGGTTAGGCAGTGCCAAGGGAGACATCAGACAGAACAAAATTGTTAAACAATAGACGCAACGATATCCCGTATTTAGACGCCTTTTATATGCAATTGGGCAACAATTCTTACGCCCTTCCAGCAGGGTAGTGCAAATACAGAAAATAGATAAATGAATATATCGAACTTACAAAACTTTTACTTAAAACAAACGCTGCTGAGAAAATTAATTGCTTTTTATAAATAAGTAGTGATTATTGACCTGTAAACATTTCGAGCCGAACAAACGAACAACTTTCCAACACTGTGTTTAAAAGGAAAGCTGATACTAGATTCATATTGACTTTCCGGACTACATGTACTATCATGAACTATCATATAGAACATTAACTAACAATATACAAATCTACCTTGTTTAAAACCGATAGTCGAATTGGTTTTAACAGTGTATTACGTTGAATGTCTGTATGTGATATATTTGTCAGTGTGTTAGTTTGTTGAATGTCTGTATGTGACATATTTGTCAGTGTGTTAGTTTGTTTGTTGAATGTGTGTATGTGATATATTTATCAGTGTGTTAGTTTGTTGAATGTCTGTATGTGATATATTTGTCAGTGTGTTAGTTTGTTGAATGTCTGTATGTGATATATTTGTCAGTGTGTTAGTTTGTTGAATGTCTGTATGTGATATATTTATCAGTGTGTTAGTTTGTTGAATGTCTGTATGTGATATATTTGTCAGTGTGTTAGTTTGTTGAATGTCTGCATGCGATATATTTGTCAGTGTGTTAGTTTGTTGAATGTCTGCATGTGATATATTTGTCAGTGTGTTAGTTTGTTGAATGTCTGTATGTGATATATTTGTCAGTGTGTTAGTTTGTTGAATGTCTGTATGTGATATATTTGTCAGCGTGTTAGTTTGTTGAATATCTGTATGTGATATATTTGTCAGTGTGTTAGTTTGTTGAATATCTGTATGTGATATATTTGTCAGTGTGTTAGTTTGTTGAATATCTGTATGTGACATATTTGTCAGTGTGTTATTTTGTTGAATATCTGTATGTGATATACTTGTTTGTGTTCATTTTTATGAGTGTATGCTAGTAATAACGTTTGCGGTAAATAAACAATATTATTTGCGCTTGATGTTACAGATGAGAGGCTACGGAATTTTGAGATTTGCCTGTCAAATTCTACCACGACCAATCCGACCGAGACCAGCCTATGCTGTAATGAGCTGGGTCAGCTTGGCAGCAAAGAGAGCAGATCTTACGTACTAGGGGCATTAGGACGGACTGTACTTATCAGAAAGTTATCAAGCGACACTCATGCACTGACACTGTGCGAGGTTCAGGTATTAGGTAAGTTAGGTTTTTGATAGTCAGGGCAAAATGATGATGAGGTAGGTGCTTCAGATATTGCTGTGTGTGCTCTTTTTATGACTGGTAACTCCGTTTTTAACTATCCTAGTTGTAAATTTGAGAACATTATGTACTTTACATAGATTTACATGCCGATTTATATGCTTCCAGGACGCTTGGTCTTGTTTATATTTTATGTGTTATTAAGGATTTCTTAGTTGTCCATTCGATCTGTTTTTATCTTTGTCGTAGAACTTTGCCTTGTTTTCAAATCCCTTCTCTGTTATTATCGTGCGCGTTTTATATCGAAATTGAAAGTTTCTGACTGATCGGAATTTGAAGTTTTGGACACCATCTCAAAATGCTTCGTGTTCCTTTTTTTTATTAACAGCGTAAATACATTTTTCCTTATTAGAAAGTGGACGATAGTATCCTACCGTTAAAGTCACATTCAGGACAGGAAAATGTTAAATTTCTTAGATGAGAGAAAAATTATTAACTTATATGTACCATTATTGCTTTCATGATACCACGTGATCACCAAAAATATTTATTTAATTCCGACTTTGTTAATATTCTTTACATGCTTATATATTCTATAAAAAAAGACTTCTGAAATATTTAGTTGTGTTCATCCAAACCTGCTGATGCAATAGTTGAACTTTTATGTTTTTAATCTTAAACTCATTTTCTCTGAAAAATCATAACACCATGACTTTAACAAAGGGAAACTATATAAATTATAAAACTGTGAGATAAATGCCTTTTTATATCTAAGTTCAAGCTGTCGGGAATAATATTCCACCTCGAGACATCTAAGAATTTTGTTTTGTTTTTGTTTTTGTTTGTTTGTTTTTTATTTTTATTTTTGCTCTTTTTTGGTTTTTTTGTATTTGTTTTTGTTTTGTTTTTGTATTTCTTTTTTCATTTTTTTTCTTTTGTGTCAATTTTCTAATGTTTACTATTAACATTGATAGTCATGATGAGTTTTTTTATTCTTATTTCTTTGCAGAAGCAAGAAATTGTTCAAAAGTCACAGAGGCAAAGTCAAGAAACAATAAACAATGTAAGAATATTTCGGGAAAGGAAGAACTGTATGTGATTCTAGAATGAGGGACGGGAAAGGTAGAACTATTTGTGATTCTAGGAAGAATTATGGGGAACACGGAAGGTAGGACTATGTGTCATTCTAGAATTAGGGGAGGAGAGATCGAACTGTGTTATTCTAGAATAAGAGGCTAAAGTAAAAGTGTATGCTTTTCTAGGAAGATTGGTGGGGGCATTGAGGATAGGACTGTGTGTGATTCTAGAATTAGCGACGGCAAAGATAGAGCTATGTGTCATTTTAGAATTAAGGCGGGAGATATAGAACTGTGTGATTCTAAAATTAAAGTCGGGAGAGGTGAAATGGAAAGGTTGTTCTAGGTAGACTGATGGGGGACATGGAATATTGTGTGTGATTCTAGAATTAGGGACGGGAAAGGTAGAGCTATGTGTGATTATACAATTAGGGACGGAAAAGGTAGATATGTGGACAATTAGGGACGTGGGGAATATGACTGTGATTGGTTCTTGGATTAGGATTAGAAGGGTTTTGATTGTATGTGATTCTATAATGGGGGATGGGTTGGGTAGGACTGTGTATGATTCTAGATTCGAATGAGGGATGGATGAGGTAGGATTGTGTGTGTCTATAATGAGGGATGGGTGAGGTAGGATTGTATGTTATTCAAGAATGAGGGATGGGTGGGTTAGGATTGTGTGTTATTCTGGAATGGGGGATAGGGAAGGTAGGATTCTGTGTGTGATTCTAGAATTAGGGGCGGGAATGGTAGGATTATGTGTGTGATTCTAGAATGAGGGGTGGGTAAGGTAGGATTGTGTGTTATTCTAAAATGGGGGACAGGGAAGGTGGGATTTTGTGTGTGATTCTAGAATTTTACGGGCGGGAAAGGGAGGATTATGTGTGTGATTCTAGAATGAGGGGTGGATGAGGTAGGACTGTGTGTGATTCTAGAATTAGGGGCGGGAAAGGTAGGACTGTTTATGATTCTAGAATGTGGGCTCAGAAAGGAAGGAATTAGGGGAGGTGAAGGTAGAACTGTTTGTGATTCTAGATTTTCGTAATTTTGGATAAGTTGCGATGATAGACAAGTCTGTAAATGTTGGATGTAGCATGAGAAAAGATGTCTTCTGTTAAATTGTAAGAACATTAGTTGTATAATTGTTAAATCAGACGCCTTCTGACAAAAAAAACATAATGTCCAGCATAGACCGTTACCAACAATATTATCGTTCTGCATTTCTTAAGATATTTCATTTATCATTCTTTTTTTATATAGATGGAATTATAAACAAGTTTTGTATAATTTACAGGTCCCTATATCTCCACCAGTTCCACGACTTCTGTTAGCTCTGAACCACCATCGACAATTTCTGTCAGTTCAACCAGCCCCGAACCACCGTCTACTCGCCCTGCTTGTGACTGTAGCTGCAAACGGAATATAACTGTTCCTCAGACCCCGGAGGAATTGACGGCGAAAATTTCAGCTCTCAAGAAAGAGCTCACTGTGAATAAGAAGACGACAAGCTCCCACAAACGGAAGCTGATTTCTGCACCTGATGACCGTGAATCAGCACAGAGTATAGGGGCTCTTGGCATAACAATGTTGTGTATTCCCATTGTTGTTATTGTAGCCATTGACATCTCTCGATGTTTTCGGAAAACGAGTAAATAATTGTTAGTCAACAGTCCGGCCATTTTATAATTTCACCTAACGAATTTCTTTTCCGTTTTCATACACTGTAAGTATACAAAGTATACAAAAATCAACCTTTTGTTTTTTTCTTGATTTTTTTTTCGAAAAAAATGACGGGGAGGAAACTTTACCCTTATGTTTCATCAAATTTACACAAAGATTGCAAAGAGCAATTCGGCTGACAGAATGTTATTAATATTTAAAGATTTACTCTGATCCAACATATTTCGCAGTGATTTAAGTTCCCGTTTACATTCCTAACAACTTTTTCACGACGATTTCTCTTCGGGATGTACAGTCATAACAAACCTGCTGTACCTGTGATTGAAATTATTTTGCTGGGATACATTTTCGCAATTTTTATTCGTCCGCGAAAAACGTAAAAATTAATTGCACGCGAAAATAGGTTGTTTTACAGCATAAACTACATTGAGGATTGTTTTAGTAACTAAATTCTTAGTTGTACATGTCTTGTCATAATTAGTAACACCTAAACGCCTTCTGTGCCACTCAAATATTTAGCAGAGCACGTGTTGTTTCACAAATATTTGCAAAATATGATAATAATTTAAAAAAATGAAAATAAATAGATAAATAAATAAATATTTTGTTGAAAAGATGTAACCAATCTTACGTTCGTTCCAGTATTTTGAAACTCAATAAGCTCGTAGGAGACTTCATAAAACAAAGAATTGATAGATAAGATACCAAAGGTTTAATGTAAAATTGTAACGAATGGTCAGTATAACAGACATATCCATATGTATAACTTACCTAGTACCTAATGCAGAAATAGACAATCATATTAGAAAATGCTATCAATAACCAGAAAAATGATTTTATGTCAAATAAGGATGAAATCAAGTAGTACAATACATTTAGACACTATGTTACCTTTTTCATTTTCTATAGCCTATTGCTAGTTCAAACCCGGAAGGAAAGTCTAGCGCTTTTGATTCGACAAAGTAAAAAGTCAGTTGAGAAAGTTCCTGGCTATAAGTAAAAACCTTATAATTGTAGACGACAACTTGATTGTAACATTCAGACCCTTCATAGTCCAAAACGTGGATATTGATTTATTGATTTTTGATATAGATATTTTATTTTATTTTATTAACAAATATTATTTATATTGTGTGCCATCCAGAGCAATTAGGGTAGATTTCTTGCCAAAGGACACCACCATGACAGCTTCCCGATAAACCCAAACCGACACGGGTAGGGAGCGTCTGTTGCCTCGAGATGTTACTCCGACGTACTCAGCCATTTTATGCATGTGCCTTTCAATATATGGTATACCAGAGACGGATCTTTATGGAAATCTGAAGCTAAAAGGCTTTGATGTTTCATTTGACAATCCAACGATATATTAATGGACTAATGGATTAGTTTCCTGTGTGCTGTCACGTCTTCCTCGCCAGTATGTAGGGTCGAAAGTGGGTAGTATTAGTCGGGATGTTGGGGTTTAGTTAGGTCTGGTTTTAAGTTAGGATATGATCATATAGCTGTAATAGGGTCATATATATATTCAATGATACCTAATAGTATGTATTGGTAATAAATAGTTTTGTTTATAAATATTATTATTTTAATCATTATATGCTATTATAATGATTGTCATTTATTGAATTACTCCGTTAGATTAGAAAAACGCTTTTACCTGCGCGCGAGTATTATATCGGCGTGCGCATTTCTATGTATTCGTAATGTACATGTATATGTGTGTGTGCGTAAATAGTGGTCACCGACAGACTGGACATGTGACAGTTCTGACGGACTTTGACGAAGGTGTTTGATTGGTTGGATGTTGTTTTCGTATGTTTTAGTAAATGTTTCTTTGTGTTTGGGCAGTTTTGAATTTGCCGTGGTAGACGGTGGTTTACTGGTTTGTCTTGGTTTGTCTTGGTTTGCACGCTACATATGTTCATCATGGGTAAGTTAGTTTTATTTGAATTCATTGGTTTCCCCCCGTCATGATCATGAGTGATCGAATGATGAATTAGTGTTTTAATGATCCATTGAATAATGTGTTTTATTATATACGAGTATACGTGTATACTATTCTGACATGATTGTTATGTTGGGATAAAATCATATAATATTATTATCAGTAAAGCAATCACCTCGTATTTGATGTGATATTTAAGCATTGAACGGCTTTCAGTTGGCATTCATAGTCAATATGAATGCCAACTGGACAGAGGCAAATTCCATGAAGCGCGCTATATTTACCATCTGCAATTTTTTATTTGTCGTGCGATATTTTTTTTGAAATTTGAATTTAGTTGGCAGTTCATAAGCTGGTGAACTCGCAACTGAATTGGTAGGTTTATATAGTGGCAGTGCCATACAATGGTAAATATATATATTTATATGTATGAGTTATCATGTATGACATTCTGTATGGTATTTTGTTGTAGTTTATATAGAAAAGCGATTCTAGACTGTGACGTACTAGGAGTGTGTGCCTTTGTGCAAATCAGCATTGATACACGATACGTGTTGTAAGTGTATTGTTATTTTTACTGAATATATGATATATATTTGATGTTATGATTTATGATCAATCCATATATATATATAAATATTAAGTAAAGTGAAATAATATCATTTCGCTTGTATTAAATGCGATTTGTCTAGTGAGTGTGAGTTCCGTGTATGTGATGTGTGAGTAGAGATTATATATTTTGTATCTTTGTATGTTTTAGAATGATTTATGTATTTATTGAAATCGTCTTCAATAAATATGAGAATTCTACAATGAACCCTGCGGTGTTGTCTTTAATCTGACATTTACATCCGCTACATAGCTAGGCCTATGCAGCTGTCTGTTTCTATGTAATTTCATGTTGTAAATATTTATTTCATCATTAATAAATGGTTGATTATAGTTCAAGGCGTTTGTTCTCTCTCTATACGACAGATACAAGTTACCCATCGAACCTGGGTTGTTGGTCCACAAGGGCGAGTCGGGTGTAGTTTGACGTACGCAAACTGGGCCCGACACACTCGTGTTACAATAATTTAATACTGATGTCAATAATGATGTGATTCTATGTATATTTCTCCGACTAGAACAAACCTTTATATATACCTCAGCATATTTCAACCAAATTACCCTGCCTTCTTTAGCTGAGTTAGTGATCTTAACTCACTGTCTGCCACTAGACTTCGGTTGGTCTTGAGACAATAGGAACTGGTGGTACACTCGTGGGAGCTCGAGCCCCTCGTCCCTGTTCAAAGATGGCCGTTGCTGTTTTATCTCGTTTGTTCGTTATACTTGGCATTTGATAAATGTACTCCTCCGAGCCTATAACTTTGATGGTTTTGATGTTGTGTCTAGTGTTGTTAGTGTTCGTGGATAGCAGATGATGATCTGGGAAGATTTTTTTATCCGTACACCTACAGGTTTATCTCTTTCACCCACATTCAGTCATTTATGCATTTGTTACATTTAATGTAGTAAATGACCGGGCACTTTTTGAATGTGTTTGATTTGTCTTTGACGTGTGTGAATTTTTGTCTTCGGGAGTTGTATGTTGTATGTTGTATGGTTTATTGTAAATGTTAACACCATACTTTTTTTAAATTCTATGATGCCCTCCGATGTTCCCTGAATGTGTTGGATGCCGATGTTAACACTCTCCTCGCTTTTCTCTATGTCATCGTAGTTATCCTTGTCTCTTATTCTGGGAATTTTAAACATCTATTCTGGGTGGCCAATTTAACGTGCAGTTTTAATATGCTCAACTTCCTTCAGTTTGTCGTCCTTATCAGTTACAGGTTTATTAGCCCTATGTGTAAAAGGCTTTTAAATCAAAGTTTAAACACTGGTCAGTGTGAGAAGGTTTTCTGCATACTTTAACTTTAGTCAATCCATCGTCATTCAGACATATACAGGTGTCTAAGAATGGTAAAATACCTTTTTTTCTGCTGTGATGTAAATTTTATATGTTTGTCTATAGAGTTAAATGGTCAGAACATTCTTCTACCTCATCTTCAT
This sequence comes from Pecten maximus, assembly GCF_902652985.1. Lineage (NCBI taxonomy): Eukaryota > Metazoa > Mollusca > Bivalvia > Pectinida > Pectinidae > Pecten > Pecten maximus. Next base: position 14,386,716 of record NC_047033.1, on the reverse strand, counting down.
GTAGCCTGGAGAATTCATCACCCACATACATGAACCACATTGATGGAGATTATTGGCAGACTTCAGCTTTCTTCAAAGTGCTCCATGTTCTGATTAGCTATAATAGGAGAGATTGGTGACTCTATAGCTGTTCCTTGTCGTTGTTGGTAGAAATTGCCGCCAAACCAAAACATGTGTCGTAGGCTACTCAATTTTTCCAGGTGGCACTTCTATCCCGAGATCTCTTGTACGAGTGCAACACTGATATAGTATCCATTTGTCCCCGCCAGTAGCCCATCGAGGGAGGCCAGGTATTTAACCTTTTTGTACGTAACATTTTCTATGCTAGATACGATCTTAAGGGTGAATATTTCTTGTGGATTTTCGGAAGCCCATATAAAGGGATGTGATGTTTCATTTGACAATCCAACGATATATAATTTATTGAACAACAGAGAAAGCCGATATCAAAACGAAACAATTAATCTGACTCGAAATGGATAGAATGGTGGCAAACTATAGGTACGTACAGATACCAGTGTAAAAAAGTTCTTCACGCATTTGTTGTGACGATGAGTTCTTTATGTGTGTGCATTTGAGAGGAACATATCGACTGGATTGAAATGTCAATAAGTAACTACTAACTTTCCTGTCTAGAAATTTTGTACCTTGTCTACAGTAGTTTCCATTAGCCTACACTAAATACATTTCAATAATTACGTGGGTTTATCTAACCTTAACTACATTGACATAGATCCGTGGAACTTTAGGTGTTGATGCGTTATCATTTAACTTGACAATCAGGATTCCTCTATGCACTATATATAAATATAAGTTAATATATTTATTATTTTGGCTCATGTCACGCTCATAGCAAATACATGTAATGTGAAAGAGCCATTTAATTTAACCTGCTCAAATTTGACTTGGTACTAAACATTGATTCTGCTCAAATAGATTCCTGTTCCTTCACCGCTCTGTCATGGAATCAGACAGAGGCTTACCCCGGCTCCCTTCCTAAAACCGCACATAGTCCTACCTTCACTTCTCCGACCTGGAATCAGAGAAAGCCCATCTTCCCCGGCTCCTACACCGCACACAGCCCTGCCTTCGCCGCCCCGTTAAAGTGAATCAACAGACTCCAATTTTCCCGACTACCATCCTAAAATTGTACAATGTCCCGCCCAGTTCTAACATCACCTTACTCCATGTTCCCCGCCCCGGGTTAGAAACACAGAGTCCATCTTCCCACCCCGCAACCATTTATTATATCATCATTTGTATGAACCATTGTCCTTATATATTGTCAATGCAGAGAAAATGTAAGTATGAACAAATGAAAAAAATGTCCCTTATAACTTTCTAAACAAAAAGATTTTGTGATTATATAAATTTTAAAATACCTCATTTCATAACATTGACAGCCTTTTTCTACAACAGTCGATTGTAAATTTGTTCTAATTAGCTTTTAGAATGTTCCTTATTAATCCGACATATGTTCTTTATGAATTATTTAGCCCTTCAGAAATACTGTCATTTGTCATTCTTGAAAAGATATAAATGTAAAGAAATGTACAAAAGTATGATGCGTAGTTTTACTATTATTTTTATATATTATATTTATGTGTGTGTACGTATGAGGGTTCTTGCATCCCTTTTTATATAAAGCGGAACTAGACGTGGATGAACACCGATCGCGATGGCCAACTGGTTAGTGCGACCATCCAGAGTTCGGAGATTCCGGGCTGGAATGCTGGTGTGGTCGTTGCATTGTTTCCTCTCCAGTTACATATCAAAACTCATTTTAGGACCATTGTCATTCCATCATGATATCTTTCGGATTACCACCTGACCAACATCTAGCATGTTAACAGTTGTCCGCTTGCGGACGAACTTAAGACCAAATCATATCTCTCATAAATTAATTACTGTAGTATCAATATAAATACGACAGCTTCAATATACTCATCGATCTCATGCATTACTGTAGTTGTTTACTAATATACAATATAATGCTGTTGGTTAGTGCAAAAGGTCATCCTGACGTGACCTCTTATGCGATGTCGTTAGATGTTCATGTAACGTAGTGAGAATGAGCATATATATTTTAATTAGATAGGAGTTTCGAGTAAGTTGTTGTCAGCCCACTGTGGGACATCCAACAGATGACGCCCTTTGGTCCGTCGTCCATCCGTCGCCCGTATGTTAGTAAAAAAAATCTTGTTATCGGTATTCCCCGAGAAGAAAAAGTATTTTCTCAAACTTGTTGGTTTCCGTTGGTCCCTAGTTGTCTGCATTTGATTTCGAGTCTGATCCAGAGACATAATAGCCGCCAGGCATCAATCTTTGATTTTAACAGTTGTTATTGCTATTTCTTGAGATGTACTGGAATGATTTTCTCGAACTTCAAATGTTGGCACTTAGTTGTGCTGATTTGATTTTGAATCTGATCCTGAAAACGATATGGCGGACAGTTAAAATTTTGCATCGCTATTTCTGATCCCTAGAAATTTCTTCTAAGATCTGTCTTAAATATAGAATTACGAAAGTCATTTCTTATAAAATAATTCAAATCAGGCAAAGATCAGTTTCCCCTAGAACCAATAAATATCATTCAATCCTCGTGGATCTTTAATTCTCAAACTTCATCAGTATGTTCCTTGAGTTGCGCAGATATATGGTGTTGGCTGTGTGTCATCTTTAAGTTTAATGATATACTCCTTCATTTATTTATTGAAGAATGAACACAACACACGAATGCTGTCACGTAATAGTGAAATATAATATTCTAAAACTGCAAATGATGATGAAAGTAATGTAAAACCAGAGTGAACTATCCAGCCTGGTTCTAATAAGCCAACATACGAAAACGGAGGCGACCAAAGAGAGATAACACATGGAAACGCCCTAGATGGTAGTAAAAATGTAAACATCTGCTTAAATATATAAATGAATCAACCTAATCACAGGTTCAGAGTTGTAGATTATGTTTAATTTACACCAGAAAATGACTTCACAGATATGATATTACAAAGTTTCATCAGACAGCTAGTACGCACAATGATGACAAAATAGCTGACAAGTTCTCAATACATATAGGTAATTTAGACGTAAAAAGAGAGAGAGAGAGAGCGAGAGAGAGCGAGAGAGAGAGAGAGAGAGAGAGAGGGTAATAATCATCTGTATACTTAAAACATCTGAAGACATACAAATGTATATACAAAATCATTACATCAATACATCTTTCCCTGAAATCGACATTTCTCGATGACTAACACAGAAACACAGTATGTCGTTTTGTTCGTCATAACTTTTTTATTTCTTTTCTTTCTGTTAAGTCCTGTGACATGATATGCCGAAAATATTGTAAAATAAATATATACTTCACTATAGTTGGTATAGTCAATATGAAGTAGCATATACCAGCTATACCTTTTGTCAAAATAAGTTTCAAAAATTCGAGATTATACTTTTCCGGATACACAGAAAATAAACAACTTTACTTGCAGCAAAAATCTTACCTATCAGATGAGATAAGATAGTAGAAAATCTTAATGATGAACATATGTCAAACTAATATTAGATCTGTTATTGGGATAGAAAGTTTTGGTTTTAGATAGGTTGCTGAAACAAAATTTTGTCACAGATGGACCACCTATTTGATGACGCATTACATGAACCTCGAATTGATGTCGTCATATATTAACCACGCAAATGACGACATCACAAGAACGATGACCTCATAGATCCTTGTGTAAACATGCGATAGAGTTATGAAGGGGAGCTTTGATTAATATTATACACGACTAGCGTTACATGTTTATAGGTAAATCACACACAAAATATAAATAACACCAAGTCAGGTAACTGTGGTAGGCACATAATACACTAGCTTTAAATTTAATTCTAAATATCACAGGATCAAAAGAGTTAAATAAGAATAGATTAAAACATAAAATAACATAAAAGTAGTAAAATTATCAATGACACGTGACCTTTTAGTAACTAGTAAATAAAACAAAAATGATAAATAACATCAAGTTAGGTAACGGTGAAAGACACACAACACACTAGCTTTAAACTTATTCTAAAATATCACAGAATCGAAGATAAATAAAAAAGATAAATAAAAACATAAATAACACAAAATTAGCAAATTAATTAATGACATGTGATATTAAGTTACAGGTAAACTACACAAATTACCTTCTAAATAAATATGAATTGTTTCTAATAAATAATTTGGCTGTCATAGCCTTTACTACGTCGTAAGGAATAAAGAGTGAACTTCCATGCCTTTGTTGCTCGGATTGAGAGTTTATTCACCGTCGGTCCCCAGACCATCTTTTGGTTGGGACCATCTTTTGGTCATCTCTTTAAGACTATCCTTATGGCCGGTTTCAGTTGATTTGCAAAAAACTCTTGCGACTGTTTCATTAAACTGCATTGGAACCATCATTCGGCGACCGAAGATTTTCTGTAACACAACAGAAAAATATACTTTACAGTATATATACATGTATACAGTAAAGGTGTATTGGGACCAGCCTAGTCACATCGGCCTAAGAATGTGTTACAATATAGATGCGTTTTGACCCATCCTTAGTTACAGGGACTAATAATTTGTAAAAGTCTAGGTGTGTTTGGACTAGTCTAGTCACATTGGCATAAGAATTTATTACAATCTAGGTGATTCATAGCCACAGGGACTGATAATCTGTTACAGTCTAAGTGTAAATTTTGTATTTGGACTAGCCTTGTCCGATCGGCCTGAGACTTAATTGCAATCTAGGCGTGTTTGGACCCATCCTAGTCACAGGAACTAATTATTTCATTAAGTCTAGGTGTATTTGAACTAGTGTAGTCACATCGGCCTGATAATTTGTTGCATTCTAGGTTATTTAGACCCATCATAATTACAAGGGTCTGATAATTGTTTGTCAAAGTGTATTCATAACTATCCTAGTCACAGGGACCTGTGCCATTGTTTGTGTAGCCTGATATTTGTTTTTACATTCTAGGCTTATGTTGACCTACCCAGTCACAGGGGCATGATAATCTGTTACAGACTAGGTGTATTTGGACCTATCCTATTCACAGGGACCTGGAAATATGTTACATTTTAAGTATATTCGGACATATCAAAGGCACAGGGGGCTGAGAATTTGCTAAAGTCTTATTGTATTTGGACCTATACTTAAGAATTTAGTAACTGTATAATTAAAATCGAGAGGATTTTTTCTTAAACGAATGCTTATCAAGGAATTTCCGAGTTACTCTCCTTGCTGGTAGTAATCGATGATCTCTAATATTAGAATATCATTATTTTGATCATTACTTAAAATATCAGGGATAGGTATTCAAATATCCCACCTCGTCCAGGTGTACGGCATTCTGTTTGTCCTCTTTGGTGTAGAAGTAGGCATTGAGTACAGGGTTTTTATCCTTATTGCCGTAATCGTACGAGGCAATCTGGAAAAAAAACATTCACAAAAGTTACATTCTTGACCATCAAGATACCAGTAAGTCAGTCTCTCTATTATTTTTTTCTAAAATTCAACGTGATCTCTATTTCAGAAATAAATTTTCCCCACTTATTATTAAATATAAAGATGAACTGACTTCATGGCATATATGAATGTTATCTATCACCCTTCCCTATGACGTAGTGTTTTACAGTATACATACATGCTCTGTCATTATTATGGAATTGTAATATAACATTGATTCGAGATGTATATCCCTCTCTTAAACACATGATTGTGTCTAACAAATGATCATATACAATATAATCTTACAGCGATATAATTGGCAACTATTACACAAATCTTGAAATACAATAAATTAATAAAGTTCATGTCACACATAATACAATACCACCAATGGTATAATAAATAACATTACAATCATGGTACAAATAGCTACAAGTATTACACACATTTTACAATTCTGTAAACCAATTAATATTCCCGGCGACTTGAGTTCCCATTTTCATGCCTTACGACTTTTTCGCGGAGATCTAACTTCGCCATTTACAGTTATAAAAGGCCTTTTAATTTTTGAGAAAATTAATCGCACTCAAAAAAAGGTTGGGTTACAGTTATTTAATGGGAACTATTACACTCGTTGTCGCTTACAATCGCGAATGGACTCTGTTTTCCATATAACAGCTGATACGAACTAAATGACTTACATCAACTCCCAAAAGCTGCTTCATATCATCGCGCTCTTTCTCTTTGCCTTCCCATTTTTCCTTCATGATAATTTCGTCTATCACGGCCTCCTCCGTCATCTTAACCTGTTTTAAGAGATTGATAAGCATGTTTTTCACTATGGTACATTTGGTTAAATGTTTTCCGTCTTTTCGTAATCCAGAGTTATCTGCTCTTTCCTGTCACATCGTTTGTTTGTGAGGGAAACGTCACCGATTCGTGCGAAAACGACGTAATTTTCTCACGAAAACTAATACGTAACAATAAATGCCTGCTCACAAGAGCAAATAACTGTCATTACGAAAAGACAGAATTTAAGTCGCTTTACCTTACTCATAGAAAAGGAACTCGCTAATAGAGCAGCAATGGAATGCCTCGTGTGAAGTTTGAAGACTCATGTTACAAAGATATAATTTTTGATTTAAGTGCATTAACTTATGAAAGAAATGTATCAGTATCAAGAAAATGTGTTTACACCAACAAGGTAATGTGCATGCTCAATGAAGGAAACTACAATTGTATGTCCGTTTCCTACCTTAATGGTCTTCTCGCCGATATATGTGTATATATCTCTGGTGTAAATTCTTGCCACGAGGGTCCTAGCACGTTCGGATGAGGACTCGGCTATTCTATGCAGCACATCATCGTTGAGTTTGATATAGGCGCCCATGTCATCTACAGCTTCGTGTATCATTTTGGGTTTCCTTTGAATCCACAACATTATAAATCAAGACAATAGACAATTAACCCAGTTCATATCATTCGGTACCTTTTATTAAAGTGAAGTTGGCTTGAACGTAAATTTAAGGGGGGGGGGGGGGGGGGGGGGGGAGGTATCTTTATTTCCTCTGCATCAATTAGTAGTCTTTGATTTCATTCTAACAAGAAGTTCCCTCTTGCATACTACATGTATTTAACAAATGTTCAGATGTCCTAAATATACATGTGTTGTTCACCCATTAACAACATTAACGTATTCACACAAGGTTTTGATTTAATGGACTTAATGGTTAGATTTCATTTAATTGCTTCATGCATTTGCTTTCCGGAAAGCGTTGTGATACTTGAACTTAGACTGTTTTAGACAAATAAGAAAAATAATGGCACTTCTTGATAAATATTGCTAATGTCTATAAACTTCAAAAATATTAATTTTAGGTTGTTCCTATTTTATTTTAAATTTTCATCACTATCTAAAAAAAATGTTACGGACACTTTTAAATTTTATAATTAACACAACATAACTTTTTACATACCTTTAATTCTTATTCCTGTTTTACACGTGATTATATGGAAATTTAACCATTTAGTCTCTTTAATGTAACACAATACGCCTAATAGAATGGTGATGATAACAAAATACACACCATATCAGATATCAGTATGGATGATGACAAAAATGTATGATAGCAAATATCAGTATGTAAGATGACAAAGCACTTTGATAGCAAATATCATTATGGGTGATGACAAAACACGTATGGTAAAATCAAATTTGATAGCAAATATCAGTTTGGATGATAAAAAAAGTACATTTGATAGCAAATATCAGTATGGGTGATAACAAATCACATTTCAGAGCAAATATCAGTATGGATGATAACAAACCGCAAACGATAGCAAATATCAGTATGGATGATAACAAACCACAAACGATAGCAAATATCAGAATGGATGATGACATAGCAAATATTACAGGAAATATAAGTATGGATGTTGACGGATACAAAAAGTTGATCTAAAAAGTTTACAAGGTATCAATGTTGTAATGGACGTGAGTTTGATAAATGAAGTGCAAGTGCTACAAAGAACATATTCCAATAACAAATATCCAAAAGGTTGATTGCAAGGCAGGCATTCCCGCATCTTATGTCAAAAAAAAAAGAATTAAACAACTCTTATATAGACGTAAATTACAAAAATGGTACAAAGAATGTAAAGTTTACTTACTCATCATCTCCCATTACTCTGATATCATCTGCTAATTCCATCGCATCGCCAATCCTATTCAGATTTTTCATCAAAACAAATATTATTTAATGAATCATGTACAGCTTGTATGATGACAGTGCGGTAATATTGGTTTGTCTGACGAAAGTGCGGTATACATTGATTTATATGACGACAGTGTGGTATGTATTGGTTTGTATGATGACAGTGTGCACGTGGTATGTATTGGTTTGTAAGATGACAGTGTGGTATGTATTGGTTTGTATGATGACAGTGTGGTATGTTTCAGTTTGTATGACAACAGTGTGGTATGTATCAGTTTATATGACGACAGTGTGGTATGTATTGGTTTATATGACGACACTGTGGTATGTATTGGTTTATATGACGACAGTGCGGTATGTATTGGTTTGTATGATGACAGTGTGGTATGTATTGGTTTGTATGACGACAGCGGTATGTGTTGGTTTGTATGATGACAGTGTGGTATGTATTGGTTTGTATGATGACAGTGTGGTATGTATTGGTTTGTATGACGACAGTGCGGTATGTGTTGGTTTGTATGACGACAGCGGTATGTGTTGGTTTGTATGATGACAGTGTGGTATGTATTGGTTTGTATGACGACAGTGCGGTATGTATTGGTTTGTATGATGACAGTGCGGTATGTATCAGTTTGTATGACGACAGTGCGGTATGTATTGGTTTGTATGACGACAGTGCGGTATGTATTGGTTTGTATGACGACAGTGCGGTATGTGTTGGTTTGTATGACGACAGCGGTATGTGTTGGTTTGTATGATGACAGTGTGGTATGTATCGGTTTGTATGACGACAGTGCGGTATGTATTGGTTTGTATGATGACAGTGCGGTATGTATCAGTTTGTATGACGACAGTGCGGTATGTATTGGTTTGTATGACGACAGTGCGGTATGTATTGGTTTGTATGATGACAGTGCGGTATGTATTGGTTTATATGACGACAGTGCGGTATGTATTGGTTTATATGACGACAGTGCGGTATGTATTGGTTTGTATGACGACAGTGTAGTATGAATTGGTTTATATGACGACAGTGTGGTATGTATTGGTTTATATGACGACAGTGCGGTATGTATTGGTTTGTATGACGACAGTGCGGTATGTATTGGTTTATATGACGACAGTGTGGTATGTATTACTTTGTATGACGACAGTGCGGTATGTGTTGATTTATATGACGACAGTGTGGTATGTATTACTTTGTATGACGACAGTGTGGTATGTATTGGTTTGTATGACGACAGTGCGGTATGTATTACTTTGTATGACGACAGTGCGGTATGTATCAGTTTGTATGACGACAGTGCGGTATGTATTGGTTTGTATGACGACAGTGCGGTATGTATTGGTTTATATGACGACAGTGCGGTATGTATTACTTTGTATGACGACAGTGTGGTATGTGTTGGTTTGTATGACGACAGTGTGGTATGTATCAGTTTGTATGACGACAGTGCGGTATGTATTGGTTTATATGACGACAGTGCGGTATGTATTGGTTTATATGACGACAGTGCGGTATGTATTGGTTTATATGACGACAGTGCGGTATGTATTGGTTTATATGACGACAGTGCGGTATGTGTTGGTTTGTATGACGACAGTGCGGTATGTATCAGTTTATATGATGACATTGTGGTATGTATCAGTTTGTATGACGACAGTGCGGTATGTATTGGTTTGTATGACGACAGTGCGGTATGTATTGGTTTATATGACGAACGTTTGGTATGTATCAGTTTGTATGACGACACTGCGGTATGTATTAGTTTGTATGATGACAGTGCGGTATGTATTGGTTTGTATGACGACAGTGCGGTATGTATTGGTTTATATGACGACAGTGCGGTATGTATTGGTTTATATGACGACAGTGTGGTATGTATTGGTTTATATGACGACACTGTGGTATGTATTGGTTTATATGACGACAGTGCGGTATGCATTGATTTATATGACGACAGTGTGGTATGTATTGGTTTGTATGACGACAGTGCGGTATGTATTGAATTGTATGACGACAGTGCGGTATGTATTGATTTATATGACGACAGTGCGGTATGTATTACTTTGTATGACGACAGTGCGGTATCACTGCGTGATGTATTGGTTTGTATTTGGAGTGTTTTATTAAAATGAAGTGTTTCAACCAATGGAGAAGGTTATATAGAGTTTGGCATACTTGTGTAACTGAGGATACTATGAATATAGTATTTCATCTGCTGTTACGTAACAGTAGAAATGTAGAAAAGGGGCATATGCTTGATGCTTTACTGCATATATACAGACAGGGACGTATACTTCTGTTCTTGATATAACATATCTGGGATATTTGATACATCGATGGTTTATTTTGACGAAGTGAATAATAGCTCTGTAGGCACTTTCATTACGTCACTAAATTGTTTGATGTGATAATACACATGCTTTGTGTAAACGAGGGAAATTATACAGAACTTTTACAATGTATACATGAGGGAAAATGTTTAACACTGTATAAATGAAACATTGTTCTACAATGAGGGACATATTACACAGCTTTTACAGTATATAAATAGGGCAAATTATACTATGTTTTACAGTGTATAAATATGGCAAATTATACTATGTTTTACAGTGTATAAATATGGCAAATTATACTATGTTTTACAGTGTATAAATCAATCAGTGTATAAATGTGACAAATTACACACTTTTTTACAGAATATATATATGAAACAGAGAGTAATAGTGGGGAACTATTAAAGGTCTAACCGTGTATAAATGTAGGAAATATAAGGACTAGTTTTTAAAACAGCACTAACCTAAAACAACATGTCTTTCATAACAGATACACTTTTTGTAATCTCGTCAAGACCTCATTTAATGTTCAATAAACGGCAAGATAAAGATACAGTGTATTCTTAATACTGAATTTAAACGATTCATTTAGTTATGACACAAAACATAACAAACGATTTATGCTTTCAAGAGCAGATAACTATTCATCACGGAAAGACGGAATAAAAGACACAAATATTAAAAACAGTTACAAATTGTGTCTTAACATTTTATGTTTAACATACATCATCTCGACCGCTTTGTTCAACCTGTGCTGATACGCCTTCCGGTGGAGCGTGAACCGGATGTGAAACATCTCGTAAAGATTGTCGACATCCTTTAAAACAATTAGAAAAGTACAACGATTAAAATTGACGAATGAAAATCAAATTAGACCGAAAGGAACTTGTTCCCCAAGATATTAAGGATCAGACCAGTTACAGGCAACACGATTTTTCGACTAGACATTAAACTTATTATGCATTATCGTTATGACGACTTTTGTTTTCATGAAGATATATAAAAAAAAAATCTTACTTGTCCTGGGTTAAGTTGTGACACGAATATGCCACCATTAGTACACCATATTAATTATATTATCAGCCATTTTTTATAGATTCGCCAACTAATACAACAAAATATATCAAGAAAATAATTAAATTAATAAAAATATTCTCATGGGTCTTATCTCCTACAAGGCCACTTAACAATTAGGGTAAGGCATTCTCGTTTAGTTGTGAGCTTATGGTTCTCCAGTTAACAGAAGTATGGCAAAACATCTACTTATAGTTAACCAGGGGATGTATTTATTGGGGACCAATCGTCTTTCAGTTATTCAAGGGTTGTCTCGATGTGGGGAGTAATCGACTTTAAGTTAACCAGGGGTTGGCTGGATGTGGAAAGTAATCGACTTTCAGTTAACCAATGATTGTCTCGGTGTGGGGAGTAATCGTATTCAGTTAACCAGGGGATGTATTGATGTGGGGGGGAGTAATTGTATTTAAGTTAACCAAGGGTTGTCGCGATGTGAGGAGTAATCGTACTTCCGTTAATCTGGGGTTGTCTCAATGTGAGGAGTAATCGACTTTCTGATCAACAAAGAGCTATCTAGGAATAAGAAATGATCGACTTAATGTTTGAAGCGACGGAAAAAATCAACATCAACTGTAAGCGACTGGCAGGAAATGATCAATCCCCTGTCTTAGGAAGGTATTGCATGACATTGTCAAAGGTAGGAATAATCTAGGTTTGCTTACATTTTAAATAGCACGTTTAGGCAGGTAACCACTGACTTGTACTAGCAGTGATATGATATCAGCATCTTCTCTGTTCCCTTTTTATAAAATAGTACTTTGTTTCCTTGATACGTATAGTATAGCCTATCAGTGTACAATATACTCTCCAATAAAGGCCAGATCTAAGTGACCTTTAACCTTTCCCTTTTGAAGACATTACCTTATCTCTGTAGGTCACGTGACTCACACCATCCGTATCCACGCATGCTCGGGCAGACGCTATCAGCCTGTCGTGATCAAAGCTATTCTTGACACCAAGGTACAGGGAATCACGTGCAAAGTAATCCCACTTGTCAACGTCAACTTTGTAGGTTTCATTGGCAACAATCTGACAAAAAAAACAGAATCTTACAAATCAAGCGGTCACAATGTTTGATGTGTGTAAAACCATAAAAGATTTAACCGTTTAGCTAAGGATCATAACTTATTGATGGCACTTTATCGCCGATGAAGTTTAATGATTGACTGAAGACAAGAATACTAACATACTTTACACTATTACTGTATAGTTGTTCATTTTGCGGAAGATTTAATTTGCTATATTCGCGGGCATTAAAGATAGCGCGAAATAAATACCTAACGAATATCCAAACCATATATTACCTAACGAATATCCAAACCATATATTACCTAACAAATATCCAAACCATACATTACCTAACGAATATCCAAACCATATAATACCTAACGAATATCCAAATCATATATTTTACCTAACGAATATACAAACCATATATTACCTAACGAATATTCAAATCATATATTACTTAACGAATATCCAAACCATATATAACCTAACGAATATCCAAACCATATAATGCCTAACGAATATCCAAACCATATAATGCCTAACGAATATCCAAACCATATATTACCTAACGAATATCCAAACCATATATTACCTAACGAATATTCAAATCATATATTACTTAACGAATATCCAAACCATATATAACCTAACGAATATCCAAACCATATAATACCTAACGAATATCCAAACCATATAATGCCTAACGAATATCCAAACCATATATTACCTAACGAATATCCAAACCATATATTACCTAACAAATATCCAAACCATACATTACCTAACGAATATCCAAACCATATAATACCTAACGAATATCCAAATCATATATTTTACCTAACGAATATACAAACCATATATTACCTAACGAATATTCAAATCATATATTACTTAACGAATATCCAAACCATATATTACCTAACGAATATCCAAACCATATATAACCTAACGAATATCCAAATCTTATATTACCTAACGAATACCCAAACAATATATTACCTAACGAATATCCAAATCATATAATACCTAACGAATATCCAAACCATATAATACCTAACGAATATCCAAACCATATATTACCTAACGAATATCCAAACCATATATAACCTAACGAATATCCAAATCTTATATTACCTAACGAATACCCAAACCATATATTACCTAACGAATATCCAAATCATATATTACCTAACGAATATCCAAATCATATATAACCTAACGAATATCCAAATCATATATTACCTAACGAATATCCAAACCATATATTACCTAACGAATATCCAAACCATATATTACCTAACGAATATCCAAACCATATATTACCTAACGAATATCCAAACCATATATTACCTAACGAATATCCAAACCATATATTACATAACGAATATCCAAACCATATATTACCTAACGAATATCCAAACCATATATTACCTAACGAATATCCAAACCATATATTACCTAACGAATATCCAAACCATATAATACCTAACGAATATCCAAACCATATATTATCGATACCAACTGCAAGAAATTGACCTTTGAAATTGAACAAATATACAGTGCCACCTTGCAGAAGTTTAAGCTTTTCTTTTGGTCTTTTTGATTCAAAGAGCATGAATATTTCCATCACCCGGAAATTTTATCTTACATCGCCTCTTTATTTGTTATGCAACATTCTGATTTTAAAATGGGTTGTTCTATTTTAGATACATTTCTATACGATAGCTGTCAATTTACGTATTTTTGTGACAAGCAGTGTACACGCTGTCGGCGCTGACACATCTTTAATGCCCGTTTCTGTAGACTGTACAGTATAGAACAAAAAAAACCTGTCCATTAGCATAGGTGATTATGAAGCTAAATTGAAGCAGTCGTAACGATGAAGTCCTGTTTTTAAGCCCAATGCCTTCAACTAGTTTTGATAGTTTGGGCAAATCGACTAACACCATTGAAGTATTATCTTTCACACATTAACAGACACAATAGCATTACAAAGATGGCGCGTTCGTGTGGTTTTTCACCTGTGTGTTGTAACGTGAAGTCTGTCGCTGATAATCGGAGGTCACCTGTGTTTTATTGAGGTATTTTGACAAAAAGTAGACTATTGCCAGACTATTGTGTAACTCAGACCACAGAAATAACTAATCAATTATTAGTATCCAACATGCCTATCACTCACCTTGCTCTTGTCATGCAATTTTCTACAAATGTATGGCAAATTTTGGCAATATGTTTGAAAAGAACGTGTACAGCTCGTGTGGATCACATATTCCCCGCACAACAATCATGCCGTTATACTTAGAAGTGAACATAGGATGCAATTGTTTCACCTTCTATGTATCTATATAAGTATACACATTGACTTTGTTTGGTACTTTGAATGATAAATGATCCCATCGGATATCACGAATACATCTTAACAAGACTATGTTAAGTGTTATATCTGTTTGACTGCATTGTCACATTTTTCTTACGATGTTCAGTGTTATTAATATTGTCTAATAAGAGGAATATTGGTAAACGAAATACCTGTTCACCTGCTACATCTAAATTTGTGTGATATTATTCACAACCGACATTTTGAAATTCATGTACAAATTAGAATAAATGTGTACATTCATAACAAACACCCTAAACAAACACCCTATATAGAATGTACCATACGAGCTACACAGGTTCGCCAGAAAACGCATACATTTAAGCATGTTTTGCCAATATTAACGACCACCTTGACAATTTACGTGGCAAAAGTAAGGCACATGATTAGTCATGATACATACCAGCAACTGATCAGGGTCCCTTTATTTAAACAAATGTTATTGTACAACAAGAGATCCCAGAGGGATCTTGGCGCCCACCATTGAATGATCTTCATAGGTTCCATGTCAGATTGATCTTTTCTCTACTTTTCCCTTCTTCTAAGTCTTACTAATCCTAATCTGTGTAAATACAGAAACAGCCCTCTATAGCTAGTACTTTTCAAACAAGGGGAAACTATATATAAAATTTAAGATTTAGCGATAATGGCTGTCTGTCGACCATGTTTTTGGATTGGTCCCAATATGCAAAACTAGGCACTGAGGGGAACCTACATATGAAATTTGAGAAAGATCCCTTGAGTGCTTTCTGAGAAATAGCGATAACAAACTTCAATTGTCAATATCCAAGATGGCTACCTATCAGCCATGTTGTTTTCTGATTGGTCTCAAAATGCAATATGCATAACAAGGCACTGAGGGGAACGTATGTATGAAATTTGAGAAAGATCCCTTCAGTACTTTCTGAGAAATAGCGATAACAAACTTCAATTGTCAATATCCAAGATGGCTACCTATCAGCCATGTTGTTTTCTGATTGGTCTCAAAATGCAATATGCATAACAAGGCACTGAGGGGAACGTATGTATGAAATTTGAGAAAGATCCCTTCATTACTTTCTGAGAAATAGCGATAACAAACTTCAATTGTCAAAATCCAAGATGGCTGCCTGTCGGCCATGTTGTTATCCGATTGGTCTCAAAATGCAATATGCATAACTAGGCAACAAGAGGAACCTACGTTTGAAATTTGAGAAAGATCCCTTGAGTGCTTTCTGAGAAATAGCGATAACAAACTTCAATTGTCAATATCCAAGATGGCTACCTATCAGCCATGTTGTTTTCTGATTGGTCTCAAAATGCAATATGCATAACAAGGCACTGAGGGGAACCTACATATGAAATTTGAGAAAGATCCCTTGAGTAGTTTCTGAGAAATAGCGATAACAAACTTCAATTGTCAAAATCCAAGATGGCTGCCTGTCGGCCATGTTGTTTTCCGATTGGTCTCAAAATGCAATATGCATAACTAGGCACCAAGTAGAACCTACATATGAAATTTGAGAGTGATCCCTTCAGTCTTTCCTGAGAAATAGCAATAACAAACTTCAATTGTCAAAATCCAAGATGGCTGCCTGTCGGCCTTGTTGTTTTTCGATTGGTCTCAAAATGCAATATGCAAAACTAGGCACCAAGAGGAACCTACATATGAAATTTGAGAAAGATCCCTTCAGTACTTTCTGAGAAATAGCGATAACAAACTTCAATTGTCAAAATCCAAGATGGCTGCCTGTCGGCCATGTTGTTTTCTGATTGGTCTAAAAATGCAATATGCATAACTAGGCACCAAGAGGAACCTACAAATGAAATTTGAGAAAGATCCCTTCAGTACTTTCTGAGAAATAGCGATAACAAACTTCAATTGTCAAAATCCAAGATGGCTGCCTGTCGGCCATGTTGTTTTCCGATTGGTCTCAAAATGCAATATGCATAACTAGGCACTAAGGGAAACCTACATATGAAATTTGAGAAAGATCCCTTCAGCACTTTCTGAGAAATAGCGATAACAAACTTCAATTGTCAAAATCCAAGATGGCTGCCTGTCGGCCTTGTTGTTTTTCGATTGGTCTCAAAATGCAATATGCATAACTAGGCACCAAGGGGAACCTAAATATGAAATTTGAGAAAGATCCCTTCAGCACTTTCTGAGAAATAGCGATAACAAACTTCAATTGTCAAAATCCAAGATGGCTGCCTGTCGGCCATGTTGTTTTCCGATTGGTCTCAAAATGCAATATGCATAACTAGGCACTAAGGGAAACCTACATATGAAATTTGAGAAAGATCCCTTCAGCACTTTCTGAGAAATAGCGATAACAAACTTCAATTGTCAAAATCCAAGATGGCTGCCTGTCGGCCTTGTTGTTTTTCGATTGGTCTCAAAATGCAATATGCATAACTAGGCACCAAGGGGAACCTAAATATGAAATTTGAGAAAGATCCCTTCAGCACTTTCTGAGAAATAGCGATAACAAACTTCAATTGTCAAAATCCAAGATGGCTGCCTGTCGGCCATGTTGTTTTCCGATTGGTCTCAAAATGCAATATGCATAACTAGGCACCAAGGGAAACCTACATATGAAATTTGAGAAAGATCCCTTCAGCACTTTCTGAGAAATAGCGATAACAAACTTCAATTGTCAAAATCCAAGATGGCTGCCTGTCGGCCATGTTGTTTTCCGATTGGTCTCAAAATGCAATATGCATAACTAGGCACCAAGGGAAACCTACATATGAAATTTGAGAAAGATCCCTTCAGTACTTTCTGAGGATTAGCGATAACAAGAATTGTTTACGGACGGACGGAGGGACGGACGGACGGACGGAGGGACGGACGGACGACGGACCACGGACGTAGGGCGATTTGAATAGCCCACCATCTGATGATGGTGGGCTAAAAATATACAACAGGATCAGATAATATGCTAAGCCTTAATACATCTCATCCGGTATAAAGAGATAATTTAAAATTTAAATAAATATAACAAATTGAAGCAGATAAATATGTATATGTGAAATAGATTAGTCAATATAGAGATATCATATTTGTACTAATACATTGTTATTGATTAAAGGTTAAAGGGAGGTAATAACTTCATTTATTTGCAGTATGTATATCCTAAAGTAGATTATATCATATATATCACACAAAATTGGAATGGCATACAGTCGTGAATCCATCAAAGACAAGGGTTTCTGGGATCAGCATAATGCTGTTGAATAACACCAGTGTAATGATTTAAAATATCACTGGTGTGCTATTTAGCTCCCACTTAACATGTATGAAACTCTTAGTAAGGTTTTGACGCTCTGACGCTATGACAGTGTACGAACCTCGTAAAGAAAAAAATCCTTCTTTTTTTGCTCATCGCCGCCATTCTTTACCTTCTGTAATGAAATGTCAGAAGTAGTAAGCAACCTTAGGTACAGTATCATGTAATAATATAATAATCATATTTTCTTAGAGATACAATGATCATCATAATTATTTTAGCAAACACGGGGTACATTCTATGGTAATGTGCTAAGAAAAACACATTGATTTTGAAGAAGAAAAAAAAAGATTCAAGATTAACGGTATTTAGATTTTCGAATCATCAAAGTTTCAGGTTCTCTGTCAATTATATGCGTTCTCTCGTAAAATTCCGCGATGTTTTGTGCCCTCACAGCTCATGATCTACTACAGAGCACCAACAAGTTTCTCTAGTTTCGGTCGGATGGTTAATTTGTTTACAGGTTTGACGTCCTCCTAAAATGGCTGCCATAGGCTACGTGCAGGCGACCGAACCGAGGGGTGGTCTGTATCTGGTGAGACAGATTCCCTATCCTCCATCAAACCTTCAGGCAATCTAACCATGACTGTCACGAATGTTCATTTTTTATTTTACGAGGAAGACGGGGTACTGATGAAACTTACATCATAGAGCTCTTCCGATGGATGAATCAGTTCCTTTATAAACTCAACATCTTCCGCCTCCAAGTCTCCTAAGTCCTAAGATAGAGATGCGATAAATCGTGATAACGTGGTAGCTGTTCAATTCATTAATGTACTCTCTTTTTCCGGAGAACGGAATATTGCACACAGGTATAGTTACTCTTGAGTGAACATAAACGTTTATTTATGTCATTTATATCTATACTGGTGTTTTATTACGTTCTCATCTTAACTTGTGTGTTTCATGTAGACATTTATATTTTAACATAACACATTAGATATATCATATATTGACACCAAATCCATAAATGCTCCTTTTATAGTATATCTATGGTAACATTCACTGAATCTGGGCGAGAAACCATATCAAATATATTACCTTAAATTCCGTCTTCAAGTGTTTATAGATCCTGTCAATCAGCTTTTGTGAAGCTTCCTCGTGCTTCAATGAGAAATATATACATAATAATGTTATTGAATTTAATCCTAATCATTATCAGAACATCTTGAGCAGCTTGAAAACATCATACTGTTCATGTGTTATTGAATACCTCATTTCAATTTTGTGAGAAAGCGTATCGGAATGCATGCAATGATCCTAACACAAATTGCTGTATATATTCTAACCATGTATATCAACATCTCTCCTCTTAATTTGAGTAAGAGTTAGTGCTAACCTTGACGAAAATATCTTTGCTTACCAAGGGTTACACAACTCTAAGCTCCATTTCACCCAAGTGTGAAATACCGGCGAAAATATTTCTGAGAGAAAAGAGTTCATCAGTAAAGGTGAATCTTCCTGGGCTTGAGTATAGTAAATTTACATATAATGAGTAACTGGGGTTTATTTGATGTATGAAACTAAAACATAAAAACAGTGTGTAATCTCATCATAGCGGTTTATTTAGAGTACACGTCTATTTTTTCCATAATATAAAACATATATCAAATAGAACATACGAATAGGAAAAAGCAATGGTGAAGATTTCAAAAGGTTGCCCATAACTAATGCTTGGGTATTTTAGACTCGAAGTGGGTGTATTGAGATGACCCAAAGTCAAATAACATTGAATTGAAGCTTGACTGTTACCAATTTGCATGCAAAAAAGCCGCACCAAAGGTGCAAATGCGAAGCAATTCGGATCCCGCCCTATTTTCGTTGATATTTATTAAAACTGCTACAGACATGGGTTTTTTTCAGACAAAAAGTTCGAGGTCATTTTCTGTCACTATGAACTTGTTTTTCGAAGATGATGCGATTTTTTTGTTGGCTTTGCAGCCATGTTTTCAATGTTGACAACTTTAGAAATACTTATAATAAAGGTGCCCTATGGTATATACTGATTGTCGGCTGCCGATTATACAGTTGGCTGACGGTTATACAGTTTAAGTACAGTTAAAAGATATTAATTCAATTAAACCCCACATCAATTAATCGCTATCCCCCCCACCCAAAAGAAATAAAACAGATTACATTCAAATTTTTGATATGCATGTACAAGTGTAACTATCTATTTGCATAGTAGCAGCTACGCGCCTATTTTTGTGTAAATCAAATACTAAATCCAATTGCTGAGAGAACTTATTACAGACGTTTGTAAACTGCAGGTTTTATAGACCATAAGCAAATCTGAACGCGCACTGCTTTACTTTTTATTTTTCAGCTTTATAAGATAAAAATTCCGTTATCTGACGTGGTTCTAACTGTGGCAAAACAATATTTATAGTAAATGTATAGAATATAATGATAGTAAATATCCAATAACAATACATTAATTATAGAATGTTCTTTTCATCAACATCAAGAATGTTAGACTGTTAAGTAATTGCTGATGTTTTTATAAATCTACTCAATAGTTCTTTGTACAGTGCCATTAGAATTCTATACAATTTGTGTATTGTAAATATATATAAAGAGTACTAGAAAATATTTATAGGTATTTAACACATAGTTAGTTGAATATATATAGTCTATGTAAATAAATAAGTAAACATATCGGAATTTCATAAAAATCGTTAATATATATGTATATTAAATACACATGTATTGGAAATACTCGATATAACGCCAAAATCTCCCAGAACAAAAGGTGGCATTATAACGGGGGTTTACTGTATATAAGTTCCTTCCAAGGGTTCAAATGATTTCATAGTTAAGATATATTGTCCTTTTTTAACATTACCTTTAATCCGTTTTAAGCAGGTCCTGTCCTTGTTTTAAACGGTTTAGATTGTGTTTCATATTTACCTTCCATTTCTTATTCGGCCCCTTTTTGACAACCTTTTCAAACATGTGGGAAAACGGCCCATGGCCTGAAAAATTTAAGCCATATTGAGAAATATATATTATACTTAAATTTACTTCCTGTAGGGTATTGTTATATCATGTACTGCAGTGTATCGTAGAGAATCGTAAATTAGCGGAAATAAAAAATATAAATTTAATTACAAAGATATCACAATTAGTTATCGTTCCATGCTCTATAAACAATGTCCTACAAAAGCAATGTCATTTAGTCATTTTAAGCAGAATATTGCAAAAGACATAATGAAATGTACGTTAACAACATGCACACTCTCGAACGAGAAAAAAAAAGTTTGTTCAAAATATATGTTTACATGTAGATCAGTAACATTTCAACACCCTAATGAATATGCATGCAGGGAAATCTTCCCACTTGTACAAGTACAGGTAGTATAGTATTAATTATCTGAATGATATGATGATATATAAAGTTACTTGTGAAAGTAGATCAGAAACATTTCAACACCGTAATGAATATGCATGCAGTGAAATCTACCCACTTATTCAAGTACAGGTAGTATAGTATCAATTATCTGAATGATATGATGATATATAAAGTTACTTGTGAAAACAGATACATTGTAAACTTGACTATTTTTGTATGCATTTGATAATTTCAAGTTGCCTTGTTTTAAACTGAACGTCATAGGACCGACCGAATTTGCCGTGGTATGGTATGGTGTCGTTCGTCCGTCTGGCGTAAAGCTTGTCCGGAAATATTCTCATACATCTTGATTAAATCCCTTTTAACTTATAATGCTTTGTAGTTGTGTAATGTTATGTTATCATTCTTTGTTTTTTTCAACAGGTATCCTTGAATCTTAGTAGGCTAATAATATTGGTTTTCACTGAAGTATTATTTCAATTTTTTTTAAACTTGTCAGGAGCTTTTCCCGAACAGTTTTAGCATATCCCTTTAAAACTTTGTAGGTTTAATAACCATGATGAATATTGTTGTTTCCCTTTGTGGCATTCTGATTCGACTATTTTTGAAGAAGTTGTTGCCCTTAGATGTTTAGTCCTATAGATCCTTACCCTCAGTTTTCAACAAATCTCTTTAAAGTTGTATAGACATTACTACGATTTCTATTATACTTTCTCAGCGGCAATTTCATAATAAAATTGATTTTGAGTTTCAGTGTCTTTGCTCAATTAATAAAATAATTCATTTATGTTTGACGTTTTCTATTGTTCCGTCCCGTGGTACTCTGAAACATACCTTAGACGCTTATTGTTTTAAGGAAGTGCATATGATGAACTTTTAAAGAAATCCTTGATTTTCCTAGTTTCTCTATATTCCTGAAAAGATGCAATAATGATTCAACTTTATTTATAATCAAAAAGCCACTCCAGTTTCCCTTTTAAACATATTTCCTAGTAAAATTTAATGTTATAGCCGATATCGACAGGGATGCCTCGCTGTATTCTTTGTTATAATTTACCGGAAATGATCTTATATGTTCACAAAAGCATGGTCTGTTTCTAGTGATATAACGATAGTATGTGAAATTAAAAACGCGTGAACATTCATTTAGCTTGAATACTACGGGAGCTTTTTTTAAAATCGTTAAGTATTTTTTATCATTGATTTTATGAGTTAATGGGAAACAGTCGTCACATACCTCTTTGATTACGATTTATTGTGAAAAAAAATAATGTGAGGTATTTTCAATTCATTAATTTTACATTTCCCTGAAAACTGAACAGTTTTCACATGAATATCGTAGACCCTATGACTCTAATGCATAGTAATGAAGAAACCCGCCACGTAACATGCCAGGATAAAATTACATTAATCTTGAAAGGAAATGGTTAAAGATATGCTTTAGAAACGGTACCCACCAGACGAACGAAGTGACGGATTGACAAATTGTCGTACGAGACCAATTTCCATACTCCCACCATGTTCGTTAATTTGATAATATATGTAAAAAAAAATGTAAACTTTATTTATTTTACAACAATTGTGAAACAAGTTATATTAACTTATATTAATCACGCTTGTTGGCCCGGATGGAAGCGCGCGAGGGGTCTTACTATGGGAGGAAACCGGAGTACCCGGGGAAAACCCACGTGGTCGGGCAGGTGACCCCATACCTTTTCATGTCCGATCGGGGAATTGAACCCCGGCCGCATAGGTGAAAGGCAAGCGTGTTACCACTGTGCCACCCGACCACCCTGATAATATATAAACTATAGGCAATTCGAAAGACATGTTGACAGCCTTTGGTTCGCAATATTAAATCATATGATGTATAGGGAAATTGGTCCTTTGTTTTACCCAAATCATGGCAAAGCCCTGCGATTTTCACACACAGTCTCTTCTTGTCAGAAACTTTGTCTTCTTGTCGGGCAGTGATTGCCTCCACCAATTTCCCTGCAAGGTGGCACACTCTGTACAAACAACAGATCAGATGTCAAACCTTTAACAAATTAAATCACTGGTTGTCTTGCTCAAAGAGTATACTGAACTTAAACGTTTTTCGTCCAATGCATTCAAAGCAATAGAAATCGTTAAATGTTTACAGCAATGTGAGAGGGGCCTAATATACAATACATCAATAAAATAAATCTGTCTCAAGCTTGAAATAATATTTTGTACCCGAGCTTTCGTATTCCAAAAGTGTTTAAGTGTGAATGACCTTTAACCTTGACTATAAAAGCCTACTAATGTGAAGAAGTCTATGCTGTGGTGTTGTACATATGAAATTGATCTGTCAAGGGTTCAAGAGATATTTTGAACACAAGTGGTTTTTAGGTCACCTGCGACAAAATGTTTTCAATGTCACAGGGGTAAAATGTGCTGAAATATTTAAACACCTTCTGCTCGGTAACCAAGAGGCCAAGGGCCGTGCTATTGTGCCAGTTGCATTCTGGGATGAAGAGCTTCCATTTTTTCCAAATAAATGACATTGACATACTTTTAAGGTCACAGGAGTCAAATATATAAAATCTTTAACTTACTTCTCATTTTACGAGAGGCTATGAATCATTATATTGATTCAGTAGCATGCTGGGACGAAGGGCTTTATATTTTGTTCAAATCAATAACCTTGACATACTTTCAAGGTTAAATGTACTATAATCTTTAAACGACATCTTCTTACTTACCAAGCGACTTATAGAAATTATATCGGGACATTTCCGATCATGTTGGGATGAACGGCTACCAAAGGTGTACACATGGACCTTGGCGTGCTAAAATCCTTAAACAACTTCTCAATAACCAAGATGACTAGAGCTATGATATTAATTTAGGCAGTAGTTTTCTGGAATAAAGGGCCACGCAGCTTATTTCAATGAACAACTTGGATGTCTTTAAGTGACTTCTCGGTAAGCAAGTGGTCCTGGGCCATTATACTGGTCAGTAGTATGCTGGGATGACGGGCTACCAAACTTGTTCAAATGAATAACATATACATACCTTCAATGTCATATTGATCAAATATATTAGAATCTTAAAAGCGATTTCTTAATAACCAAGATGCAAAGAACAATGGTATTTGGTACAAATGAAAGGTCTTGGTGTGTTAAAATCTCTAAACGTCTTCTCAGTAGCCAGGAGGTTCAGGGTTATGGCATTAGAGCAGTGTCATGCTTTAATAACAAACTGAAAAGTTTGTTTAGTTGAATGACCTTGACCTATCTTCAAGGTCACATTGGTAAAATGTGTTAAATTCTTACTTTAAAAGCAAAACCACCAACTATCAGTAGGTATCTATGTGACCGTTTAGGCCCTTGGATCTCTTGTTTTTTTTATTATTTTTATTTTTATCTATTTATTTATCTAAAGCAGTCAAGTGTGACCTTTAACCATCAACCTTGACCAATGACCACCAGTGCCTTGTTGTTATTGTATGACAGTAGACTTTGATGCTGTGATGTTATAGTGTGTGAATATGAACTTAATCAATTAAGGGTTATATGAGTAATTTTTTACAATTTAATTTATTTTGAAAGGGTTAAATGTGACCTCTGACCTTTAGCTTCCACCTATAAACAGTAAAATTTCATCAGTTTTAGGCCTTGATGTAGTGTGATATTATGATTGTGACATATCTTATGTCTGGACGGATTGCCGGACGCATAAACAGACGCACACATGGACGGACAGACAAAGTGCATTCTATATACCCCGTATACCAAGAGAGACATATAAAGATATAATTCGCAGAATAAAATCACAATAAGAACTTTACATACCCGATGCAGTGCTCAAAGCGACTGTGAGAAGCACCATGATACAGAAATAAGCACGGCCCCAACTGTCTGATGAACCGCATTCTTTGGAATTCCGGCGTATCAATGATTTTCACGCATAAAGGATGAAGTTCGATCTGTCCATGGACTGGGTCAGTAAACACCTAAAACAAAACCAGAATTCAGCAACGGGATGTTTGTATCTATAAACATATATATAGGTCATTTGATTATACAGTCAAAAACAACACATCTATAAATAAAGGTAAAACTCTGTAAAACAATTGCAAAACATTAACTAAAAATAAATAGTGGCATGGAAACCACTAAAAAATGTTAAGGATAATAAATCCAGGTGTTGCTAAATGTAACAGTTTTTTGCTTCATCGACGACACCCGCGATACAAAACTTAACAAGGATATCGATCGCATGATGGCATCTTCGGTTTATTTTATTTGGACCCTAGTCGTATGTTTAACAAAATACGTTCCGCATAGTTCAAAACTGTGTACATAGAACGCCGCTTATCAAAGAGAACAACGTC
Source organism: Pecten maximus (assembly GCF_902652985.1). Classification (NCBI taxonomy): domain Eukaryota; kingdom Metazoa; phylum Mollusca; class Bivalvia; order Pectinida; family Pectinidae; genus Pecten; species Pecten maximus. The sequence continues at coordinate 14,360,745 of NC_047033.1, read as the reverse complement.
GTTAGTTGTGGAATGGTAGCGTAAAGCGTGGAAAATCAAACGTTTTGATATAAGAAACGTATTTAGTAAGCGGATTTTCAGGATTAATAAAACAATATCTGAAATGTTTTAATCCACCTTCCATTAATGACACTTCTCGAGTAAACAGTATCTCAACAGGACTGCAACACCGACTTAGTTGTACTACGAATGGTAGTAAGATGTTTGGATAAAGGTCGCAAATATACAGTGTATCATTTAGGATGTTTACAGTAGATGTAGATATACATGGTGTAAATTAGGATGTTTACAATATATTTAAATATACAGTGTATCATTTAGGATGTTTACAGTAGATGTAGATATACATGGTGTAAATTAGGATGTTTACAATAGATTTAAATATACATACATTGTATCATTTAGGATGTTTACAGTAGATGTTGATATACATGGTGTAAATTAGGATGTTTACAATAGATTTAAATATACAGTGTATCATTTAGGATGTTTACAGTAGATGTAGATATACATGGTGTAAATTAGGATGTTTACAATAGATTTAAATATACATACATTGTATCATTTAGGATGTTTACAGTAGATGTTGATATACATGGTGTAAATTAGGATGTTTACAATAGATTTAAATATACAGTGTATCATTTAGGATGTTTACAGTAGATGTAGATATACATGGTGTAAATTAGGGTGTTTACAATAGATTTAAATATACAGTGTATCATTTAGGATGTTTACAGTAGATGTAGATATACATGGTGTAACTTAGGATGTTTCAATAGATTTAAATATACAGTGTATCAATTAGGATGTTTACAGTAGATGTAGATATACATGGTGTAAATTAGGATGTTTACAATAGATTTAAATATACAGTGTATCATTTAGGACGTTTACAGTAGATGTGGATATACATGGTGTAAATTAGGATGTTTACAATAGATTTAAATATACAGTGTATCATTTAGGATGTTTACAGTAGATGTAGATATACATGGTGTAAATTAGGATGTTTACAATAGATTTAAATATACAGTGTATCATTTAGGACGTTTACAGTAGATGTAGATATACATGGTGTAAATTAGGATGTTTACAATAGATTTAAATATACAGTGTATCATTTAGGACGTTTACAGTAGATATAGATATATTGTGTACCATTTAGGATGTTAACAGTAGATATAGATACACAGCTTGTGTTTTAAAATGTCTACAGTAAATGTAAATATACAGATTGGTTTATACAGTGTATCGTTAAGGATGTCTACCGTGAATTTAAACATACAGTGTATTATTTTGGATGTTTGCAGTAGATATAGGTCTTGATGACTCAGTGCACAAAACTACAGCATTTTCTAACGGAAACACAATAATTGATTGCGATTGTTCATGCTTTTATATAACATTCTCTTAAAAATACAGTTAATCTTCGGATATTGTTCGCCTCACAGCTCAACTTTTCCTTAGTGACATGAGGCATGCAACTCCTTATGGTTATAAACAAAGATGTGGAATGACATCATATTTGTTATAGAAAATACCACAATATTTTTTGGTTTAGCATTGCTCACTAAAGGACGAACTCCCTCAGCTTGTGTGCGTTCGGTGAGTGTGTGCGAGTGTATTTTATGGTCGTGATTGTCACCTTGTGATAGCGGATAGCGCGGAAATGATGCCGACTTTATAGTGCTACCCCACTGAAACATACTGCCGAAGACAACAAGAAGGACACCCCACCGCGGTATTTACATTATAAAATGTGATTTCATTATCAACCATTTGTCATAATAACAATGAATACCAATCCTCAACAGTCGAATGATGAGAGTTAACTAAGTCGCTCTTACCTTTGACACGGGGTCTTTCTTCTGTGACATGTTCAGCTGATCTGAATAGATAAAAAGGAATGGCTTTGACATATGGTTAAATATAGTTGTAATGATGATATAATATACATGAAATTAACATTGGTAGCTATAAGACTACGGTTAACGTGGATAGTTAAGATAAGATATTTAATATTTGCATAATTTAATTTAACGCGAACAGTGTGGATAAAATATAATGAAGATCAGGCAAAAACAATATTTGACAATGAATGGAGGAAATGGAAACCACTGCTAGAAATTGCAGAGCCTTAACAGCCATTTACAAAGTATTTCTTTTTTTTCGATTTAAATATGTGACCTTGAATATAGATCAAGGTCATTCGTTTGAACAAACTTGGTACCCCTTCACTCCAGCATGCTACAGACCCAATACCAACTGTCTGGGCCTTTTGGTTCTTGAGAAGAAGTTGTTAAAAGGAAAACGTTGACGCTGGACGGCCGGACAGACATACGGACGGACGTAGGACCCGCCGCACCATAGCATAAATTCACTAACCCTTGGGACAGGTTAGCTAATAATTAATCAAACGTTGATAGTTAAGATATTTCATATTTGAATATCGTAGTTTAACGTTGATATTTAAGTATCATATTGGAATTATTCAATTTAACGTGGATAGCTGCTTTAGGTTAGAAATTATAATTAATTTTGTTGGGATTAATTCCTTTAGCCTCTACTTTTAGACATAGGAAAAGCTACTGAGAAGGAGCCTTTTTACAGCCCGCATGTACAAACAAAAACGTAACACAAGGCTAATTTCATTAGTTTCTACTGTTAATCCACTCAATTTAAAAGTATATTCCGTGATAAAAACAAATCGTGATGAGATGAAGCAATGTAGTAGCCGTATGAGAAACACTTGATCACAACACTATTTTACATCGTAGACGACAACCTAGAAATTTAAAACAAATATTGACACGTTTGATTGTTCTGGTATTAACCCAGGGTGTCCAAAATTAAGACACTAAGGTGCGGTAAATGCCGTATGGTGATTGAATGTAGTAAGTATATGTTTAGCAAGAGTTTCATGGCCCTTACCGGTCTGACTGTAAAGACCCTCCGATTCATACTCATCATCAAGTATAGAGGAAATGTTGGTCATCCTTGATTTCGGACTGACCAAAAAAAACAACATTTGGTCAAGACTATTTCAAGATTATTTAAGGTAAGTGAGAGCTATTCCCATTAGTGGAACTTATATAGGATACAAATAATATTTTGCTCACGAAAACCATGATTGCGCAATCATGTTACAAAATGGCCGCCATGGCTGCATTGTCAAAATTTTACGGGGCCGAAAAATACTTACTTTAAATTACTAAAATTACTTACACAAACAAAACACATTAGTAAAACACATATAGTTACACACAATTGTCTACTAGTCCCCTTGATACGGTATCGAGTAAAAACATACTGAATCTTTCACTTGTATTAGGTATATCAAACTCCACAACTGTCCCATCTTAAGTTGACTTGTTTCAAGGTAATTTAGTTCATCGTATACAAATATCCCCATTGAACAATCTATGTGTATTCAGTAAATTACTGTACAATCATGTTCTTTGCTTTATTTAAGCATTGATTTCAATCATTTTTTAGTTTCATTTGGGTATGCGCGTAGCGGATTCTTACAATAGTTTGCAAACGAAAAATGTTTCATACCCCTATTAAACTAAACAATAATCAACATCAATGCTCATAATCAATTTTTGAAATTGATTTTCAAAATTAAAACATGTTTTATGTACAATTTAACTGATCTTAGAAGGGATTCTTTTCATAAGTCAATACGCAACGTCAATGGCGTATTGGGACGTCACTTGTTTTGTGCCATTGTCGTTTTTTTAAAGAGGTATGAAACAATAATTCAATCAGAAAGCCGCATTCTGCGTACAAAACAAAATGCAAAATTAATCATGATAGCATGTCTTGTAAACATTTCACTCCCCATTTTAACTGACTACCCCGTGCTAACCTACCTGTTAGTATGTATGTCCATGCATATAAGTTACAGCAATCTGACTAGAATAATACAAATCAAACACTATTATATTGATGTATTCTACGGAATCTACCTCATTAATGTCCGCCTATATCATACCATTTTTATGTGCTGAATCTAATCTCGTTCGTAGCTGCCAATTTCCATGTTTTATTAGGTATTTACGACTTAATACCGAGAAGTGTTTAATTTGTGTTTATGCATATTTACTGAACACTTAAAGTCTTGTACACAAGGCCGACTGATATGAGAAAAACGAGTCACCATGTCAAACAATCCTAAAGAATATAGTCGTTCTTATCATTACGGTTGCCCGACTACGTTAAAATGAGTCAGAGGCGTGCATCGACCGAGATGACACAAATAATAAACACCTTTGCTCTCAAGTCCGAACCGAAATATGAAAATTATAAACCGAACCTAACCGTGATCTTTTGAGCCGCTGTTAACCTTTATTTAGGTTAGCCCTGACATTCCTACCGTACACCCCAATCTTATTGTTCTTTTTCGTTACCTTTTACATTTTCTTCAAATAGCTTTTACGTCCATGATTTGAAATATTATATTAAAGCGCTCCCATTCTATTTATAAAATCGCGTTTGAGGAGTCTTTTACCAGGTTATAGAGTACCGTTCTCATAATGAGAGATATGTGTTTGTTGTGTAGGTACGGGTTGTAAAGTTGTATTCTGAAGAGACATTAGAACCAGGAAATCTGCTAGAAACATAAGACTTCCCCAACACAATTGGTTGCTTGATGTTTTAAAAGCAGCTGGCAATATATTTACTGAAGATCAAGAGAATTATCAGAACGAAAGCCGCAACCTGAAGATCAAAACGTTGGTATTGATAATACGTGGCGGAACATCCCATTATTATCCATAGAGGGACTAATTTATGGGCAGTCTTCCCACACCGAAGGCGCACTTTGTATGAAGGACTTTAATCAAATCTCTACCATTTTGCCCTAGCGCGCAAAACACCAACTCTCATCACAGACTGTGGTGTCCTTGGTCCTCACATATTTGTTCACGTCATCCCATAGGGATATATCTTAACCCTAGCTCTCTGCGTTTCTCCTCTCTGGAGTATGCAGATTGTAAATCCTTGTTGGACAAGGTAGGACAAGAACACTATCTCCTAGAAATTCTTAGACATAGTTCGTCCTCTATTGACTCTGTTATTTACACTCATAACAACAAGGATGTTGTTCATGGTATTCCCCGAAGCATTTTTTGGCAAACGGGCGACTGTCATACTTGAAGGTACATATGTCTTTATTCATAAGGGTTCTTATTACAAGCTCCTGCGAATCCCCGACTGTGGCCAGAAGACGTGAAACTTTTTGAAGTTCATGAGCACAACCCTGTCTAATGGTTACATTCTGGACACAGTAGGGTCTTTTCCTGGAAGCGATAATGATGAGAAGATTGCAAAAGCCGTCATGAATAGTCTCCCTTGGCTGGAGAAAGATGACAATGTCGTTGTTGATCGAGGATTAAGTGATGTTTCCGTCTTATCTAAGACCTAGGCAGTCTCATCGTGACGACCTACACGCTAACATTGGTAGATCTATAACTAAATCCAGATGGATAGTGGAGTCATATCACGGACGCTTCAAGCAATGGCCGTTTTCCAAACACAACTTGCCTTTAACTATATCACTGATGTCCTCGAGGCACTCGTTTAAATAGCCTGTCGGTAGGGAATCCAAAGACCATATATGTTAGAACACCTCTGCTAGATGCAAAGGATAGGGCACTGGCTGACAAAATGAAAGCGCCTCTCACTCATACACATTCTCCTCCACATTACTATGATTATTGTAATTAAATAAAGGATGAGAATAGAAGAGAGACTTACCAGAGAGTGTTGGAAACATGCCCGTTCACCTGTACAGGTATCGCAAGAGTGACACATGTACAGATCAATAATTGCACAGGTGGCGGGAAAAGAAGAACACTTGCATACTCACGCTATATATATCACTACACATTCTGGTGACCCCATGACCTGATTATATATTCATTTACCTATGTTGCACCTTCTTATAGTGCACAATATCTGTTCGTGTCAATAAGAAATGAAAACGTAAAATTGTGCATAAAACGCTTTGTTATTGTACTATTATGTTGAATTTTTTTATTTCACTTCAGCATCAATAGGAATGTTTTTAGTTCATGCTGGTATGACAGAAAACCCGAATTGCAAACTGAATTTTTTTCTTTTATATTATCATGTAACTTAAAATACGCCATTAATTTAAATTAATTTAAATCTCAGTTTACAATTCGGTTTTTCTAGCATATCAGAGATTTCTGAAAAGTTTTTCAAATAATCAGTTGTACAATGAACTACTATAAATATTTTTCTGAACCATGTCATATACATATCAGACTTACAAGCCATAACGTTTTGAAAAGTGGTGCGAAAGAAAGAAGGTACCGAAAAAATAGACCACAGCCCCCAGCCGCTGACGGGACCTAAATGCTTGAATATGACATTTAGCAAGGTTTCACCACTTTTCACCACTGAAATTCATGATAAATACACAGGTTAAGTCCATAATATTATTAACTAGGCAGTAGGAACATTCCTGAATTATCTTAATTGTTCAAAGGCTGCTGAGACATTACTAAGGCCTCTATAGTCGTATTGCTCATTGTCCGTCTAAAGTTGATTCTGTTCTTTCTTACAAGGGAAAGTATCCTTTCACACCCTGCATTAATATGTAGGATCACTAAGATAGTTTTTCATGACCTCTGACGAAATGTTGTACTTTTACTGTCCACATTCATTCTTGACTTTGCTTATAAAGCACCTTTCGATGATTGGTTGAGAGACATCAAAAAAGCAGTTAATGGGTAAGCCTTGTAAGGTAAGAATTGTCTTTGAAAGAAGTTCATGACCTCTGGCCAAGTTGAATTTTCACACAGCACTGCTTTCTTCTTAGAGGCAAACCCTTCTATGGACATTTTCTATATTTAAAATGTCAGCAACTTTTCATCCTTTAGAGGAAATATGTCTTCATGTAGTCCCGTGCTGTTTTATAATATATATTTTTTTCAAATTGCTGAAACATTTACATTTACAATCTTCAGTCAGCTTATTCAGAAATGGCTCGATTTCATATCCAATAACAATACATTCATGTTATGATTTTCTGTTCATCAACATCTAGAATGTTAGACTGTGAAGTAATTGCTGTATCAATGGCTGCTCTTCCTATTGTCTTCTATTGTATCCGTCACATATTTTGATGCAATTGTTCAGACATAATGTGTACATCTCCAAGCTGTTAGGAGTTTTTACAGTAGCTTCTCTCGAAGATATGCATTTGCTGGAACTTTTGCCCCTTTTGACTTTTCTTGTTTTGGTTCCTTGCCATTATTTACTGATTCTGCCTTTGAAGAACTAGATCCAAACTTGATCACACTCTGTTTACGTTCTGTACACATTTTTCTATGTGTTGTTCTTTTCCTTTGCTTTCATTTCTGCTTTTTTTGCTTTCTTGCTTACTTGTGAAGAATCACTAAAGATAAATCCATTATCCAATCAATCGTTCAGACATCTTTGAGGATGTTATGAGATTCTATGTCATACAGATTTTGAAATTCTAAAAGTTCTTGCATGCGATTTGCATTTTTTTTTTTTTTTTTCATTATGATATCAAATGTCAACGAAGATCTCCGCCCAGGTGAATCAAATGACACGGACAACCTCTGAGAACAATATTGGAGTTGTGTTTGAGTAATTGTCCATACAGGCCCTAATTGGTACCGGTCATTACATATGCGTTGTCTACCCCAAGATAAATAATATTGTCCAGTTTCATTTTCTTCAAAAGTATATTTTCACCTGGTGATTTTCCTGTCAAAATTAGGTGCGACACTATACTAGCCTAATGGGAACCCTTTCGTTAACATCGTCAAGATGTGATACAATTATATGATGAGTTTACTATCAACATCATTTCTTCCATCTGTGGAAAGGTTGAACATTTTTAATTAAAGGGCACTCACAAGTTCTTCTGTCGCGCATATTGCCAGTTCTCCTACAGTTTTCGTTGTCTTTGTCCGACCAGATAAATATTTCTCTGCCATATCCGAATCTCGGAAATCTTAGTTAATGACCTTGAAGCGTGACCTGTGACCGAGGTTGACAGGTTGTGCTCTATCAGAAATGCAGTGAACAATTAGTTTTAATCAAAACTTTGTCCATTCTAATGTATACTCTTGTTAAGACTTTCTTTTAATTCATTTCAAGCAGAATGATATATTATACAAGATTACACTGGAGAACAGGAACAAGTGTCACAGACACTTATGTAAACCTATCACAATTACTAAACAGCAACTTATAACCTCAGTTCATGATATTAACACCATTTATCAACAAACACTCGCTCGGGTTTACCAATGATTAATGGCAACAACACTAATTTAAACTTAAAATAAAGATTTGGAGTAAAATATAATCATATTTTACTTGTTTACATGTCATATTAATCTACTGAAGAAAACCTGCCAATTCTAAGAATATAATTCCGTACAACTAGAAATATTATTTTTTTAGATTCGTCTCCAAAAACAGTAATTCTACATTAACATCATAACGCAAACAATGTAGGTAGCGTTTTCTTAGTTGATCGTATCTTCTAAAATCTGATAAAGAATGCTTGTTGTCTTCGATTTCACCGCATATACAGAAGGGTTTTTGTTTTGCAAATAAATGACCATTTAAAGAGCTTCACTCCATTCGTAGTTGTGCACGATATATTCGACCCTAACGGGTACCAACACTATAATAAATGGGCGTTTTCTGAGTGTATTGTTTATTTATCCAGGTAAGATTTTAAGGCAGCAGTAGACGGATTTGAGCGAACATGCAGCGGAAGACTTTTCCACTGATCTATAACAGACGTGTAGGAAAGATTATTGATAAAAAGAAGTTTTGCACAATATTGGTGTAATAAAAGTATGGTCCGAGTCCCTGGTATCATACCGATGACCTTCAGATACAGTACTCAGTAGGCTATATAGATACTATGGTGTATATTGATAAGTCATGTATGAAACTGAATAATTTTACGAATTTACCTCCGATAAAATCAGCTGACCAAGGTATTTAATGGTTACTTTATGGACACGAGCTTAACACCTTTATATCCATATCTGACAAATATAGTGGTATATAGTGTATTTACATTGTATCAAACTCCCTGACATGTCATTCTTTTTTCTCTTTTTACCTTAATTTCTAAATTGTTATTAATATCAATATTGCTAATCCTCTAGCGTTAGATCTAAAACGGTCAAAATAACAATCAAAATCTAATTCATTTCTTGTAAATTCTTGGTTTTCTTCCGTAAAGTGCATTATCTTACCTAGCAATATAGATAGACTACGAAAGAAAGAAAGAAAAACAAAAGCAAAACGGTTATAAATTTGTTTGAATACGAACTGTCAACTCGTACAATTCACAATAAATCAAAAGCAAAACATTTTATAATCTTACTCTAATTAACTGATTAAAAACTGCTATATAATTGATCGTTACCTGCAGCTAAACAAATAAGGAGGAGGTAACATATGTCCCTATGGAACGCCATAGCTGTCACATATGACCTTAAAATAATATATTAATTGATATTTTCATTATATCATTACACTTTATCAATATATTATTCGATTTTATCATTATATTATTCAATTTTATCATTATATTATTCGATTTTATCATTATATTATTCAATTTTATCATTATATTATTCAATTTTATCATTATATTATACGATTTTATCATTATATTATTCAATTTTATCATTATATTATACGATTTTATCATTATATTATTCAATTTTATCATTATATTATACGATTTTGTCGTTATATTATACGATTTTGTCGTTATATTATACGATTTTGTCGTTATATTATGATATGTTGTCATTATATTATTTGAGTTCATCATTGTTTTATATGATGTTATCATTATATGATTACGTTACACCATTATATTATACGCTGTTGTCGTTATATTATTTGATTCCATCATTATATTATTACCTTTTATCATTATATCATGCACTCCCGTCATTATATTATTTTGTTTAATCGTTATATTATTCTATATTATCCATATACCATTCCGTCATCATATTATTCACACATGCCACGATATGATTGCAACATACCATTATATTATTGTACAACTTCATTATATTATTGCACAACTTCATTATATGTTAGATACGATACTGACAAGCGTCTTCGCGAAACCGAAGTAAACGGAACTTTTCGCCGGGGTCACTTTTTGCCATTTCTGACGGAAAGTGCTGCTGGTTACATTTGTAAATACAACCTCCAATACAAGGCATCAGATAAAATCTAAGAGACACCAAACGGTGTCGGACAATTTTCTATCTATTTGTGTACCTGTCCAAATACTTCACACAATAACTAATATTATGGCATGTGATATCTCGGGACATGACAAGGTCATGATCAATATTTTTTGAAATCATTGCCAGCACTATAGAGTCTAGCAGCTTCATTCCTTGCAGGGTTTTGATGTACTCCTATACGTATATGAGGTCTTATTCCACCTGATTACATTGGTGGATATTGCGACAGCCTGTCAAAAGTTTCCTGTCGTGTAAACCTCTAATATTATTGGAGTAGGTTTTGATGATGATCATACTTTAAAACCAAATTTGAGCTAATTTCCCATTTTGGCCCCATGAGTCGAACAAACTATAAATATTTAATTTCAGAAGTGATTGTAGATCTACCTCTTTTAATTTCGTGTCAAAATTGCATGATTTATATATAAAATATTATTGCCCTTTGGTTGTAATCCAGTCAGGCATGAAGGAGGACTAGTGTTTTAAAGCAAATTTTTTGTTGTTCCCCATTTTGGGCCCTGCTCCTCTGTCCCAATGAGTCCAACCAGGCTCATTTACGTAAATCATGATTACCCTCCCCAAAGTTTAGGGACCAAATTTGGTTAAAATTCTCTTGGGCATAGGATTTGGAAAGTAAATTTAAGATTACACACAACAGACAGCAAACTATTTAGATAGAACATGATGGCGATAGGTCATCTTGACCGAAAGTTACATTATGCAAGCTAATTATATTAAGTTCATTTCCCCAAATCAACATCAAAGGGCAACATCTTTACAAATCATTGAAAATACAGTGTATTGTGTTATTTCTTAATGCAGCTGGTATCCAAGGCTGGACATGACTATTGCTTTAGCAATTCTAATTATGCTAACTTTGCTTGTTATATTTTATAGGTAACATCATTACACATATTTGGAAATTAATTACTTATCATTATTCATTGTGCCATAATTGTGTAATTGAAGTCTTAAAGTCAATATGTTTGCATTTTGTCTTGGGACAGGTTAGCTAATAATTAATCAAACGTGGATAATTAAGATAAGATATTTCATATTTGAATATCGTAGTTTAACGTTGAGATATCATATTGGAATTATTCAATTTAACGTGGATAGCTGCTTTAGGTTAGAAATTTTAATTAATTTTGTTGTTAAACACGGGATTAATTCCTTTAGTCTCTACTTTTAGACATAGGAAAAGCTACTGAGAAGGAGCCTTTTTACAGCCCGCATGTACAAACAAAAACGTAACACAAGGCTAATTTCATTAGTTTCTACTGTTAATCTACTCAATTTAAAAGTATATTCCGTGATAAAAACAAATCGTGAAGAGATGAAGCAATGTACATGTAGTAGCCGTATGAGAAACACTTGATAACAACACTATTTTACATCGTAGACGACAACCTAGAAATTTAAAACAAATATTGACACGTTTGATTGTTCTGGTATTAACCCAGGGTGTCCAAAATTAAGACACTAAGGTGCGGTAAATGCCGTATGGTGATTGAATGTAGTAAGTATATGTTTAGCAAGAGTTTCATGGCCCTTACCGGTCTGACTGTAAAGACCCTCCGATTCATACTCATCATCAAGTATAGAGGAAATGTTGGTCATCCTTGATTTCGGACTGACCAAAAAAAACAACATTTGGTCAAGACTATCTCAAGATTATTTAAGGTAAGTAAGAGCTATTCCCATTAGTGGAACTTATATAGGATACAAATAATATTTTGCTCACGAAAACCATGATTGCGCAATCATGTTACAAAATGGCCGCCATGGCTGCATTGTCAAAATTTTACGGGGCCGAAAAATACTTACTTTAAATTACTAAAATTACTTACACAAACAAAACACATTAGTAAAACACATATAGTTACACACAATTGTCTACTAGTCCCCTTGATACGGTATCGAGTAAAAACATACTGAATCTTTCACTTGTATTAGGTATATCAAACTCCACAACTGTCCCATCTTAAGTTGACTTGTTTCAAGGTAATTTAGTTCATCGTATACAAATATCCCCATTGAACAATCTATGTGTATTCAGTAAATTACTGTACAATCATGTTCTTTGCTTTATTTAAGCATTGATTTCAATCATTTTTTAGTTTCATTTGGGTATGCGCGTAGCGGATTCTTACAATAGTTTGCAAACGAAAAATGTTTCATACCCCTATTAAACTAAACAATAATCAACATCAATGCTCATAATCAATTTTTGAAATTGATTTTCAAAATTAAAACATGTTTTATGTACAATTTAACTGATCTTAGAAGGGATTCTTTTCATAAGTCAATACGCAACGTCAATGGCGTATTGGGACGTCACTTGTTTTGTGCCATTGTCGTTTTTTTAAAGAGGTATGAAACAATAATTCAATCAGAAAGCCGCATTCTGCGTACAAAACAAAATGCAAAATTAATCATGATAGCATGTCTTGTAAACATTTCACTCCCCATTTTAACTGACTACCCCGTGCTAACCTACCTGTTAGTATGTATGTCCATGCATATAAGTTACAGCAATCTGACTAGAATAATACAGTCAAACACTATTATATTGATGTATTCTACGGAATCTACCTCATTAATGTCCGCCTATATCATACCATTTTTATGTGCTGAATCTAATCTCGTTCGTAGCTGCCAATTTCCATGTTTTATTAGGTATTTACGACTTAATACCGAGAAGTGTTTAATTTGTGTTTATGCATATTTACTGAACACTTAAAGTCTTGTACACAAGGCCGACTGATATGAGAAAAACGAGTCACCATGTCAAACAATCCTAAAGAATATAGTCGTTCTTATCATTACGGTTGCCCGACTACGTTAAAATGAGTCAGAGGCGTGCATCGACCGAGATGACACAAATAATAAACACCTTTGCTCTCAAGTCCGAACCGAAATATGAAAATTATAAACCGAACCTAACCGTGATCTTTTGAGCCGCTGTTAACCTTTATTTAGGTTAGCCCTGACATTCCTACCGTACACCCCAATCTTATTGTTCTTTTTCGTTACCTTTTACATTTTCTTCAAATAGCTTTTACGTCCATGATTTGAAATATTATATTAAAGCGCTCCCATTCTATTTATAAAATCGCGTTTGAGGAGTCTTTTACCAGGTTATAGAGTACCGTTCTCATAATGAGAGATATGTGTTTGTTGTGTAGGTACGGGTTGTAAAGTTGTATTCTGAAGAGACATTAGAACCAGGAAATCTGCTAGAAACATAAGACTTCCCCAACACAATTGGTTGCTTGATGTTTTAAAAGCAGCTGGCAATATATTTACTGAAGATCAAGAGAATTATCAGAACGAAAGCCGCAACCTGAAGATCAAAACGTTGGTATTGATAATACGTGGCGGAACATCCCATTATTATCCATAGAGGGACTAATTTATGGGCAGTCTTCCCACACCGAAGGCGCACTTTGTATGAAGGACTTTAATCAAATCTCTACCATTTTGCCCTAGCGCGCAAAACACCAACTCTCATCACAGACTGTGGTGTCCTTGGTCCTCACATATTTGTTCACGTCATCCCATAGGGATATATCTTAACCCTAGCTCTCTGCGTTTCTCCTCTCTGGAGTATGCAGATTGTAAATCCTTGTTGGACAAGGTAGGACAAGAACACTATCTCCTAGAAATTCTTAGACATAGTTCGTCCTCTATTGACTCTGTTATTTACACTCATAACAACAAGGATGTTGTTCATGGTATTCCCCGAAGCATTTTTTGGCAAACGGGCGACTGTCATACTTGAAGGTACATATGTCTTTATTCATAAGGGTTCTTATTACAAGCTCCTGCGAATCCCCGACTGTGGCCAGAAGACGTGAAACTTTTTGAAGTTCATGAGCACAACCCTGTCTAATGGTTACATTCTGGACACAGTAGGGTCTTTTCCTGGAAGCGATAATGATGAGAAGATTGCAAAAGCCGTCATGAATAGTCTCCCTTGGCTGGAGAAAGATGACAATGTCGTTGTTGATCGAGGATTAAGTGATGTTTCCGTCTTATCTAAGACCTAGGCAGTCTCATCGTGACGACCTACACGCTAACATTGGTAGATCTATAACTAAATCCAGATGGATAGTGGAGTCATATCACGGACGCTTCAAGCAATGGCCGTTTTCCAAACACAACTTGCCTTTAACTATATCACTGATGTCCTCGAGGCACTCGTTTAAATAGCCTGTCGGTAGGGAATCCAAAGACCATATATGTTAGAACACCTCTGCTAGATGCAAAGGATAGGGCACTGGCTGACAAAATGAAAGCGCCTCTCACTCATACACATTCTCCTCCACATTACTATGATTATTGTAATTAAATAAAGGATGAGAATAGAAGAGAGACTTACCAGAGAGTGTTGGAAACATGCCCGTTCACCTGTACAGGTATCGCAAGAGTGACACATGTACAGATCAATAATTGCACAGGTGGCGGGAAAAGAAGAACACTTGCATACTCACGCTATATATATCACTACACATTCTGGTGACCCCATGACCTGATTATATATTCATTTACCTATGTTGCACCTTCTTATAGTGCACAATATCTGTTCGTGTCAATAAGAAATGAAAACGTAAAATTGTGCATAAAACGCTTTGTTATTGTACTATTATGTTGAATTTTTTTATTTCACTTCAGCATCAATAGGAATGTTTTTAGTTCATGCTGGTATGACAGAAAACCCGAATTGCAAACTGAATTTTTTTCTTTTATATTATCATGTAACTTAAAATACGCCATTAATTTAAATTAATTTAAATCTCAGTTTACAATTCGGTTTTTCTAGCATATCAGAGATTTCTGAAAAGTTTTTCAAATAATCAGTTGTACAATGAACTACTATAAATATTTTTCTGAACCATGTCATATACATATCAGACTTACAAGCCATAACGTTTTGAAAAGTGGTGCGAAAGAAAGAAGGTACCGAAAAAATAGACCACAGCCCCCAGCCGCTGACGGGACCTAAATGCTTGAATATGACATTTAGCAAGGTTTCACCACTTTTCACCACTGAAATTCATGATAAATACACAGGTTAAGTCCATAATATTATTAACTAGGCAGTAGGAACATTCCTGAATTATCTTAATTGTTCAAAGGCTGCTGAGACATTACTAAGGCCTCTATAGTCGTATTGCTCATTGTCCGTCTAAAGTTGATTCTGTTCTTTCTTACAAGGGAAAGTATCCTTTCACACCCTGCATTAATATGTAGGATCACTAAGATAGTTTTTCATGACCTCTGACGAAATGTTGTACTTTTACTGTCCACATTCATTCTTGACTTTGCTTATAAAGCACCTTTCGATGATTGGTTGAGAGACATCAAAAAAGCAGTTAATGGGTAAGCCTTGTAAGGTAAGAATTGTCTTTGAAAGAAGTTCATGACCTCTGGCCAAGTTGAATTTTCACACAGCACTGCTTTCTTCTTAGAGGCAAACCCTTCTATGGACATTTTCTATATTTAAAATGTCAGCAACTTTTCATCCTTTAGAGGAAATATGTCTTCATGTAGTCCCGTGCTGTTTTATAATATATATTTTTTTCAAATTGCTGAAACATTTACATTTACAATCTTCAGTCAGCTTATTCAGAAATGGCTCGATTTCATATCCAATAACAATACATTCATGTTATGATTTTCTGTTCATCAACATCTAGAATGTTAGACTGTGAAGTAATTGCTGTATCAATGGCTGCTCTTCCTATTGTCTTCTATTGTATCCGTCACATATTTTGATGCAATTGTTCAGACATAATGTGTACATCTCCAAGCTGTTAGGAGTTTTTACAGTAGCTTCTCTCGAAGATATGCATTTGCTGGAACTTTTGCCCCTTTTGACTTTTCTTGTTTTGGTTCCTTGCCATTATTTACTGATTCTGCCTTTGAAGAACTAGATCCAAACTTGATCACACTCTGTTTACGTTCTGTACACATTTTTCTATGTGTTGTTCTTTTCCTTTGCTTTCATTTCTGCTTTTTTTGCTTTCTTGCTTACTTGTGAAGAATCACTAAAGATAAATCCATTATCCAATCAATCGTTCAGACATCTTTGAGGATGTTATGAGATTCTATGTCATACAGATTTTGAAATTCTAAAAGTTCTTGCATGCGATTTGCATTTTTTTTTTTTTTTTTCATTATGATATCAAATGTCAACGAAGATCTCCGCCCAGGTGAATCAAATGACACGGACAACCTCTGAGAACAATATTGGAGTTGTGTTTGAGTAATTGTCCATACAGGCCCTAATTGGTACCGGTCATTACATATGCGTTGTCTACCCCAAGATAAATAATATTGTCCAGTTTCATTTTCTTCAAAAGTATATTTTCACCTGGTGATTTTCCTGTCAAAATTAGGTGCGACACTATACTAGCCTAATGGGAACCCTTTCGTTAACATCGTCAAGATGTGATACAATTATATGATGAGTTTACTATCAACATCATTTCTTCCATCTGTGGAAAGGTTGAACATTTTTAATTAAAGGGCACTCACAAGTTCTTCTGTCGCGCATATTGCCAGTTCTCCTACAGTTTTCGTTGTCTTTGTCCGACCAGATAAATATTTCTCTGCCATATCCGAATCTCGGAAATCTTAGTTAATGACCTTGAAGCGTGACCTGTGACCGAGGTTGACAGGTTGTGCTCTATCAGAAATGCAGTGAACAATTAGTTTTAATCAAAACTTTGTCCATTCTAATGTATACTCTTGTTAAGACTTTCTTTTAATTCATTTCAAGCAGAATGATATATTATACAAGATTACACTGGAGAACAGGAACAAGTGTCACAGACACTTATGTAAACCTATCACAATTACTAAACAGCAACTTATAACCTCAGTTCATGATATTAACACCATTTATCAACAAACACTCGCTCGGGTTTACCAATGATTAATGGCAACAACACTAATTTAAACTTAAAATAAAGATTTGGAGTAAAATATAATCATATTTTACTTGTTTACATGTCATATTAATCTACTGAAGAAAACCTGCCAATTCTAAGAATATAATTCCGTACAACTAGAAATATTATTTTTTTAGATTCGTCTCCAAAAACAGTAATTCTACATTAACATCATAACGCAAACAATGTAGGTAGCGTTTTCTTAGTTGATCGTATCTTCTAAAATCTGATAAAGAATGCTTGTTGTCTTCGATTTCACCGCATATACAGAAGGGTTTTTGTTTTGCAAATAAATGACCATTTAAAGAGCTTCACTCCATTCGTAGTTGTGCACGATATATTCGACCCTAACGGGTACCAACACTATAATAAATGGGCGTTTTCTGAGTGTATTGTTTATTTATCCAGGTAAGATTTTAAGGCAGCAGTAGACGGATTTGAGCGAACATGCAGCGGAAGACTTTTCCACTGATCTATAACAGACGTGTAGGAAAGATTATTGATAAAAAGAAGTTTTGCACAATATTGGTGTAATAAAAGTATGGTCTGAGTCCCTGGTATCATACCGATGACCTTCAGATACAGTACTCGGGAAAAGGCTATATAGATACTATGGTGTATATTGATAAGTCATGTATGAAACTGAATAATTTTACGAATTTGCCTCCGATAAAATCAGCTGACCAAGGTATTTAATGGTTACTTTATGGACACGAGCTTAACACCTTTATATCCATATCTGACAAATATAGTGGTATATAGTGTATTTACATTGTATCAAACTCCCTGACATGTCATTCTTTTTTCTCTTTTTACCTTAATTTCTAAATTGTTATTAATATCAATATTGCTAATCCTCTAGCGTTAGATCTAAAACGGTCAAAATAACAATCAAAATCTAATTCATTTCTTGTAAATTCTTGGTTTTCTTCCGTAAAGTGCATTATCTTACCTAGCAATATAGATAGACTACGAAAGAAAGAAAGAAAAACAAAAGCAAAACGGTTATAAATTTGTTTGAATACGAACTGTCAACTCGTACAATTCACAATAAATCAAAAGCAAAACATTTTATAATCTTACTCTAATTAACTGATTAAAAACTGCTATATAATTGATCGTTACCTGCAGCTAAACAAATAAGGAGGAGGTAACATATGTCCCTATGGAACGCCATAGCTGTCACATATGACCTTAAAATAATATATTAATTGATATTTTCATTATATCATTACACTTTATCAATATATTATTCGATTTTATCATTATATTATTCAATTTTATCATTATATTATTCGATTTTATCATTATATTATTCAATTTTATCATTATATTATTCAATTTTATCATTATATTATTCGATTTTATCATTATATTATTCGATTTTATCATTATATTATTCAATTTTATCATTATATTATACGATTTTATCATTATATTATTCAATTTTATCATTATATTATACGATTTTATCATTATATTATTCAATTTTATCATTATATTATACGATTTTGTCGTTATATTATACGATTTTGTCGTTATATTATACGATTTTGTCGTTATATTATGATATGTTGTCATTATATTATTTGAGTTCATCATTGTTTTATATGATGTTATCATTATATGATTACGTTACACCATTATATTATACGCTGTTGTCGTTATATTATTTGATTCCATCATTATATTATTACCTTTTATCATGCACTCCCGTCATTATATTATTTTGTTTAATCGTTATATTATTCTATATTATCCATATACCATTCCGTCATCATATTATTCACACATGCCACGATATGATTGCAACATACCATTATATTATTGTACAACTTCATTATATTATGGCACAACTTCATTATATGTTAGATACGATACTGACAAGCGTCTTCGCGAAACCGAAGTAAACGGAACTTTTCGCCGGGGTCACTTTTTGCCATTTCTGACGGAAAGTGCTGCTGGTTACATTTGTTAGTACAACCTCCAATACAAGGCATCAGATAAAATCTAAGAGACACCAAACGGTGTCGGACAATTTTCTATCTATTTGTGTACCTGTCCAAATACTTCACACAATAACTAATATTATGGCATGTGATATCTCGGGACATGACAAGGTCATGATCAATATTTTTTGAAATCATTGCCAGCACTATAGAGTCTAGCAGCTTCATTCCTTGCAGGGTTTTGATGTACTCCTATACGTATATGAGGTCTTATTCCACCTGATTACATTGGTGGATATTGCGACAGCCTGTCAAAAGTTTCCTGTCGTGTAAACCTCTAATATTATTGGAGTAGGTTTTGATGATGATCATACTTTAAAACCAAATTTGAGCTAATTTCCCATTTTGGCCCCATGAGTCGAACAAACTATAAATATTTAATTTCAGAAGTGATTGTAGATCTACCTCTTTTAATTTCGTGTCAAAATTGCATGATTTATATATAAAATATTATTGCCCTTTGGTTGTAATCCAGTCAGGCATGAAGGAGGACTAGTGTTTTAAAGCAAATTTTTTGTTGTTCCCCATTTTGGGCCCTGCTCCTCTGTCCCAATGGGTCCAACCAGTCTCATTTACGTAAATCATGATTACCCTCCCCAAACTTTAGGGACCAAATTTGGTTAAAATTCTCTTGGGCATAGGATTTGGAAAGTAAATTTAAGATTACACACAACAGACAGCAAACTATTTAGATAGAACATGATGGCGATAGGTCATCTTGACCGAAAGTTACATTATGCAAGCTAATTATATTAAGTTCATTTCCCCAAATCAACATCAAAGGGCAACATCTTTACAAATCATTGAAAATACAGTGTATTGTGTTATTTCTTAATGCAGCTGGTATCCAAGGCTGGACATGACTATTGCTTTAGCAATTCTAATTATGCTAACTTTGCTTGTTATATTTTATAGGTAACATCATTACACATATTTGGAAATTAATTACTTATCATTATTCATTGTGCCATAATTGTGTAATTGAAGTCTTAAAGTCAATATGTTTGCATTTTGTCTTTCAGCCGAAATGGGAGATGGTCAACAGATGTCCAAAATACTCCCGAAACTTGACCTCGGCCATGCCTGTGCAAAGTTTGAAAATGAGAAAATAACGCCGAACATTGTTGGAAAACTGTCTGCCTTTGACTTGGAAATTCTAGGTATACCAAATGCTTCGGATATGATGAAACTTATAGAACTGAATGTGTAAAGTATGGTCACTGTCCTGCTGCCAAAGTTACCCTAAATGGTGGGACACCAGCTTATGACATTCCAAAATGTACCCTCGAGGATCTTTTGGATAATGGTTTTCAGATATCTGACATATCCAAGATTCTGCAAGTTTCTGAACACACAATTTACCGTAGGATGTGCATGTATAATTTGAGTAGGATGTCATTTATTAACATTTCCGATGAACTGCTCAATGAAAACATTGAAAAAATAAGTAAAGATTTCCCTTTTTGTGGTGAATCTATGATAAAGCAAATGTTGTTTCAGCAAGGTATCCAAGTGCAAAGATGGCGTCTCCGGGATTCCTTGCATCGCATAGACTCTGAAGGAGTGATGGAACGACGTAAAGGAAAGCTCCACAGATGTGTATAATGTTGTGGCTCCTAATCACTTGTGGCACATAGACACTAATCACAAGCTTATTCGATGGCGATTTGTAGTAGCTGGTGGCATTGACGGTTTCAGCAGGAAGATCATGTTTTTGAAATGCTATGACAACAAATCTCGAACTGTGTTTCAATGTTTTTTATCTGGTGTACGTAAATATGGTTAACCAAACAGAGTCCGCTCAGACAAAGGTCTAGAAAATGTAGATGTGGCGAACTACATGCTATCTAAAAGAGGATTATCTGGCATGATAACAGGGAAGAGCACCCACTTAAATGAGAAACAGTTTGAAATAAGCTGCATGTTTATTTTATATTAAAGGACAGATACGTATACTTCAATCTCAAAAATGAAGAAAAAAATGTCTATAATCGGGACAGATATATGTAATAACGAAGCTTAATCATAACATTAATATTTTTTAACATTTGATCAGAAGGGTCAGAATGACCATTAGTCCGTCAACTTTCACATTTCCAACTTTTCAATTTCAACTGGTGCCATCGAGCTGGAATTTGGTCGGGAAGTTATGGAAGGGAAGCTAATAAAGTGTTATTTTTTGGACACGTAAAAACTTTGACATGGCAGCCATGTTGTATCATGATTGCACATTCAAAGATTTCTTTAACACCTTTTTTAAACAGTTTTTCAAGTTTCACCAGTGGGACTGAGCTCGAACTGGCCTGAAATGACCCCGATAAGGTTCAGACTAAGTGTTATTTCAGGTCGGTCCGAAATCCAATACGACAGTCATGGCTGCCATCTTAAAAAGCCGATTTTAAACATCTATTCCAGTTCGATTGGTACCTGATTGAGCTGGAAATTAGTTGGGATGTTAAGGAAAGGAAGCCTTCAAAGTGTTGTTATTTTTGGCCTCATAAAAACCTTTTGACATGGCAGCTACAGCAGCCATTTTGTAACATGATTGTGCAATCATGGTTTTCCTGAACAAAACCTATTTTAAATTTCTTGTGTTCCACAATGGAATTCAGCTTAACTTTGCCTAAATTGATCTTCAGATATGCCTGACCAATAGCAGTTATTTTGAGGTTGCTCAGTAATCCAAGATGGTGCCATGGCAAAAGTATTGCATAATCCCGGTTGTTGTCCACCACTCTACTGTACTTGGTAAAGAACAATGTCATGATTTATAATATACTTGGTAAAGAACATTGTCATGATTTATATTATACTTGGTAAAGAACAATGTCATGATTTATAATATACTTGGTAAAGAACAATGTCATGATTTATATTATACTTGGTAAAGAATATTGTCATGATTTATATTATACTTGGTAAAGAACAATGTCATGATTTATATTATACTTGGTAAAGAACATTGTCATGATTTATATTATACTTGGTAAAGAACATTGTCATGATTTATATTATACTTGGTAAAGAACATTGTCATGATTTATATTATACTTGGTAAAGAACATTGTCATGACTTTGGTTAAGTGTTAGTTTTGTTTTTCTTTTGAGACCATATGTGCACCTTGATAAATATGTTTAAAGTAACTGACCAGTAATGATGAATAAAATGAACAATGTGATGAACAATGTTTATTTGTTATCAAATATAGTCACAAACTATTTATATCCTGTGGCCTTATAATATATTTTAATTAAAACAAGCATCCCAATGAGCCTGTATCATTTGCATGCTTCTGATGATATAGAACCAATTTTAAATATAACCGTAGGGTATAAGGTAATATATTTTAATAAATTTCGTAGCCCTTTATGTCGGCATACAACTGGCCAAATATTGGTGCTCTTGGTTTTTGAAAAGAATTTATTTGAAAATTTAAGCATATCTGACCCCCCGGACCTGGAATGAAGATCAAGTTCATTCATTAAAACAAACCCCAGCACGCTACAAGCCCAATATCAGGATCTGGTCTTTTATTAAGAAGATTCCAGTATATTTAACAAGAGGCCCATGGGCCTTAACGGTCATCTGAAAAACACTTACAGTAGGGACACATGCGTCAATCCAGCATCATTACCATAAATTATCTATACGCAGCCAGTTATGTTTCAGATCAAATCTGGTTGTTATCCATTTTGGCTTAAAGGAGGAGCAGCATCTTAAAGCAGCCAATTTCTCATTTTTGGGGCATGCCCCTCTGTCCCAATGGGTGGGACAATCCTCATTTATATCAATAAGGGATTTCCCCAATGATGTTTCATATTAAATATTGTTGTAATCAATTAAGGCATTAATGAGGAGTAGCATTTTAAAGCAATATTTAATCTAAGTTCTCCTTTTGGGCACCCCACCCTTCTTTCCCCAGGGCTCAGACCTGCCTCATTTATATAAATTATGATTGCTGTTCCCTTAAGGTGTTTCAAACCAAATTTGGTTGTAATCAATAAAGGCATGGTTTTAAAGTTCTCCTTTTGAGGCCTGGCCCCTCTGTCCCCAGGGGCCCAACTAGCCTCATTTATATAAATTGTGATTGTCATCCTCTTATAATGTTTCAAGCCAAATTTGGATGTAATCCACCTAAGGGTTAAAGAGGAGTATGGTTTTAAAGCAATCGCTTACCCCCTTCTGGGCCCCACCACTGTAGCCCCAGGGGTCAGACCCGACTCATTTATATAGAATATGATTGACGACATACCCAAATTATTTTTCACACCAAATTTGGATGTAATCTACCCAAAGGTTAAGGAGGAGTAGGGTTTTAAAGCAAGAATTCACCAAAGTTCCCCTCGGGGCCCAAGGGGTCAAACCAGCCTCATTTATATAAAATATGATTGCCCTCCCCCAATGATGCTTCAGACCAAATTTGGAAGTAATCCACCAAAGGGTTGAGGAGGAGTAGTGTTTTGAAATGAAAAATCTTACCCATGGCGGACGGAACACGATGACTATAGGTCATCTTGACCCTTTGGTTGACTTGTTTACTGGCATAAGATAAAACACTGTAGCACTGTCCTGGAGATCCACTGGCAATTTGGTTTGTTTGGTTTGTTTTGTTTAACGTCCTATTAACAGCCAAGGTCATTTAAGGACGTGCCAGGTTTAGGAGGTGAAGGAAAGCCGGAGTACCCAGAGAAAAACCACCGGCCTACGGTCAGTACCTGCCACGTAGGTTTCGAACTCGCAACCCAGAGGTGGACAAATTCATATGAAGAAACTTTCGATACCCAGGTACCTACTAACCAAATAAAATTCAGTATCCAGTTGCTTGTAGTTTTCTAAATGTTCAAAATTTGATAGACGACAGATAACAATTCCTGCACCACACCATAAACTCACTGGCACATCTTGTCATGCAAGCGAAAAGGAATTATTTTACAGACATCCTATTACTGCAAAATCATTACATAGCAATAAATGCCAATGTAATCCCACAAAAGGAGAATTCAAACAACTACAAGAACATAAACAGTTATTGCTATCATATCCTTAGCAAGGATTTTTTTTGTTAATTGGCACTTTTAGCAATTTTACCAAAAATTACAAAAAAGAAAAAAAAAGTAAACAAAAGCCTTTTTTTTTATTTAATCAATTTCTATCCATGTTACTACTGTTCCTATCAGAAACAGGTGATAGCAATATACAAATTCAAGTAATGCCATTTACTTAATAATAAATAATGTTGCAAATCAAATCCATAACAATTAAGCTGAAAGACAAGCTAAAGTCATTGGCCTTACTGGGCTGATTAAAAACAGAAAAACGTACACATGTTGAATACGTATATATGAAATAATGCCATATGAGCCAGTAGTGGATTTTAAATAAACTTTTAAAAGTTTTGTTATGGCACTTAATACCGAAGTGCTATATTGAATCATGTGTTATTTATAGTATTTGCAAATATCTATATTAAGCACAAGTATGTGTATAACAAGAGGCCCATGGGCCTTAACGGTCACCTGAGATTTGAAATATTTCAGTTAATTTAAATGACCCTTTTTGGCCCCACCCATCAGCCCCTAGGGGTCAGTCAGGACCAACATGTGCATACCATCAAACTGACATCATAAGCTGAAAATGTTAATCAAGTTAGAATTAATTCCAATAGAAATCAAACAAATTATAGTCAAAAATGTGATTTCCCTATATAAACTATAGTAAAATTTACCCCTCCCAAGGGGCAAACTTGTGACCCCAGGGTCATGAAATTCACAATTTTGGAAAAGCACCTTAAGACCCTTCCATCTATGAAGAGTGTTTGATTCCACCATTTCTGAGAGTAGAGAAGAAGATTTTTGAAGTTTTAGTCAATTTGACCCTTTTTAGCCCCCTTCAGGCCCCTGGGGGGTGGGGACCATATAATTCATAATTTTGGTTGACCGTTAGCCATAGAAGCTTCCTGCCAAATTTCCTTGAATTTGGTTTAGGGGTTTTGGAGAAGAAGTTGAAAATGGAAATTGTTTACGGACGGACGACAACGGACAAAAGGCGATTAGAATAGGTCACTTGAGACTTTGTCTCAGGTGACCTAAAAAGGTGATAATGGACAGATGGATGATGAACACTGAAAAACACATATATGTTTCAATCCAAGTGAACTAACAAGATGTCATTACCAAAAGCACATCCCGATACAAAGTTTTAATGAAAACAGCAGTTTTTCTCACAATCAACTGATCCAATACAAATTGTTGTATTACAAAGCAGCATATTTTATGCTAAGCTGATTAAGTTACAGTATCAAAAATAGTGTTAATATCAAAACAGTTATTCACTTAAACAACATATGAAAATCAAATAACATTTTTGTTTTCCTTAAAAAAACAGTCTACATACAACGTTTCTCCACCAAAATGCACTGCCTCAAAGTATTCCAAAATATTTGTTTTGGAATGCGTATTCATACAAACTAAACAATTGCTCATCCACTGGCAGTTTCACTGTTGCTGTTGGTCGGGGTAAATACATACAGCAACTACAAGTATTTGCAGTTGGGATGAAACTTCTGCTTATCACTACAAACTCTATACAAGGGCTAATCGAAAAGCCCAAAGCAGGTTCCTCATTGGTAGCAGTTACAAACTCTAAAATGTTTGATAATGTCACACCTCTTCTTCCACCTGAAAAAAGAGCAAAATTCATATATATATGACAGCAAGTGAATTAGTCTCTCACTAAACATACAATTAAGTATGCAAGCCTCCAACAATAAACTACTTTTGATAAGTGGCACAATACCTCATATGTTATATATCTTATTTAACTTGATAAAATAAAGGATCTACAATGCTCCTGGAATATTAATGTTAACTTGTCTTCCCATAAATAATTGGTCTTGGCCCTCAGACTCTTAGGTGGTGGGGACCATTTATTTTACAATGTAGAAAGTTTAAAATTTGTAAATAGTAATGAATGAAGGATGGCTCAGGTGACAGCTACCTTTTCCAATCCATCCAAATCGAAAAAAATTATTGAAAAAGGTGACTGAGCTTTGCTCATGTAACCTACAAATGGTACAAAATGGATTTTAAAAAACGAAGAGGCCTATGGGCCTTAATGGTCACTTGAATTCTGAAATATTTCTTACCCTTTTTGACCCCGCCCATCAGCCCTGGGGTTCAGCGGGCAAACATTTGAATACCATCAAACTGCCTACCAAAATTGCTAATTATAACAAAGTAAGAGTTAATTCCAAAAGAAATCCAAAAACTGATAGTCAAAAATGTGACTTTCCTTTATAAACTAAAGAAAAGTTAAGTTTTCCTGTATCGGCCATATTTTCCAGAGCCATGAGAGTCAGACCATAACTTTTTTCTTGGTATTCAAGAAATCATTGTGTGCTGAAATCAACAATATGTCTTCTAAATACATAAGTGCCATCTAAAGGTTGGACAAGTATTTTCAGAGAAATGAATCTAAATTCGAAACATAATATGTTATAACTCACTGGCAACTTCACGAATATATCTCATAAAGGCAGCATATACTGCTCCCTCTAGGATCCTGCTGTTGGAGTTATACATGTACCAACTTTCACCAACATACCTTGAGGCATGATTGAGAAAAGTGTGGAAAACTGAGTGGACAGACAGATGGGAAGGAAACCTAAACTTGATTTCTCATCAGAGAACAGTTGGTGGGTAATGTACCATTCTGCAGGATGCTAAGACCTGTAACATAAACAAACAAATTAAGGAGGAACATTCAATTTCTGTCTAGGCCATGCCATATTATCTATTTTTTTTTAGAAGAACCTTCTTACTTGTTAAAAAAACAAGAGGCCCAATGCGCCTGTATTGCTCGCCTGGCTCTACAGCAATTTTGAAGGTGATATAGGTTATTTCTGCAGATACTATGCTGATAACTACTTTATTCAAATATCAGTGAGGCTAGGTTTCTTCATTTCAATAAATTTTCTAGTTCCTTATTCCAGTACACAACTGGCCTAATATCAGGTCTCTTTGCTAACGAGAAATCATTGTTTGAAGAATTCAGCCTATGTGACCTTGAATGTAGGTCAAGGTCATTCATTTGAACAAACTTGGTAGCCCTTCATCCCAGCATGACCAATATCAGGTCTCAGGCCTCTTGGATTTTGAGAAGTTGTTTAAAGAAAAAAGTTGTCGCTGGACGCTGCACCACTATCTTTGGTAAGGTGAGCTAATAATAAAATAAAAACTTGAAAAAGGGAAAACTTCAAGAGGTTAAGAAATACAGATAGATCTGCATGTCATTCAAAAGAAGCCATTTGAACCTTTTGATACATTTGGTCATTTTAACCTTTAATTTAGTAAAGGTCATGCTTTAAAAAAATGTAATACTCTTTTATTCCAGCATATGCTTCAAACTAATACCATGGGACTGTGAAGTCATTAAAAAAAATTACTGGTAGCCCTTCACATGCTACTACCGGTCAAATATCATGACCATGGGTCTCAAAGTATAAGGCGTTGTTTCAAATAGACACCATGAGACAAAAATTGGATGCAAGAGCATAATTATATATGTCTCTTATTCTTAAGACAAGTGGCATGGGCTAACAAATATAATGTCTTACCAAATATCTTTCCTATGGTGACATAGTCTTCACAGAGCAAAGTCCTGAGATCATGGTCAAAGTATTTCTCTTTGATGGCCATCAACACTAAACAGAAAAACTCTTTTCGTGGTCCACCCAAGTCAGATACACTCTAGAAAATAAAAGCAAAATACAAACATTTATTGATTTTTAAAGAATAATTCCATTGTGGAATGGGCTTAGTTGTTTATTTAGAATCATTTTAAACACAAAAATGGCTCAAAAACAGCCAGGACATAGAACTATGTGTATAGCCTCATCTTCAAATGGCAAGTCTTGATATTTAAAAGAATGCTTAAAAAAATAAAGACACTATAAAACATCTTATTGACTAAGATTTCAGAAGTATGATTCAAGGACCCCAAGCAATATCTGTCCATAAGGAAATGTGAGATCCAGATAAAAGGAAAGGGCATAATTCAAACTAATCTTGGTTAAGCACTTGATCTTGATGTTGAGAATAATAGTGGGGATACATGATTTCAGTATACACTGTATGCATATACATTTCTCTCACATTCATTTCTAATAAATAAAGAATACAGCTTACATTGTTAGATGTTAAAATGCTTCATAACATATAGGCTAAGTGTTATAGCCCACTTGGTGGCACCAGTCTAGCACCAGTCAACATATGCATTTTTTTTTAAAGTACAGCCCTTGACCAGTTGGAGGAAAATGCAAAAATTGTCAGGTGTGCAAATTTACGTACGTTTTACTCTAGTTGTAAAATCAGTTAAAATCAATGAAAATGAAAACTGTTCAAACAAAATTCATTTATAACTAATAACCAAAAAAAAGTTGTGGGTATCAATCAAACTAGAACCTAGGGTGGATTGCATAGTGTTATTAAACACTTGCCTTTTACCAAGAGGCGGTATGGGGTCACGACCATGTGGGTTTCCTCCCTGGTCCTCTGGGTTTCTCCCACAGTAATTAATTATATAAGACCCATTTATTTAAACTTCCACCCGGCCGACTGGCGTGTTTCTGTAGTGAACTGTGTAGATTTCCACGACCACGTACACTTTGGTTATAATAGTGTGATTAATATCAGTTTCGATTTCGCCATCGTTGTAAAATAAGTAATGTTGAAGGCATCTTATTATTTACTAATTAGCCTAATCATAAAACCAACATTCGAGTTCACAGTCCACACCGGTAAAATTGTCAAGAGACAGTGATCTACTGTGTTTTATACAACACACATTCTTGACAAATAACTGAACTATGAAAAAAACCAATGTTAAATATATACCGGTTATTAACTATATGAGAGTGGACTCTAATAATGAATAGGTCTACTTACAAAAGCTTATGCACAGCTCCACAGCTTATAGGTCAGTACTTTCCGCCAGAAATGGCGGTAGTAATATGGCAAAAAGTAACCCCGGTGAAAAGTTCCGTTTACTTCGGTTTCGCGAAGACGCTTGTCAGTATCGATATCGTATCTAACATATAATGAAGTTGTGCAATAATATAATGAAGTTGTACAATAATATAATGGCATGTTGCAATCATATCATGGTATGTGTGAATAATATGATGACGGAATGGTATATGGATAATATAGAATAATATAACGATTAAATAAAATAATATAATGACGGGAGTGCATGATGTATAATGATAAAAGGTAATAATATAATGATGGAATCAAATAATATAACGACAACAGCGTATAATATAATGGTGAAACGTAATCATATAATGATAACATCATATAAAACAATGATGAACTCAAATAATATAATGACAACATATCATAATATAACGACAAAATCGTATAATATAACGACAAAATCGTATAATATAATGATAAAATTGAATAATATAATGATAAAATCGAATAATATAATGATAAAATTGAATAATATAATGATGAAATCGAATAATATAATGATAAAATCGAATAATATATTGATAAAATCGAATAATATATTGATAAAGTGTAATGATATAATGAAAATATCAATTAATATATTATTTTAAGGTCATGTGTGACAGCTATGGCGTTCCATATGTCCCGCCAGCTCGTATCATTTATGTATTGTATGCAGCTGTGCAGTTGTAACCAACAGACATCTGCTGCTCCTGCTGCTGCTGCTGGCCTAAGTAATTATTACGCACCGGATCAGCTACCGCTATTCATATATATATATCTAGTGAGAAGGGAGTAACATTTCCCAGGTATAGCTCGTATCATTTAAGTATATGTACATCAGATAGCAAAGGAAATCAAACCAGACTACAGATAACCTGTTTGTATAGCAAATCCACATAAAAGGAAAAAAACATACCTAGCAAATAAACGGTAATAATCTTTCTTCCACCCGGGGACCTCGTGACCTTTGGCACCAACGCTTAAATACAGCGCCTTGCTATTACTGTCCAGTAAAACCAACAGAAAACGGACGGAATCATACATGTTCTTATTATATATAGAAGCTAGATAAACCGCAAACCAGACCAATCCATTGATTATAACTCACTCATATTACGAATGCTAATATTAACAAGGTACCTGATAATTCTTTCAAGTAATATTACAGGTACAATACAAAACAAATTAGAGTATTAACGATGACCTAACTTGATTTTGATACACAACATATCCGCGAATTATAGAAAGCGGTATACAGCTAAATTACACATCCCCCCAACGCCTGTTGTGCAGGAACACCCGGATGTTTCCGAGACAGCCCCTCCACGTGAATGTTTACGCGTGCCTGACGTAGGAGAGACGAGCTGATAAAGACACACACAAGATCAGCGAGAAGCTCAAAAACCCCAGAGAAACTGACTTTGTAAACAACTTCGTTCATTAAATTCCGTTCGTAAAATGAAACAAACAAATTGATTAATCAGGTTACATTCTCAGAGACATGAGATTAGGGCAGATTAAATCTTGTGGAGCTAGAGTTAACGAGTTGTCGATTAACGTAACATAATTGTACTTTCGTTTTGTATTTATAGTCTATAGTCTGTTCCATTTTTTGTGTGTGACGATTGTATCTGTGTGCGTCTATAAAATCAATACAAGGAATTCATGCTTCGTTTGTATACCACGCAAAAGTGTACCATGGTACACAAACGAAGTACATGTATAAATGCTTTAAATATGACTGACCGACTTCGGCCATCGTACTAACGTGACACCAACAGGTATTATATATATATGTATACATACACTGTAGCACTGCTGTGTCTACGGTTTCATAGCTTGAGCTATCACTTACTCTGGGCACACGCCCCACACTTCAACTACATGTATACAAAGCTCTATAGCATGCACGGTTCCAATAACGAAACTGAGTGAAGCCTTGTCTAGGCAAGACTCATCATATTATAACATACCCATAAGCCTTGGTCAGCTCTCTGTGTGTTCGTGATACCGAAGGGGTGCTGCAGCTGGTGACTCGGTCTTGATGATATACCCGTGGGTCAGCCTTCTGTAGGTACACGTCACCTGCTCGTCAATCTGTGTGTCTGTAATAACAAAGGGGTGCTACAGCTGCAGACGCCTTACGTCATCACTCATAAATATTCATGTCTAACGTAATAATTATCAACTGAAGATGGATACCATATAGTTGCCTGTTGGCCTAAGGCTACCTTGCAAAGTGAGTTCGAATCCTTGTAAGCAAAAAGTGAATTCGAATCCTTGTAAGCGAAAAGTGAATTCGAATCCATGTAAGCGAAAATGTATCTTCTATACTTACTGAAACTATATTAAGGACCGATGTGGTAATAAGTGGGTATCAACCAAAGTCTACGTGATCCCCTAGATCAGTCTACATGATCCTCTAGGTCAGTCTGCATGATCCTCTAGGTCAGTCTACATGATCCCCTAGGTCAGTCTACATGATCCTCTAGGTCAGTCTACATGATCCCCGTGGTCAGTCTACATGATCCCCTAGGTCAGTCTACATGATCCCCTAGGTCAGTCTACATGATCCTCTAGGGTCAGTCTACATGATCCCCGTAGGTCAGTCTACATGATCCTCTAGGTCAGTCTACATGATCCCCGTGGTCAGTCTACATGATCATCTAGGTCAGTCTACATGATCCCCGTGGTCAGTCTACATGATCCCCTAGGTCAGTCTACATGATCCCCGTGGTCAGTCTACATAATCCCCGTGGTCAGTCTACATGATCCCCGTGGTCAGT